>NC_081842.1:67507272-67832210 GCF_963259705.1 Myotis daubentonii | reverse complement strand
TAGCAACTGACAGGAAGTGTCAATGAGTTTTGTTTGGCCTTACCTTAGGGTAATGAGGAAGGAAGCATAGTGGCCAGGAGTATGACAGCTCAAATAAGGGAAATAATTGGCTTAGCTGCACAAAAAAAGGGAAATGACCATGCTCCAATCAATGCCTCAAAATTGGGTGTAGACAGCATAATTATTTGGGGTATTTGAGTGGACCAAATTGTCACCAGATGAGGACCACACCCAAAGAGGGTCTGTCTGAGCCAGCCTGTAGTGTGTGGGTTCTTGACTTCATGCAGGACAGATTTCACAAGACCAGTCCAGGAGATTCTGAGAGTACGTTTATTAAAGCTGGGAACAGAGAAATAAAGGAAGGACTTAGGATAAAAGGTGCAACAGGAGAGAGCTAGGTGGTGCTCAGCTATGGCTGCCTAGAAATGTTATAGGAAAGAAGTGAGCCAAGGTGGGGCTTCTTTTAGCTCACTGGGAAGTCAGAGAACAATGGCACATTGGAGGCAGGATTAGGGAGTAAGCCGGGATGAGCTGCTGCTGCTCACTGCTCCCCTGGTTGTGAGTCTTGAAGAGACCCTTAGAGTTTAGGAGAAAGAAAGTAAAAAGTTCATGCCCAAGAACAGGCATGGGTGTGCTCTAGAGAGAACCTATGCTGGGTCTTTGTTTTGAGGGTTGTCATCTTTCTTCTGCAGGCAAAAGTCTGAGGGGAGGGTTTCCGCAGAATATTCATCAGCTTTCCATGTTCATTTTTAATATGCTGATGCACCAGAATGAGTGTATAGGGGAGTTTGGGATTATTATTTGGTCAGCTTCACTGCTTTACTTTTATATTGGATCTGTCTGACTCTAATTGGGTTTTTGTTATTTGTTCCCCTAATTTCATCCATCCTTGGGTTTGGCTGGCACAAATGGCACTAATTGGGTCTCTGTCCTCTATCTCCTTGATCACGGTGATTTAAGTTATTTAGTCTTTGGTTAGGGAGGAGAGGTATAAACCATTTTTCTCAAGTGTTCTTGGTTAGGGATGATAAGGTCTTGTAATTCACTAGCTGTCTGCAAGGTGTTTAAATTATTTGGCCTTGTTCAGTTTCCCCATTCCACTTACCCCCATATTTTCTTAGCTTCTTACTATCTTGCCTCAAAATTGGGTGTAGACATAATTAAAAAAATAAAAACTAAATTAAAAATGACTCATTGATCTTCACATCAGTTTTGAGCTTGATTGTTCAGGGTATTTAAGTGGCCCAAATAGTAGAGGAGATTTTTAGGGAGTAGTGCAAAAGTTACCCTAAACCACATAGAAAGCATCTTATAAGAGTAAAATGGAGGATAGCAAATAGCAGTATAAGGAGTTCTTCTGGGTCAGTCCATACTAAAATCTCTCCTTAAATGGTATTAGCTAAGAAAACAAATCTGGAATTTCCAGGATCTCTTACGATAGCTGGTTGAGTTATAATAAAATATGTTCAAAGTGTGAATTATGGCCCAACTGGCATGACTCAGTGGTTGGGCATTGACTTAAGAAGCAGAAGGTCACAGTTTGATTCCCTGTAGGGTCAATGCCCAGGTTGTGAGCTCAATCCCCAGTGGGGGGCATGCAGGAGGCAGCCAAACAATAATTCTCTCTCATCATTGATGTTTCTATCTTTCTCTCCCTTTTCCTTCCTCTCTGAAATCAATAAAAAAAATATATTTTTTAAAATGTGAGTTATGTTTTTTTTCATGACAACCCAAGAGGTTCCCTAGAGAATCAAGGGGTCTGGGTGAAGAGTGACATCATACAACACCATGGTATCTGACAGGGGACTGAAGGCTGTGCAGGCCACACCCTCCTGCAGGTTGAATAATCCAGAGGGCCCAGGTTTGGCTCCATCTTGTATCAAGGAGGTCTCAGTAGCCATGACAAGCCTGTGAGATTCTGCTTTTATGATTCTAACCATAATGAACAGCTAGGTATGGAGGGTCACAGGTTCAGTCTATGAGAACCTCTATTTCCAGGAAAACCTAGTATGCAATCAGTAATTTTTTCTCTAAAGGTAGATACACAAGGTCAAGATGGGCAATTTTTTGCATCTGAAGCTCATGGGCAATTTATGGCCATCATAGGTAATCCAGCGATTCCAGAAAGTATGAGAGGAGGTTGCTTAAAGCCTCCACAGTAAAGGAGTCTCTGAGAGCCTGTTAACTTTAACTTGGACAGATTTGAGAGCCTTTTCTTAGGGGTGAGTACCATTTAAAGTGGGCTCATTTGTAAGTACTAGCATCAGGTGAATTAAGTAAAATTGGTAAATGAGGAATATGCTGTCCCTAGAATTCCAAAAGGATTAAAAGATGTTGGACTTAAATATCCTCAATGAGTCTGTTAAACAAAACTTCTTAAGGGAAGATGTCATTAATGCAATGTCATACTTGTGTTCCTGGAGAAAGGTGGATGCAGTTAAAAATTTTGCCTGCAAAGACTGTGTGGTGGCAAGGCCTGCTGAGGTGCTTCATGGGTAGCCTAGTAAAGGTATATTGTATTCCTTTTTAAATGAAGGCAACTGCAGCCGGAGAGGCTGTTGAAGTTGGCACTGAATAGAACTTATTAGATGGAGTGGCTAATTTTAATATTGGATTGGAGATGGGAGCTTTAATGGGGGTTTGACCATAGCATTAAGGTTGCAATAATACACCATGAGGCACCATTCATTCTTTTTAAGTTTAATGATAGAAAAAATTGAGCTGTCAAATGAAGAAGCAGTGGGGATAATCATGATAGTCACCCATTTATTAATTTGATCTTATATAATGTCTCAACCTCTGAAGGACCTTTGTTAACTTACATTGGGACATATTAACTATTTTCACTGAGTGTCTGTGGAGTCCTATTTTGTCAAGCCAATTTGTAGATGCCATGGACTTAATTTAATTATAATTAATTACTTATTGTATCAGACTGTTTATGTCCACTATCTTAGCCTGTTCAGGCTGTTATAACAAAGTACCACAGATGAGGGGACTTATAAACAAAAGAAATTTATTTCTCATGTTTTGAAGGCGGAGAAGTCCAAGGTCAAGTCACCAGCATATTTGGTGCTCAGTGAGGGCCTGCTTTCTGGTTCACAGACAGAGCCTTTTCACTGTGTCCTCACATGGTGGAAGGAACAAGCTAGCTCTCTGGGGTCTTTTTTAAAAGGTCACTAATCTTATTTATGAGGGCTCTACCCTCATGACCAAATCACCTCCCAAATGTCCCACTTCCAAATCCTATTACATTGTGGGGATAGGTTTCAACATATTAATTGGGGAGGTACAAATATTCAGTCTATAGCCAGCCAGAAGGCTGGGCCCTAGAGAGTGTGGCTCAAGTGGCTTATCACTCCCATTGGCCTAAGGTGACCTCCACCTGACTAGAATCTAGCCCATAGAGTTTAGCCAGTTAGAACTGTTCCTTTTTAATATTTCGACACTGAGGAAATTTGTGTAAGGAGAGGCGTGGGAACCAGCAGTAAGCAACAAGGTTAAAGCACAAGCTCACCAACAAGCTCCTTCCAAGCTTCTCTCCTGGTGGCTTAGAACCAATTAGTAAGCCAAGAGCAGGCCCCCAATAAGCTATGCAAGAGTCAGGGGTCACAGCCATGCTACCATGCTCACAGTGCCAAATGCTTCATAAGATTCAAAGATTTCTTTGATGGCAGGACACAGCACAGTGACACTCAAATAGATGAAAGGCAGAACTCTCTATAAAGCATAACTCCAAGAGAGAAGGTTGCACCAGGAACAGGGTAACAGCAAGTTGGAACTGTAGGGGGACAGTTTATATAGAACAAGTGGAGTGGAGTTTGCTAGATTTGGTGGATTCTTTGTTTGTGTTGGCAAATTTGAAAAAATTCACAGGTTCTAGGGCAAAGGGGCTGTTATGATTTGTCTGGGGAAATTAAGGTGGTGGCCTAGAATGTGAGAGCCCAAATAAGGAAGTGCTTGGGGCGTGGACTTAATCAGGCACTTAAGAATAGGAAGTGACTGGCCTCTAGCCAAGGCCTCAGAACTAAATCAAGACAGCATTAAACAAAAAATTAAAATTTAAAAAATTAAAAACAAACAAACAAAAAACACCTGTATCACACAACCTTCAAGAGAGAACCACCCTGCTGACTCTGTGATCTTGGAAATGTAGCCTCCAGCACTGTGAGACAGTAATTTTTGTTGTTTCAGCTACTTAGTTTGTGGTGCTTCATTAAGACAGCCATAGAAAATGAACACACTTCCAAACTAGTAGTGCCACTTTTCATTCCTACCATTGCAGAAGACCAGTTACAACACATCCTCACCATATCGCCCATGACAGTTTGCCACATCTCAACCTCAACTCTGATTAGCCACATTTCCAGTGGTCAACAACTGTTGTGGCAAGGGACTAACATTCTGGATACCACCATTCCAGAGCATAATTTGTTTGGATTTTTTTGTTTGTTTGTTTGTTTGTTTTTAAATATATTTGTATTGATTTCAGAGAGGAAGAGAGAGATAGAAACATCAATGATAAAAGAGAATCATTATCTGCTGCCTCCTCTAAGTCCCACACTGGGTATCAATCCCAAAACCTGGGCATGTGCCCCAACTGGAATTTGAACCTTGTCCTCCTGGTTCATAGGTCGACATTCAACCACTGAGCCATGCCGGCTAGGCCAGAGCATTACTTATTTTTTGGTCAGTACTAGAGGCCGGTGCACAAAATTTGTGCACCAGGTGGGGAGGTGTCCCTCAGCCCAGCCTGCACCCTCTCCAATCTGGGACCCCCTCAAGGCATGTCCAACTGCCCGTTTAGGCAGTTGGACATCCCTCTCACAAACCAGGATTGCTGGCTCCCAACTGCTCACCTGCCTGGCTGCCTGATCACCCCTAACCACACCCCTGCCAGCCTGAATGACACCTAACTGCTCCCCTGCTGGCCTGGTCACCCCTAACTGCCCTCTTCTGCCAGCCTGGTCACCCCTAACTGCCCTCTCCTGCAGGCCTGGTCACCCTGAACTGCTGTCCCCTGCTGGCCTGGTCACCCCTAACTTCCCTCCCTTGCCAGCCTGATTGCCCCTAACTACCCTACCTTGCTGGCCCAATTGCCCCCAACTGTCCTCCCCTGCAGGCCTGGTCTTCCCAACTGCCCTCCCCTTCAAATCTGGTCACCCCCAACTGCCCTCCCCTGCTGGCCATCTTGTGTTCACATGGGGGCAGCCATCTTTGACCACATGGGGGTGGCCATCTTGTGTGTTGGAGTGATGGTCAATTTGCATATTACCTCTTTATTATATAGGATGATGTTCTAAAATTTTTGATAAAATTATTATTCAAAGAAAAAAATATCTTTAGTCCTTTCTCAGAACTGGAGAATGTTGCCAAAAGGTATTCTATTTTTGGCAATTTTTTTCAACATATATGGTATAAATACAACCTATAATGTGACAATTAAAATGTACATAAATTTTTAGTTCTTCTCAAATTATTTACTTAACTTTCCAATAGGACTTAAATGAGTTTCTACATGACTTTTGTGATAACCTAGCTAAATTAAATAAATGAATTGTATTCTCTACTAGAGGCTCAGTGCATGAAATTTGTGCACTGGGGCAGGAGAGAGGGTCCCTCAGCCATCCCTGCTCCCTCTTGCAGTCTGGGACCCCTCACTCCTTACCACACGCTTGCTCACTGCTCCTTACTTCTTAGCTCACTGCTCCTTAGCGCTGCCACAGAGGCAGGAGAGGCTCCCACCACCGTCGCTGCACTTGCCAGCCATGAGCCCGGCTTCTGGTTGAGTGGCACTCCCCCTGTGGGAGCGCACTGACCACCAGGGAACAGCTCTGGCATTGAACGTTTGCCCTCTGGTGGTCATGCACATCATAGCAACCAGTCATTTCACTGGTCATTCTGCAATTCAGTCAATTTGCATATTAGGCTTTTATTATATAGGATTTGTGTGAGTTCTTTATATGTTAAAGATACTAAGCATTTATCAAATATTTGCTGCAAATACATTTTCCCCAGTTTGACTTTTAAAATCTAGACTCATTAGTGATTTTCCCTGTAGCCACATGGATTCCTTTAGATGCCCGTTTTCTTCCTCGTTGGAATTCTGTTATTTTTATTGCTATAATTTCTTTTTTTAAGAGTCTCTAGTCCTTGTTGAGTTATGTTTTCTTCTAGAGTTTGCAGCCATGGGGCCATAATGGCTTCACTTCTAACTTCATGTTTTTAAATATGTTTTCATTTATTTGAGAGAGAGAGAGAGAGAGAGAGAGAGAGAGAGAGAGAGAGAAAGAAGAAGAAGAAGAAGAAGAAGAAGAAGAAGAAGAAGAAGAAGAAGAAGAAGAAGAAGAAGAAGAAGAAGAAGAAAGGAGAGGAGAGGAGAGGAGAGGAGAGGAGAGGAGAGGAGAGGAGAGGAGAGGAGAGGAGAGGAGAGGAGAGGAGAGGAAGAAAGAGAGACAGAGAGAAACATTGAGCCCACAATCGGGGCATGTGCAAGAAAGAGAGAAAGAGAGAAACATTGAGCCCACAATCGGGGCATGTGCCCTGACAGGGAACCTAACCAGCAACCTATTGGTATAGAGGACAGACATCCAGGCCCAGGCCTCAGGATTTTTACTCTTTGTTGTTAATGCTTATAGGAATCAATAGATCCTTCACAGGTGGTTTATTATGCTAATGAGCTCATAATTTCTGAAAGAGGCTGAAGATTCTCATTCAGGGTGTTCACAGGACACTGGCACCTCACAGAACCCCTACTCCTAGGAGACTCGCCTTTCAACAGTAATAACAGAACAGCTGACACTGAATGGCCACTTAAAACAGGCCCCAGCACTCTTCTAAGTGCTTCATCTGGTGACCTGGTTTGATCCACAACCCCAGGAGGCTGCACTATTATTCCCAGCTTTCAGATGAGAAAACAAAGGCTCAGCGTGGTTAAGTGTTTTACCCAAGTGCAGGTCAGAGCTGGGAGGCACACGGAGTGGGGGCTGCTGGGGAACAGATGTGCACACACGCAGGGATTCCCAGCATGAATGACAACTGAGGCAGGACAGGGCAGTGCCCAGAAGAGAGGGAAGGCAGTGGGTATTGCCCCAGAGACCCAGAGAGCACATGCTGGGACCAGCTGGGCTCCTTACCCTCAGGGGTTTCATATTGCAGAGCTGTCTTGCCAGAGAATCCAGAATCCAGAATCCAGGATCCAGAATCTGGAATCTGAGTTCTCCAAGGGTCCCCAGGACACAGAGAAGGCAATTTCCACACCTGCCTGCATTGCCAGATAAGCACTGGGATTCCTAAGCCCAGTGAGGGCAGGGGAAGATAATCACAGTGACAACAGTGAGTGCTTAGTACCTGTCAAGCACTGGGCTGAGAGCCTTACATGCATAATCTTATGCACAGCCTGTAACATTCCACTGAGGCTGGTACTATTACCAAACCCATTTTATAGATGAAGAAACCGAGGCTCAGAGAGGCTACACAGCTCTAACTGGCAGAGTCTGTGTGACTCCAAAGTCTGTATATCATCACCACGTCCCTGTGCTACCCCTGACCCTTGGGTGGGTGGCATTGCTAAGTCCAGCTTTTCTCTCCTTACTGCTCTGGAACACCTGATGATCAGGAGGGCTGAGCAGAGGAGGAGAGACGGGGCTCGGAGGGACCCAGCAGGGGACCTGGCCATTATTTCTCTAGAGCCTGGCAATAAAGAATCAATATGGAAAAAGATTTGCTCTTTCCAGGCTGTTCTATTATATCTTCTTCCCACTAATGGAAACTGGTATGCCATGGGCAATTGGAGCCTGCAGACTGGGCGGGGAGGGTCTGAGAGGCCTGCCCCACTGCCGGTCGCCCTCTGTGTATGGGGCAACCAGTGGGGCAAGGGCCTTGGCCTGGTACCAACTGTGTCCCCCACCACCCACCCCCAGTTCTCCATTCTGGTGATTGGAGCCTGCCGGCAGGGGGAAAAGACCGAGAGGTGGTCAGTGTGCCTCATAGTGACTGGTCCAGTGGTCATTCTGGTCGTTCCACCATTAGGGTCAATTTGCATATTACCCTTTTATTATACAGGATCATGTAAGTTTCCCTAAAGATTCTATTTTTTCCCTCTTACATCTACAAGTAACTAAAGTGCATTTATCAAAACAGAAATCATTTGACAAAATTAAACACCAGTTGTCTTAGTCTGATGGGACTACATGACTTAAACAACTGAAATTTATTTTGTCACAGCTCTGGGGAATGTAAGTCCAAGATCAAGGTCCCAGAAGGGTCCTGGTGAGGTCTCTTCCTGGTTGGCAGACACCTGACTTCTGTGTCTCAGATATCTTGCTTCTGTGTGTGTGCTAGGGTTGAGAGATATCTCTGGTGTCTCTTCCTCTTTCAATAAGATCAACAGTTTCATCAGACTGAAGTTCCACTCATATGACCTCATTTTACCTTAATTACCAATTAAAAGCCCTATCCCCTAATACCATTACATTAAGGATTAGGGTTTCAACATATGATTTGGGGGAGGGGGACAATTCAGTCCATGTCATAAAATAAGAATAAAAGAAATTTCCCATTGATAAAGAGTATCTCCCCATTCTGGGAAAAAGCTAGAAGATGGCCCAAAAGTTTTTGAAATTTGATGATGCTGCCTGCCATCATCGATATGGTTCCTGGCAAGTCTATGCATGTTAAGAGCTTCTCTGACTGTCCTCCTCTGAGCCATTTGTGATATGAGACAGACAGTTGTGTGTGGCAATCAAGGTGTATCAGCACCACTTGTTGACATGACTAGTCTTATCTCCAGTGAATGATCTTGGCAGTTTTGTTGCAAATCAATGGGCAATAGGAATATGGTTTTATTTCTGGACTCCAATTCTATTCCATTGGTCTATATGTCTATCCTTTGGCCAGTACTAAACTGTTTTGATTACAATAGCTTTGTAGGACGTTTTAAAATGGGGAGTGTAAGTTCACCAACTTTATTCTTCCTTCTAAATATTGCTTTGATTATTTGGAAACCTCAAATGAATTTGAGGATTTCCCATTTATGCTAAAAAATAAAATAAAAGGCTATTGGAACTTTGATGGGGATTTCATTGAATACGTACATTTATTTGAGGAGCATTGCCATTTTAACAATGTTAAGTATCAAATCTATGAACATGATATATCTTTGCATTTAGTTAGATCTTCCTTGATTTATTTCAGCAATGTTAAGTTTATTCCTCAATATTTTATTCTTTTGGACACTATTGTAAATGGGATTGTTTTTCTTAATTTAATTTTAGGTTGTTCATTGCTAGTGTATACAAATATATCACATTTGAATGTTGATTTTGTGTTCTGCAATGTTGCTAAATTTGTTTATTGGCCCTAATTGGGCTTGAGGGGTTTCTTTGGCGTTATATTTAGAGTATTCTATGTATAAGATTATATTACGTGTGAAAAGAGATCTTTTTATTTCTTACTCGTCAATTTGGAAGCCTTTTATTTCTTGCTCTTTGCTTAATTGCTGTAGCTAGAACTACTGGCATAATGTAGAATAGAATTAGCAAAAGTGGATATTTTTGTCTTATTCCTGATCTTAGGGGGAGAGCTTCTAGTTTTTCACCACTGAGTATGACATTAGCTATGGGTATTTTATAAGTTCTGTTTATCACACTGAAGAAGTTCTACCCCTAGGTTGTTGAATATTCTTATCATGAAAGATTGTTGTATTTTGTCAATGCTTTTTCTGCATCTTTGAGGTGATTATGTGTTTTTTCTTTATTCCATTAAAGTTGTTAATTACATTGATTTTTATATGTTGAATAAACCTTGCATTCCTGGGATGAATACCACTTTACCATGGCATATAATTCTTTTAATATACTACAGTATTCAGTTTGCTATTATTTCATTGAGAATTTTTCTCTCTATATTCATAAGGGATATTGGTGTGTAGTTTTTTGTTGTTGTCTATGTCTGGCTTTTATATCAGGGTAAGAATGAGTTGATAAGTATTTTTCCTCTCCCATTTATTGAAATAATTTGAAGAATAATTCTACTTTAAATATTTAGTAGGATTCACCAGTGAAACCATCTGGTCATGGACTCTTCTTTGTCGACAGTTTTTATATTGGTTCCATCACTTTACTTGTTATAGGTTTGTTCAGATTTTCTATTTCTTCTTGAATCAGTTTTAGTAATTTCTGTATTTCCAATCATTTGTCAATTTAATCTAGGTTATCCAATTTGTTGTCATGAAATTGTTCATAGTGTCCTATGAATAATAATCCTTTTTATCTCTGTAAGGTTGATAGCAATTCCCTACTTTTAGTAATTTGAGTTCTCTCTCTCTCTCTCTCTCTCTCTCTCTCTCTCTCTCCTCAACTGGCCAATTTTATTGATCTTTTCAAACAACCAAATTTTGATTTTATTAAGTCTCTTGTTTTCTCATTTTTTAATTTTGTTTATCTCCACTCTAATCTTTATTATTTCTTTTTCTACTAGCTTTGATTTACTATATTAGTTTCTTAAAGTCTACAGTTAGGTTATTGATTTGAGATTTTTCTTATTTCTAATTATAGGGATTTATAGCTATACATTTCCCTCTGAGCACTGCTTTCACAACATCTCATAAGTTTAGGTATGTTGTGTTTCCTATTTCATTTAATTCTATTTATTTTATATCTAGAGGCCCAGTGCATGAATTCGTGCATGGGTGGGGTCCCTCGGCCTGGCTAGCAATCAGGGCTGATCAGGGCAATGGGAGGTTGTCTGGGGGAGAGGCGCGGGAGGTTGGCCAGCCGGGAGGAGGGGCCGTGGGAGGTTGGCTATGGGAGTTCACTGACCACCAGGGGGCAGCTCCTGTGTTGAGCGTCTGCCTCCTAGTGGTCAGTGCATATCATAGCGACTGGTTGACTGGTCGTTCAGTCATTCAGTTGTTCAGTTGTCCAGTTCCTTAGGCTTTTATATATAGACTAGAGGCCTGGTGCACAAAAATTTGTGCACTTGGGGGGGTCCCTCAGCCCAGCCTGTGCTCTCTCACAGTGTGGGACCCCTCGGGGGATGTCCACCCGCTGACTTAGGCCCAGTCCCCAGGGGGGATTGGGCCTAAACTGGCAGTCAGACATCCCTCTGGCAGCCCGGGAGCCCTTAGGGGATTCCATTTGCCAGCGGGGAGCAAGCCTAAGATGCAGTCGGACATCTTTAGTGCTGCTGAGGAGGCAGGAGAGGTTTCTGCCACCACCGCCGTGCTGGCAGCCATCAGCCTAGCTTGTGGCAGAGCAGAGCTCCCCCTGTGGGATCGCACTGACCACCAGGGGGCAGCTCCTGCATTGAGCATCTGCCCCCTGGTGGTCAGTGTGTGTCATAGTGACCAGTCATTCCCAGTCATTCTGCTGTTAGGGTCAATTTGCATATTACCCTTTTATTATATAAGATAGAGGCCTGGTGCATGGGTGGGGGCTGGCTGGTTTGCCCTGAAAGGTGTCCCGGATCAGTGTGGGGGTTCTGCTGGGGTGCCTGGCCAGCCTGGGTGAGGGGCTGATGGCTGTTTGCAGGCTGCCCACAGCCCCTTCAGGGTGGGGGAGTCCCGCTGGGGTGCCTGGCTAGCCTGGATGAGGGACTGATGGCCATTTTCAGGTTTGCCATGCCCCCCCAGTGACCCAAGCTCCCAGCCTCTCCTTTTGGGCTGGAAACAGGTATCTGGGATTTATTTATCTTCTATAATTGAAACTTTGTAGCCTTGAGTGGAGCCTAGGGCTGGCCAGGGAAGGCAGGAAGCTTGGCTTCCTCCATTGTCGGGGGCAAGCCAAGCCTCATGCTCGCTCCAGCTCTGTGGCCGCCGCCATCTTAGTTGGGTTAATTTGCATACTTGCTCCTGATTGGCTTGTGGGCATGGCTTGTGGGCGTGGCTTGAGCATAGCAGAGGGACAGTTAATTTACATGTTTCTCTTTTATTATATAGGCTCTCCCTTGTGAATTTTTCTTTGACCCACTAGTTGTTTAAAAAGAATGATATGGCCCTAGCCAATTTGGCTCAGTGGATATTGCATTGGCCTGCTGACTGAAGGCTCCTGGGTTTGATTCTGGTCTAGGGCATGTACCCAGGTTGCAGGCTTGATCCCCAGTGCGGGGCATGAAGGAGGCAGCCAATCAATGATTCTCTCTCATGATTGATGTTTCTGTCTCTCTCTCCCTCTCACTTCCTCTCTGAAATCAATAAAAAATAAAACAATAAAAACAAAAAAACCCATTTCACCTTTTAAAAAAAAAGAATGATATGTAATTTCTTCATATTTTAAATTTTCCAGTTTTCTTTCTGTTATTGATTTCTAGTTCTATTTCATGATGGTCAGAGAAGATATTTAGTATGATTTTAATGCTTTTAAATTTATTGAGATTGTTTTGTGGACTAAAACATGTACACTCAAGAAAATTGTATATTTTGCTGTTTGGGCATGAGGCGTTTTGTATATATATGTTAGGTTCTGTTAATTTATAATGTTAGTTAAGTCTTTTATTTCTTATTATCTGTCTAGTTGTTTCATTCTTTATTGAAAGTGATCTACTGAAGTCAGTTATTATTATACAATTGCTTATTTCTCCTTTCAATTCTGTCAACTTGCATATATGTGTATAATAATAACATCCTGTATATGTTATATCATTATGTTATAGTCTACCTATTGACCCTTTTATCTATATATAGTATAATTCTTTATCCTTTGTAACAATTTTTACTTGAAGTTTACTTTTTCAGATATTAATATAGCCACCATAGCTTTCTTTTGGTTATATTTACATAGGTATCTTTTTCATCCTTTTACTTTCAACATATTTGAGTTAGTCTCTTATAGACAGCATATAGTTAGATGATGTTGGCTTTTTTCCTAATTCTGCTAATTTCTGCCTGTTTATTCATTTATATTTAATGTAATTACTAATAAAGAACTTACTTCTTCCATTTTGGTATATGTTTTCTCTATGTCTTAAACATTTTTTGTACCTCACTTCCTCATTGCTGGGGTCCAACCCCAGCAGGTCCAGGGGTCCCCAAAGGTGTGGACGGAGTCGGCAAAGAAGGAATGACACGGAGACAGCGTTCAGTTGATCAGCAGCCTAGCCAGGATCTCCAGCCAGGATCTCCAGCCAAGTTCTGGTCTGGATCTCCAGCGAAGTTCTGGTGTTTATTGTCTTGTTACATCCGTATTTATACCAGTTGATTTTAATCCTGTCAATTTCTATTGCAAAGGTTAGGGCGTTTCTTATCTCCATTCCAGGGAGTAAAGATTATGTAGCTTAAGCGTGATTGTTTGTAGTTAAAGTGATTAACTACCCGCCTGGCACTTAGTTAAGGAGTTTTATCCCCTCCCTGACTTCAGGGAAAAATCCCTACCTGGGGAAACAACCTTTCTCGGAGAGGTGACCTTGGTTAAAACACACAGCGCTAAGGGGAGCAAACATATTAAGAACAGTATGCTATATACGCCAGGTCCCTTGAAACATATGCTGTGCAGATGTTTCTTTCCTGCAGCGACTGTGGCAAGCAGCAAGGATGGACCGGCTTCCGGCACCTCATAACTACCATATTTTATTAAATTGTATTTTTCTAATGTAATTTTGATTGCTTTCTCATTTTATTTTTGTATATTTAAAGTTATTTTTGTGGTTACCCTGAAGATTATAAATAAATCCTTTATAATTATCTAGTTTGAACTAATACCCAGTTAGCTTCAATAGCAAACAAAATCTCTGCTCCCATAAAGCTTCATCCCTTCCACTTTATGTTACTGTTATCACAAATTATGTCTTTCTACATGTGTGCCCATTAACATAGATGTACAATTATTTTATGCATTTGTCTCCTAAATCATATAGGGGAAAAGTTGCAAACCAAGAATATAATCCTTGTTTTTATATTAACCTATGTAGTTGTCCTTCCTGGTGTTATTTATTTCTTCATTTGGCTACAAGTTACCATTTAATGTTCTCTTATTTCAGTATGATGGATTCATTTTAACAAACGTGTAGAGTAGGTTTCCAGGGAATGAACTCCTTCACCTTTTATTTAACTGAAAATGTCATGATTTCTTCTTTATTTTTGAAAGACAGTTTTGGCATATATAGTATTTTGGTTTACCTGTTTTTTCTTTCAGGGATTTAAATATATCATCATGCTGCCTTCTGGCCTCCATAGTTTCTAATGAATAATTGGCTGGTGAGCTTTTTGAGGTTAAGATGATGCTAACTTTGTATGTGATTTATCATTTCTCTCTTGCTGTTGTAAAGATTCCCTTTGACTTTGACTTTTGTTTAATTATAATACATCACAGTAGGGATCTCTCTGAGTTTTTCTACTTGGAATTTATTGAGCTTCTTAGATGTGAGGATTTGAGAAGCTTTTGACCATTATTTTTCAAATATTTTTTTCTATCTACTCTTCCCCACTTTTTTTCCTCTCTTTCTCCTCTCCTTTTTGGACATACATTATGCATCTGTTGGTACACATGATTATGTTCCACAGGCTTCTTAGATATTTTTTATTTTCCTTCATTCTTTTTTTTTCTGTTCCTCCAAATGAATAATCTCAATTGACCTATCTTCAATTCTGTTTCTGTCTTCTACATGTTCAAATCTATTGTTGAGCCTCTCTAGTGAATTTTTCATTTCAGTTATTTCATTTTATAGCTCCTGAATTTCTACTTGATTCCTTTTTATAATTTTACTGGGGCCCAGTGCACAAATTCATGCACCTTGAAAGGAACTGTGGGTCGCTAGGCTGCGGTGGGCACAGGGGTGGGTCTTGGGCCATCCTCTGCGCCCCCCCCCCCGCCCCTCTCACCATGGCCCCCAGCCCCCTGTCTTCTGGCAGCCCCACTCCTGCCACCATTGCTCCCACGTGCTAACAGTGCTGGCCCCGCTTGCACCCACTGACGATGTGGAGTGATTGGGGCTGGTGTCAGTAGCAGGTACAAGCAGGGCCGGCGCTGTCAGCAGGTGTGAGTGGCAGCTGCTGCCCCA
Organism: Myotis daubentonii; assembly: GCF_963259705.1. Taxonomy (NCBI): domain Eukaryota; kingdom Metazoa; phylum Chordata; class Mammalia; order Chiroptera; family Vespertilionidae; genus Myotis; species Myotis daubentonii. The sequence goes on along the minus strand of NC_081842.1, from coordinate 67,817,216 downwards.
ATCATCCCACAGGAGCAGGAGGAGGTGGAGAAGCCCTCAGAGGCGATTGGGGCTGGCAGCCACCACTTGCACTCGCTGACAGCTCCAAGTGATCAGGACCAGTGCTGGGTGCTTGGCAGCAGGTGTGAGCGGCGGCTCCAGCACCAGCTGCAGGTGCAATCAGTGCCTCCAGCCCTGGCAGCAGGTGTGAGCGCCAGGTGGGACCATGGCATGTAGGAGCAAAGAATTTTCAGTAACCAACAAGGCTGTCCCTGATGACAGCAACCAGCTCCCACTCACCAGCTCCACCATCCCGCTGCAGCCAATGCCTGCCATGTTCCACGCATACCCCGGTGGTCAGCATACATAATGATGACCGGTTGTTTGGTTGTTCCGCCATTTGGTCTATTTGCAGTTTAGGGTTTTATATAGATAGATTTTTTTTATTGACATTATCTGGTGAGATATTATTCTCCTGGGTTCCCTAAGTTCTTTGTGCATAGTTTTCTGTAGCTTTTTGAGCATATTTAAAATGGTTTATTTAAAGCCTTTTGCTAATTAAAAAAAAAAGTGTTTCTTTAACAATAGATTCTACTTATTGTGTGCATTGGCAGTATTTTTTTAAAAATAACCATATTTAATACATATATATGTATGGGAACCCAGCGTACATGATAGAGTTAGAGACCCTACATATGTGAGAGGTTCTGGCCATACTTTCTTGATTTTTTTTGTATACCTCATAAATTTTTTTGTTGAAAACTGAAGGTTTTAGGCATTATAAATGCCTAAAATATTCCAGAATATTACAATTCTGGAAATAAGATTATCTCTTTCTGCGCAGATTATTGTTGCTGCTTGTTATAGTTCTTTTTGTTTGATTAGTGACTTTTCTGAACTAATTTTTTTTAACATCTTTAGTCTTTGTTGTGGGTGGCCTCTGAAGTCTCTGTTCTATTGCCTTTTCAGTCAACTAGTGATATGACAGTAATTCCCTTAAACATCTAGATTTTTTTTTTAATCTAGTTTTTGCAGATGTACTTTGTGTGTGTATTAGGCTAGACCTTCAACATTTACCAGACAGTTTACAACTCTGCATTAGCCCTCACTTCCTGCTTGTGCAGAGCCTGAATATCAGCCAGAGGTGAGAGCTTAGCAGTGATGGCGAGCCTTTTGAGCTCGGCGTGTCAGCATTTTGAAAAACCCTAACTTAACTCTGGTGCCATGACACATATAGAAATGTTTTGATATTTGCAACCACAGTAAAACAAAGACATATTTTTGATATTTATTTTATATATTTAAATGCCATTTAACAAAGAAAACTCAACCAAATAAATGTGTTCATAGGTTCGCTATTACTGGCTTAGGGCCTTCTCTGAGCATGTGTCTAGCCCTGGACATGTGGATGGCCATCAGGCTCCTCAGTAGACTATACATGGGAGCTTTTCAAAGTCCTTAGTCTCCCATGTATCTCTTTATCCAGACTCTGCCTTCCCAAGCTTTTCTGGTGTGTCTGCTGCTTTCCCAATCTTGTATGCCTTCCTCTAAGTAGCTACCACTATATATTTGTCTTAAAATGCTTTAACAAATGCCATCAGGGAGACTTTTTCAGTGCTGATATATTTCCATGGTAGGGGAAACAGGGCAAACCTCTGAGCCATTTCTTCAGAGAGCCACTAAACAGGTCAAAACACAGGACCTCAGTTTTTGGAGAACAACATCTATATTGTCCCCTCTAGCATCAGCAAGTCACAGCAGAATAGTGGGCTACTGTCCTTTAGCCACTGCTCAGCTGAGGAGTGTAAGGTAAAATGTCATACCACTCACTCTCTAGCTGAAATTTAGCAGCTTCTTACTTTGATAAGTATTCCCCTGGTCATTATAACTTTTTAATTAGATTCCAGAATTACTAAAAATTTAATTCTGACAGTTTAAGTGAGCTCAATTGTTGCTTTAGTTGGAGGAGAGTTGTGGAGTTCCCTATTATGCCATTTTTGGTGATGTCACTCAATATATTTGTTTTTTAGGTGGTCTCAGACCATTTTTATGCCAGTCTCTAACTTTATTCTCCTCAAAGGTTAGACATTTTTATTTGCACTGGAGATAACCTGTTTCCTACATGCCCAAATATGCTCATTTTCAAAGTTACTTTTGGAGATTTTGCAGCCTTTCATCGAACATGTCTTTAGCTGCTTCTGCTTGGACATATCTGGTGTTCCAAGTACTCCCTCACCCTCCACAGCCAGCTTTTCTCACTATGCCTTCCCCAACCCCAGTTCTCAAAGCAGCCTTTCTCACCTTTCTCCTCCACACTTCTCTAAAGTACATATTTAATACTGAAATTATTACCCACATCCTGTTCAGGATGATTGTTATCTCAGACATTTCCACCACTAATGCAAGCATTGTATCTAATGACATTAACCATACAGGTGCAAATATAGCATACATACACAAACCAATATTAGGTTCTCACAGTGTGGTCAAATGTGGTCATCATAAACATCATGGCTTAGAATAAACTGCTCATTGCATATGTCTCATCTGAGCCACAGGCAAGTTTGTTGGTTACTTTGGATGCAAAAGGTTCTGTATCTATTCTAACATTTTATCACTATATTACTTAATTGGTAGTCTCAAAATGGTTTTGATTATAAGTAATAATTTGTTTTGCTTTGTCCCTGAGAAAGTTTTTAAATCTTCTTTCTCACTTAGAATGAAAACTAGCCCTGTTAATAATTACATGATTACATTGTCAGATAACAGATTCTGCCACACATTCAATGAGTAGCATGACACACAGAGAGAGGCATATTCTGAATTGGAGTGAATTATGATGCGTTTTGTTTCACATTACTTGTAGAAATGTACCAAAGAGGACAGGAGCGAATTTAAAAACAGATACAAACTCTCATTCTTTAAATCCTTCCTTTTCAGTTTCATATTCCTCCAATGGTAAAACAACAAAATACCAGATAATGATGTCTTGCCAAACAAGATACCAATGTAAATAAAAAATTGTGATTGGTGATGACCAATAAATCCATTTAAATGTATGATTAAGACCAAACACTTGAGAGAATTATAGCTAAAGGATAGAATGCAAACATTTAAAACTTTCAAAATGTAAAAATAATATATTACTAACAAATCAGAAAGTATGAGGATGGTGGAGAACACCTTCAGAAATTAGAGTTTTGTCTGGTAAAAACATTTTTTTTCAATATGTAGGGGCAACAGTCCAGACTCATTGGTATAGACATGGATGCAGATTTGCTTTCTCTACTTGGCAGGCTGTGGTTTTGCTTCGTTTTGTTTTTAGTCTATTGAATGCTGCATAGTTTTGGCCCCATTATGGTAAACCAGAAAATACTGCTTCTGAAAAGGAGCTCATGCTTTTATATATATACTAGTGGCCCGGTGCACAAAATTCGCGCGTGGGAGGAGGGTGTCCCTCAGCTCAGCCTGCACCCTCTCCAATCTCGGACCCTTTGGGGGATGTTGACTACTGGTTTAGGCCTGATCCCAGGATGTCCAACTGCCGGGATAGGGCCTAAACCGGCAGTTGGACATCCCTTTCACAATCCTGGACTGCTGTCTCCTAACCACTCACCTGCATGCCTGCCTGATTGCCCCTAACTGCTTCAGCCTGCCAGCCTGATCGCCCCTTAACAGCTCCCTTGCTGGCCTGATTCACGCCTAACTACTCCCCTGCCAGCCTGATCATCCCCAACTGCCCTCCCCTGCTGGCCAGATCACCCCAAGGGTTTTATTAGTATAGATATGACCCTTCACAGAAAATTTCACTAACCCTGCTTTACAATAAGGGATTGACGATTGAATCATTGGGGCCAGGCACCAAGATTTCCTTTCTTTGAATAGTGGAGGGAATAATTATCTTGTCTTTAAATTGCCCTGAACATCAAATGAGATAATGACTTAGAAAAGCATAAAAGCACCATATAAAGACAACTGTCTTTTTCATATACTGAAAAGACAATAAAGTGGTAAAATGAAAAACACTATTTTTATTCTCCCCCTTCCTTCCTTTACAGCCTTTGTTTAAACTTTGAAATTTAGAAAAATTTCACTCCTATTTTCATTTCTTTACATTCAATATTATTTTGTATTAGTTTCAGGTTTGTTAGTTACAGAATAGTGGTTAGACAACCATATACTTTACAAAGTGTTCCCTGATATTTCCAGTACCCACCTGGCATCATACCATCATTACAACACTATTGACTGTATTCCCTATTTAAGTGACAATATGTTTACAGGTTCCTTCCAATCTTTCTTTTGTGTTGCTTGCCCTTCCTTTTCTTTATCACTTCTTCCCTCATTTTCTTTATATAGTATCTCAATTGGCCCTCAAAGCTCAGTGAAGGCACTGGGACACGCTTAACACATTTTACAGAGCAGGAAACAGGCCAATTCCAGTTGGCTATGGAACTGGACTCTTCGCGCAGGGAGACCTCACAGCCAGCTCTCCGCCTTTCCTAAGGGAGAGCCGCAGGGCAAACAGAACAAACCTCCCCGTGAGGCTTCCAAGCCTCATTCTCCAGCACCTCTTCATCATGGATGCTCCACATTCTCTCCTCTCCCCCGCCCCCACCCCCATTCTTTACTGCTCCCCGTTCTGGGGAGCAGGTGGTAGGCTTGCCCTCACTGTGCAGGTGTGCACCCCCGTGGGGCGGGGCAAGAACTGGGGGTGGGGCGGGCACAGGCTTGTTTTTGGGCCAAGGCGGGAGCAGGAGTCCTGGCCTCTCAAGTGTGCTGGCCGCGGCCGGGAGCTTCACCAACCCCCCCCCCCCAGTTGGGTACTCAGCAGTGGGGCGCTCCTCCACTGAAGTGACGCCGCCCCTCCACCCCCGCCTCAGGGCTGCGAGTCTGCGCCCCTCTGCCCGGGAGTCCTTCCACGCCGGCAGTCATCGCCTCTTGTTTCCCGCCCATTGGGGCCAATACAGAACCTCACTCTCCCCAGGCGAGGCAGATCCCCACCCACCAGCACCCTGCCCAGGCCTGAGCCCTCTCCAGTGCACCCCACCTTGGCGCCGCTCTGCGCCCCTTGGGCCGCCTGCCTCCTGGCCAGCTGCTTCCCCCGAAGCCCTGGCGCTTGCCCAAGATCTCCCATCAGGCTGAGGCCTGTGCGCGCACCTGCAGACCCCATGGCCGGGCTCCTGGTGGCCGCTTTGCCAAAGGTTCCTCTACCTTCAGGCTCTCTCCTCAGACCCCCGGGAGCTTGCTCCCGCCGCCCAGCCCTTCCGTGGCTCCCTGCAGCCCCCACTCTACTCAGCTCTCCCGCCACCCACCTATCAGGAAGCTGCCGGGAGCCTTGCTGCAGGCAGTGTGGTTCTGGGGCAGGGGCTGGGGGTGTGGGGAACAGCTCCAGTAAAGTTTAGTAAACCCCAGGCCCCCAGCCCCTCCTTGAGTGGAGCCCAGGGCAGGCTGGGGGCCTGGGTCCAAACACTGCAGCTGCGGAGGCCCCGCCTGCCCAGGGCCGCACACAGGCGTCCCAGCTTGGGGCTGGTTTAGGCGGCTTGTTCGCACTGCCAAGCCCCCCCCTCCCCCCCCCCAAGCCCCCCACCGCCTAGGGCCGCACACAGGGGTCCCGGCTGGCGTTGGGGCTTAGGCGCCACACGGGCCAGATGGCAGCTCGAGCTGGCCCTCCCTGCCTGCAGTATGCAAATTAGCTGCCATCTTGGCTGGTGATTAATTTGCATATCTTGCTGATTAGCCAATGGGAAGGGTAGCGAAGTTACGGTTAATTACCATGTTCTCTATTATTAGATAGGATATGCTTCATATTTAGAGCAGTTTAAAGTTCACAGCAAAATTGAGCAGAAAGAACAAAGACTTCCTATATACTCCCTGCCTCCAGACATGCATTGCTTCCCCCACTATCAACATCTCCACTAGAGCAGTACAATTGTTAGAATAAATAAGCCAACAGTGGCACATCGTTATCACTCAGACTCTGTAGTTTACATTAATATTCACTCTCGGTGTTGTACATGGTAGAGGCATTTTTACCTCAAAGTCACAGCTTTTGTTTCTCTAGTTTAAAATCAAGTAACAAAAAAATTTAATATTTTTTTTATTTAAAGTAACCTGTCTTTCCTTATTTTGACATATATTCATAGTAAAATATTCAGCTAATATCAGTGTTTCTGAGTATTTGAATTTTTATCAATTATGGTTTTTTTATTGCTTGAATCTTATAATAAGCATGTTTCATTTCACAAAAATAAAATGTCATTATTTAAAAATTTTTAAAAAGGGGGGGGGGGAGGAATATATACCTAAGAGACCACTCATAAATTTGCTTCCCCCACTATCAATATCTCCACTAGAGCATTACTTTTATGAATTGTCTCACTTTAAAAGTTAATGCTGATTTTTAAAATATTTGACAGAATAGTCTTAGAAATGTATCTTGGAAAAAAAAGTGGGAGACTTAAAAAAGCCCAGAGAAAGATATAGTAAACATTTTGAATTGAGAAGATAAGAGATAAGTGGATTGCTTCAAATGTTTATTTAGGCTACAAATGGGTAAGTATTTACATCAAACATGACCCACACTTAAGGCAGGTTAGACCCAGCCCCGCGGTGTACCAGTCTGCTGGTGCAGCCTTAACAAAACACCACCGACTGGTTGGCTTAAACACACAGTGTTTGTCTAGAAGGCAGGTTAATTTTGGAGGCTATGTTAATAATCAAACCCAAGTCCTGCTTGTGTTAATTTTAAAGAAAATGTCCTGAAATCATTTTATTTATAAAACAAGACAAAAATAGAGAAAGAGAGCGCAATCTATAGCTAAGGTGTTATGGAATTTACGAAATTGGTGCGGAAGTGACAGTCGGAACTTTGAGGTTCAGGAAAGAGCCTTTATTTAAAACAGCGCTGCTGGTTCAGGGGACCCTAAGATCCAAATCCTGAACAACCTGGACAATGAGATTTCCTTTATATATACTGGAAGGGTTAAAGAGAATAAAACGGGGCAGAGAAAGCTTTATTGTGCTCAGCAGATTTATCTTGAAGAAAGCTTTCAGCCTTGAGCACAACATAGCGCAGATAACCAGAAGACACCTGGTATGGGAGGAACCAAGGACAGACCAGATAATTAAGAAGGGGCAGTGACTAGACTATAGGCTAACAAGAATGTGCATTAGGGATATTAATTAACTTAGGTACAGAGTTCCTGCTAGTCTCCTATATTCTTTCACAAATGGAGTTAATTATCGGCTAGCAAGAGAGTGCAGTAGAAAGCAGGTTACTGGGACTAATCCAGATTGCTAGCCCCCAAAATGTCTTATGCTCCCCATCAAAGGAACACGTTTGAGTCATAACCACCAGGGCTTGGTGAAAAAAGTGAAAGGATTAAACGAACAAATAAAAAGAAAACCTCATACACACAGACAATGGTGTGGCGATTACCAGAGAGAAAGGGAGGTGGATGGAGATAGGAGAGGGTAAAGAGAGGATAAATGGTGATGGAAGGAGACTGGACTTGGGGTGGTGAACACACAATACAATATACAGATTTTTAGAATTGTACACATGAAACCTATGTAATTTTATTAACCAATGTCACCCCAATAAATACAACTAAAAATAAAGTGAACCTTTAAATAACTCTAAAAAAAGACCAGTAGTGGTTGACCAGTAATTTATAACCAATTCAGATAAATCAAATGATAAAATTTATTAACTTGAATCAATTTTTCATATTTCATAACATTTTAGAATTTGATATGTTTCTAAAGGGATGTTTCCCAAACTTAAAACTAATTCAATCTTAAGTGGCCCTAATATATATTTCATATTACCTAAACAGCAATTCTCAGACTTTTTGGTCTCAGGATCCCTTTATACCCTTAGAAATTATTGATTCCAAAGAACTTACTTTAGAAAAATCTAGAAACACACACACACACACACAAATAAATACACAAGTACTCCATACGCCATCAAAGCAATATCAAGAAATGCTGTGAATTATCTCTAAACCCTCTATTTTGCACTCAAAGAGAACAGAAAACAACATCTTAGCATTATTATGAAAATAGAAACAACCTTGAAGACCATATGCAAGGTCCTAGGACCACATTTTGACTAAGAGTTAAACTAAAACAAACTTGAAAGCCCAAAGATTTATCTTCTTCTCTTTAAAATTAAATTTGTTGCATAATATTGGTTCACAAAACTATACAGGTTTCAAGTGTACAACCCCACAAAACATCATCTGCACACTGCATCGTGTGCCCACACCCCAAGCAAAGTCTCTTTCTGTCCCTATTTTCTGCCCCTTTGTCCAACTCCCCCTACTCTACCCCCTTTCCTTCTAGCCATCACCACACATTTGTCTGTATCTCTGTGTTATGTGTATATGTTTTTTGGTTAATCCCTTCACCTTCTTTCATCCAGTCCCTTCTCCTTCTCCCCTCTGACTTCTGACAGTCTGTGCCATGTATCCATGCCTCTGCTTCTATTTTATTCATCAGTTTATTTTGCTCATGAGTTTCCACATATAAGTGAGATCATATGGTATTTGTCTTTCTCTGACTGGCTTATTTCACTTAGCATAATCCAAAGATTATTCTTCTCTTATCCTTTTGTGTGTCAAAATGTTAGGAAACTGAAAAATACAGAAAGAAAGTAATATAATTTAGTACTTGTTATTATTCATCTGTCAACTCTAGTTAGCAAACCAATTGTGAATAAAAATTATTTGCACTTTTTTTTAAAAAAAGAACTGTTTCTTTTGATTACATATGTTATTTTCCTCCACAAAGATCACAGCTGCACCCGTATGTATCTATAAAACATGCATATAAGTCATAGAAGCTCATTTATATGGACAGTTGTTCCCAATCTTTAGTTCTATCCTTGTTAATAAGAAAAACAAAACTAGTTTGCCTGGGTGGTATAGCTCAGTGGTTGAGCATCGACTTATGAACCAAGAGGTCATGGTTCAATTCCCGGTCAGGACACATGCCCTGGTTGCAGGCTAGATCCCTCATTGGGGTCATGCAGGAGGCAGCCAATCAATGATTCTCTCTCATCATTAATATTTCTGTCTCTCTCTTCCTCTCCCTTCCTGAAATCAATAAAAATGTATTTTTTAAGAAAGAAAAAAAAATAGTTTAAGTGAAATCTATAAGAATTTTGGTGATTTAAAACAAGTTAACTAAGTAGAATACACACTCCTCAAGGGTATAGATTGCATCTTGAGATTCCTGTGCTTCTTCCATACTGTTCAATAGATAAACTTCATGGCTGTGATAAAACACTCAGAGGTGACTTGCAGATAAATGAGGGCAATGGCACCAAATAGTTCTCTGCTATTCCAAATTTGTGAGCAAATCCAAGGTCAATGCAATCCAAGCAGGGCAGGATGAGGACCTACCAAGCCTGGTTTCCCTTATGCTTCCACAGATAGCTGGTAACATTAGCAGAGAGGGTCAGCAGGGCACTGAACAGAAACTGGCATCCTTACAATCTTCTTGCTCTACTGAGTGCTTCAATGAGGTTTATTTTTCATCTGAGTTGATATAAATCTGTTTGCTCCTAATCCAGATAAATCAAAGGTCAGAATCGCCAAGAAAAAGATAAGGGTATAACAAAAATTAGGCTACTCATTACTCATTTCCACTCCTCTCTATATAAATGCAGGTATTATATTCACACACACAATACAGAAGTCACCCATAAAACATGTTTATATAAGCCTTTAGCGGTTCTCAACCTGTGGGTCACGAACAATGAAAATACATCCTGCATATCAGATATTTACATTACAATTCATAACAGTAGCAAAATTACACTTATGAAGTAGCAACTAAAATAATTTTATGGTTGGGGGCACCACAACATGAGGAACTGTATTAAAGGGTTAGGAAGGTTGAGAACCACTGCTTTAGAGAATGCTGAAGCTCAAACTTAGCCTCACCTGGAAGAGACAATGAAAACTTGTGGGATTTCATGCATTTTGCATAGTAACTTTGAGAGATTGCACACCATGTATTTGTCATGCAAATATAGAGCCTTGTGAGATCAAAAATGACACCACTAAATTGCACACATAGAAATGAAAAATCTATAACCTGTTTTCCTTACATAGATATGGAATCCGATATCTATGAAAGTGTAGAACATGGAAATTTATACTACTTAATTATAATATAATGTGAATTATTCAAAGCATATTCGTTATTTACCAATTGAAATAGGTTTCCAATTTTTTTAACTTTATAGGTCCTGTAAAAAGATTAAAATTAAAACAAAGTAGCAAAGAATTCATAAACCATTCCTTGAGTCATACTCTTAAAGAAGACTACCAACATACAGATTATAGGATGCATATTTCCAGTTCAGTTTTAAATAATTTTTTCTTGCTCTTCAAAATATTTCTTTTGAATTAAATTTCTCTCTCTCTCTCTCCCTCTCTCTCTCTCTCTCTCTCTCTCTCTCTCTCTCGTTGTTGTTGCCAGTTGAAAGGCAGTATTGTGAGAAATCCAGGGTATGAACCCAGTATTATTTGATTATGTTTACTATATTTTTCTATGTATAAGACACTACTTTTTTCTAAAATTGTTAAACTGAAAATCGAGGGGCATCTTATACACAGAAGTCAGCCTAGGAGGGAGCCACAGGTGCGTTGCTGCCCATACCTTGTCAAACAGGCTTCCTCTAATCATGAGCCTTATTGTTACTGATGTCAGCTGATGCCATAATTGGAGGTGCAGGTGGAGAGTGTGTAGATGCAACAGGGACCAGAGCATTCTGAGCCCATAAAGATGTCAAACAATAAAAAGATAAATGCTGGTAAGTGATTGTCTTACTCTGCAAAATTCAAACTGAAAGTAATCAGCTATGCAAAAGAGTATGGAAATAGAGCTGCAGAAAGGACAATTTGGACCTCCTCCCACTGCGTGAATGATCAGACAGTGGAGAAAACAGGAAGAACAACAACTCCTTAAGATGCTAAAAAAGAAGATGCCTTAAGAGGAAAACAACAAAATGTTTAAAATATTGATTTCTTAACTTGGGGTTGGTAAAGTGGGGGGCATCTTATACATGGGGGCATCTTAAACACGAAAAAATACATTATTTCATAGACAGAGATGCAACAAGTCCTTGCCATGCCATTTCTACTCAGATAAGGAGGCCAGTCCCCTGGGAGCCAAGGAACGCACATCAATGGAAATATTAAAGATGATTCTGATTTCCTTTCACAAACCAACAAAACAAATATACTACTTTAAATCCCTTAGCACATACCTGACCCAGGGGATGGTGCTGACTGTAGAAACCACAGTGGTGGGTGTAGGGGATGTGGGCTGGTTTTCATTATTGTGATGATTGTTAGTGTAATTATGCTTTTTGTTTTCATTACCTTTTTTTCTTTATTGTTGCAAGTATCACAGATGTCCCCTTTGTTTGCTCTGCCATTAACCCCCTCCACCTAGCACCCACCCCTCCCAGGCCTTCACCTCTCTATTGTCTGTGTCCAAATATGCCTATAAGTTCTCAGTTAATCACTCACCCCCCAACCCAACCACCCCACCTTCCCTTTGAAATTCATTAGTGTATTCCATGCTTCTATGTATTTGGATCTATTTTGTTCATCATTTTATTTTGTTCATTAGATTCCACATAAGAGTGAGATCATGTGATACTTATCTGTCTCTGACTGGCTTATTTGCTTAGCATGATGCTCTCCAGGTCCATACATGCTGTTGCAAATAGTAAGAGTTCCTTCTTTTTTACCACCGAGAAGTATTCCATTGTGTAAATGTACCACAGCTTTTTATCCACTCATTTGCTGATTGTCACTTGGGCTGTTTCCATATCTTAGCTATTGTAAATTGAGCTGCAATGAACATAGGGGTGCATATATTCTTTCTGATGGGTGTTTCAGGTTTCTTAAGATATATTCCTAGAAGTGGGATCACTGAGTCAAATGGAAGTTCCATTTTTAACTTTTTGAGGAAACTCCATACTGTTTTCCACAGTGGCTGCACCAGTCTGCACTCCCACCAGCAGTGCACCAGGGTTCCTTTTTCTCTGCATCCTTGCCAACACTTGTTTGTTGATTTGTTGATGATAGCCATTCTGACAGGTGTGAGGTGATTATAGGATGCATATTTCCAGTCCGGTTTGAAATAATTTTTGAACAAATTATCCAACAATGGAATTGGCTTCCCTAAAATATATAGTGGTGTATTCTACAATAAGAAAAGAGTCAAGTGGTATCAGAGCTATGAAAAAAAAAAAAAGTATGGTAAGGAGGAACCTGGGGATGAGTGTTTTCAGTGGAATTGTAGCAATTTTAAATAAGATGGTCAGGTTAGGTGACATTTGAACAAAGGTTTGAAAGAGATGAGGAAGCTAGCCATATAGATATCTGGAAAAATATACAGTCATTCAAAAACGTAAGACAAAATGGGGCTGGTGTATTGAAGAAGAGAGAAAAAGGCAGTGTCCAGAGCATAGTGGGCCATGGGGAGAGTAGGAGAAGGTGAAGTGAGATCAGAGGGGGAAGCAGATGACAGAGGGCCCTGGGAACACTCTAAGTTTGGAGCTTTTACTCAGAGTGAAATGAGGAGGCATGGGAGTGTTTGAACAACAGGAGTGACATAACCTACCCATGTCCTAACATGACCACTCAGGCTACTCTGTTAAGAAAGTGACTGAGTGAGAAGAGGCAAACCAGTTATGAGGCTCCTATAATAAACCCGTCCATAGTTAGTGGTGGCTTTAATCGGGGTGGTAGTTGTAGAGAGGTTAAAATGAGGTAGGAATCTGATGTATTGTGAAGGCAAAGACAACAGGGATTGTTGATGGATTGCATAGGAATGTGACACAAAGGATTTAAAGATTATCCCAGGGATTTAGTCTGAGGAACTGAAAGAATGGAGTTGCCATCAACAGAGAGGAGAAACACTGGAATAAGTATGTTTGGAAAGATAAGGGAGTTCAGTTTGGGACATGTTGAATTTGAGCCGTCTGGTAAACAACCAAGTGAATCTGTCATGGACGCAGAGAGGCCCCGGCTGGAGGCCCATACCCATCACAAACTCGGAAGCTTTGATTTTGATATAAAAAGTCCAGTGTTATGCACAGCCTTTCTGAGAATTCCAGTAATTGATCTCCCCTATGCAATGTCCAAGAGAAATTCATGTTACATTAAAACACTAGTGTGCCTTCTTCTCCTTGTCTTTTATAATGAAAGGTAACAGGATAAAATGAAGAATATATAGAAGACAATGTTTACAGCCTCACAGATACCAGTAAACTAAAACACTACTACCTATAGCCTACCAATTCACAGGTTATGTTCAAACTCTCATCATGAAAAGGAACAGTCTAAACCTTAAAAAAACAACACAAAAAACAACAAACAAACAAAAAACAGTAAGCATAACCTAGTGAATAGAATACATACTTTGGCATCAAAGAAACCACGGATTTTCTCTTATCAGGTACGCAGCCTTACACAACCCCTTGCCTTTTCTGGAAGAGCAGCTATGAGGATTTTAGAGGCATATGGTATCGCACCAGACAGTAGTAGACATTCATACAATGACACCTATTGCTGCTTGTGGCTTGTTGCTGCTGCTGCTACTGCTGTAATAGTAGTTGTTTCCACCTATCCGCCATAAGCATTGAATACCAGGACACTAGAGGTAACACAGCAGGATCATAAACTTTGCTGCTTACAAATTCCCCATTTTAATACATGTACTTTGAGTGCACAGTCCATTTTAATTAACAAACCAATACTTGCCTGCAGTAAATTTCCAGGAAGAGATGGATCTCACAACAGTCCGAACACCCAGAGGGAAAGAGAGACTTGTGCACGGAATCTAAAGTATGGAAGAAACTGGGGGCTCAGGACCTTTAAATACAAAACCGAGCAATGCCTTAGAGCATGCTGACAAGTCAGTTTAACCTCTGTGCATTATTGCTGTTTAATAATACTTTTTGCTCAAAGTGGCAAAGGAATCTGGAGAAAGTTAGTTGTTTCACTTTTCTCTAAAAAATTTAAGATATTTCTAGTGAAATGTTGCCTAAATTGTCTACAAAAAGTTCCTTGAAAAAATTATCTGTACATAAAACATCAAATGACAGCATTCTGCTCAAAAAATTTTGACCAAAGTGTCATTTAAAATTCTTTAAAGAGTTTTATTCTTAGAAAATAAATATTACATTATACAGGGTGGGTTAAAGTAGGTTTACAGTTGTTCATATGGAAAAAGACATGCAGGTTAGGATTATTATAATAGCTTTATCAAATCTGTGTTTCATGTACTCACAACTGTAAACCCAATTTTGCCCACTCCTGCATAAAAGAACCTCAGTGAGGTATTTTGGAATGTTTCCTAAGATGATTCATAACATTTTTTAAAAGAAAAGAAAATAGGAAAGCTACCTGAAGATCCAGCCCTCCCTGTTCCTATATGGTGCCTCTACTATTTCCCCCACTCCTCTAATATTGCTTTTGTGACAGTCCTCAATGACACACTGATCATCAATTCAAAAGATATTTTGTTCTTATTCTATCTGATTAAAAAAAAACAAAACTTGAAACTTTTGCTGCTTCATTCCTCAAACTGTTCTATTGGTTTTCATTAGTTTTCTTCAACCTTGATCGCATTGTCTCTTCTATCAGTTTCTCTCCTTTGGCACACCCTTAAGAATGTGATGTTCCCTACATTCCATCCATTGCCTGCTTTTCTATCCAACGCAATGCCCTGCCTTGAAAATTTGCATTCTTTCCCATTCATTGGCTTACTTATGACTCCCAAATCTGAATCCCACTCTCACTTCCTTTGCTTTAAACCTTTATTGTCCAATTAATCTCAAAAGCAGGTTAAACTCAAACAAACCATCTCCATTTTCTCTGTTGCACTCCTTCTGAAATCAATGACATCATCATCCACATTGACTAAGAGTAATTCCTACTTAACTCCCATATTTAATTGATACAAAAATCCTGTTGATCCCACAACTAAAATATCTTCTATATATTTTACATTTATGTCCAAGTCTATCCCTTATCTCTATTCTAGACTATAAAAAATGGCCTCCAAACTTATCTCACTGCCACTAATTGTTTTAATCCTAGTCCATGAAAATCATATAAAATCTCTTTCTGGTCATGTCATTCTCTTATTTGAGATCCTTAAATGTCTTTCTATTGCCTGTTTCACAAAATACAAACTCCTTAGAATGGCGTACAAAGTTCTTTACAATTGGGCCTTGGTTTATTTTTCAAGCTCTACATCTAATCCAGAGATTGGAAACACTGACCAGATCTAAATTACAGATCTTTATATTTGTTTTGAGCTCATTCAGTATTTTTTTAAATGAGAAAAGTTTACATAACAACCTGATGTCAAGCTCTTTTGAGAAACTTAAAGTTCTGACAATAATGGGCCTTCATTTTCTAATGGAAATCATGAGCTGGACCTGAAAAGTTAGATTAGTCTTGCACATTCTCTCACCATTTAAGTGCAGTGTTGCTCACTTAACCACAGTCCCCCATCAAGTCCACTGGGACTCATCTATGTTAGCTGGCTCCGGAAGCTCCTAATACACTGCTCTAGTCCCCACTCACTCTCCCCACATGGCGTTTCCTCCAAGAAATTTTATGAATCTCTTTGTATATCTATAGTCATCTTTATTTAAAATGCATAGGCTTTAAGTCAGATCATCTGGGTTCACATTGTGCCACAACTGTTCCCTAATTTTAAACAAGTGACTATGCTTCATCA
The DNA here is from genome assembly GCF_963259705.1 of Myotis daubentonii. Classification (NCBI taxonomy): domain Eukaryota; kingdom Metazoa; phylum Chordata; class Mammalia; order Chiroptera; family Vespertilionidae; genus Myotis; species Myotis daubentonii. The sequence continues at coordinate 67,801,451 of NC_081842.1, read as the reverse complement.
AAATAAAAGAATGAATTAATTTTAACCTATTAATTATGGAACAGTAGGAGGCAAAAAGTTTCTGCCAATTACTTGTGACATGGTATCCTATCTAATAAAAGAAAAACATGGTAATTGGCATACAACCGCTATCCTTCCCATTGGCTAATCAGCGAGATATGCAAATTAACTGCCAGCCAAGATGGCGGCCGGCAGCCAGGCAGCGTGAAACTAACATGAGGCTTGCTTGCTTCAGTGACTGAGGACTCCAATGTTCCCCGCCTGCCTTGCTGGCCTCTGAGCCTGCAGTTTAAAAAACATTGTAACAAATATAGAAGCTAAACAAAACCCCAGAAATCAGCTTTCAGTAAACTGGGATCTCAGAGCTGGAGTTATACATTGTTTCAATTATACAACCCAAACAAACCTGATACCTCCTTTCAGCAGCAGAGGCCTCAGAGCTGGAGCCAGAGCTAAAGCTGGCCCAGAATAAAAAATAAAAAAAAGAAAAAAAGGAGCAGTTGGGAGCTTCAGTCCCAGCCTGAAAACAGCCCTCAGCCCCTCACCCAGACTGGCCAGGCCCCCCAGTGGGGACCCCCACCCTGAAGGGTGTGTGACCAGCTGCAAACAGCCATCATCCCCTCATCCAGGCTGGCCAGGCACCCCAGTGGGGACCCCCACCCTGATCCAGACACCCTTCAGGGCAAACCAGCCAGCCCCCACCCATGCACCAGGCCTCTATTCTATACAGTAAAAGGGTAATATGCCTCCCAGCACCGGGATCAGCAGAGCCACGAGGCCCTAAGGCACCGGGATCAGCGTGACAGGGGGCAGCACCCAAACCCCCTGATCGCCCTGCGGCTCTGTGTGTGACAGGGGGTGGGGCCACAACCTCCCTGTCGGCCCTGCTCTGTTCATGACAGGGGAAGGTGCCCCAACCCCCTGATCAGTCCTGCTCTGTGCCTGATAGGGGGGAGCTCCACAACCCCCTGATCGCCCTGCGGCTCTGTGTGTGACAGGGTGCGGCGCCCCAACACCCCCCACCCCACTGGCCCTGCTCTGTGTGTGACGGGGTAGAGCCATAACCTCCCCATAGGCCCTGCTGTGTGTGTGACAGGGGGGAGCTCCTCAACCCCCTGATGGGCCCTGATCTGTTCATGACGGGGGGAGCTCCCCAACCCCCTGATGGGCCCTGCTCTGTGCGCGACATGGGGGAGCTCCCCAACCCCCTGATCGACCCTGCTCTGTGTGTGACAGAGGGGAGCTCCCCAACCCCCTGATGGGCCCTGCTCTGTGCGTGACAGGAGGCAGCGCCCCAACCCCCTGATTGGCCCTGCTCTGTGTGACAGGGGGTGGCGCTGCAACATCCCCATCGACCCTGCCTTGAGTGTGACAGGGGCGGTGCCCAACCCCCCAATCAGCCCTACCCTGAGTGTGACTGAGGGTGGCATCGCAACCTCCTGATCCGCCCTGCTCTGTGCATGACAGGGGGTGGCGCCCCAACTCCCCAATCGGCCCTGCTCTGAGCCCGACCAGGGGCTGCACCTAGGGATTGGGCCTGCCCTCTGCCACCCGGGAGCAGGCCTAAACCAGCAGGTCGTTATCTCCCGAGGGGTCCCAGACTGCGAGAGGGCACAGGCCAGGCTGAGGAACCCCCTCTTCCCCCCCGAGTGCACAAATTTTTGTGCACCGGGCCTCTAGTTTATTATAAGATACACTAGAGGCCTGGTGCATGAAATTCGTACATGGGGGGGGGGGTTCCCTTCAGCCCAGCCTGCACCCTCTCCTTTCCAGGACCCCCAGAGGATATCCAACTGTTGGTTTAGGCCTGATCCTCAGGACATCCCTCTCACAATCCGGGACCACTAGCTCCTAACTGCTCACCTGCCTGCCTGATCACCCCTACTGGCCCCCCTGCGAGCCTGATCACACCTAACTGCCTCTGCCTGCCAGCGTGGTTGCCCCAACTGCCCCCCCCTCCGACCTGGTTGACCCCAACTTCCCCTCCATCTGGTCACCCCCTACTGCCCCCTCTGCTGGCCTGATCACCCCTAACTGTCCCCCACCATCCTGGTCACCCCTCACTGCCCCCCTGCCAGCCTGGTTGCTGCCAACTGCACCCCCTAGCCAGCCTGGTCACCCCTCACTGCCCCCCTGCTGTCCAGGTTGCCCCACACAGCCTGCTCTTCAGTCCTTTGGTCATCCCTCACTAACCACTGTGCCAGCATGGTCACCCCACGCAGCCTGCTGGTCAGTTGTTTGGTTGCCCTTCACTGTCCCCTCTGATGGCCTGGTCACCCCACACAGCCTGCTGCTCAGTCGTTTGGTCGTCCCTCTCTAACACCCCTGCCGGCATTGTCACCCCACTCAGCCTGTTCGATCGTCCATTTGGTTGGGATGGCCCCTGGATCTTTATATATATACTAGAGGCCTGGTGCACAAAAATTTGTGCACTTGGGAGGGTCTCTCAGCGTGGCCTATGTCCTCCTGCAGTCTGGGACCCCTCTGAGGATGTCCACCTGCTAGCTTAGGCCCGCTCCCTGGGGGATGGGGCTGAAGCTGGCAGTCAGACATCCCTCTGGCAGCCCGGCAGCCCTCAGGTATGTCCACTTGCCAGTGGGGAGCAGGCCTAAGCTGCAGTTGGACATCCTTAGTGCTGCTGAGGAGGCAGGAGAGGCTCCCACTACCACTGCTGTACTGGCAGCCATCAGCCTGGCTTGTGGCTGAGCAGAGCTCCCCCTGTGGGAACGCACTGACCACCAGAGGGCAGCTCCTGCATTGAGCATCTGCCCCTAGTGGTCAGTGTGTGTCATAGTGACCAGTCATTCCCAGTCTATCTGCTGTTAGGGTCAGTTTGCATATTACTCTTTTATTATATAGGATAGAGGCCTGGTGCTTGGGTGGGGGCGGGCTGGTTTGTCCTGAAGGGTGTCCCGGATCAGGGTGGGGGTCCCGCTGGGGTGCCTGGCCAGCCTGGGTGAGGGGCTGATGGTTGTTTGAAGGCTGGTCACACCCCCTTCAGGGTGGGGGTATCTGCTGGGGTTCCTGTCCAGCCTGGGTGAGGGGATGATGGTTGTTTTCAGGCTTGCCACACCCCTTTTTGGGTGGGGGTTCCCCACTGGGGTGCCTGTCCAGTCTGTGTGAGGGGCTGAGGGCCGTTTTCAGGCTGGCCAAGCCCCCTCCCCCCCCCCCCCCCGACGATGGAAGCTCCCAGCCTCTCCTTTTTTTCTTTTTCTTTTTTTTTATTCTGGGATTTATTTACCTTCTATAATTGAAACTTTGTAGGCTTGAGAGGAGCTCAGAGCTGGCCAGGGCAGGCGGGAGGGAAGCTTGGTTCCTCCATTGCCAGGGGCAACCCACTCCTGCTCACTCCAGCTCTGTGGCCATGGCCAGCTGAAAGCAGGTATCTGGGATTTATTTAGCTTCTATAATTGAAACTTTGTTGCTTTCAGTGGAGCTCAGAGCCAGCCGCGGCAGGCAGGAACCTTGGCTTCCTCCATCATTAGGGCAACTAAGCCTCCTGCTTGCTTCAGCTCTGTGGCTGCTGGCCGCCATCTTGATTGGGTTAATTTGCATATAGTCACTCTGATTGGCTGGTGGGCATGGCTTAAGGTGTAGCAAAGGTATGGTCAATTTGCATGTTTGTCTTTTATTGGTGTAGAGATAGATAGATAGATAACAGATTCTTCAAAAGATAAGATAGGGAAGAGGTATGAAAACTAATATTCATTGAACATCCATGTGCAAAGCACTTCTAGACTGAATAATAACAAACACTCTAGGAGCGAGAAATGACTATCCTCATTTTACAGATAAAGAATCTGCCTCTGAAGGGACAGAGCAAAGATTCATGACCATGTTTTTTCTACGTCACTCTGCCTCCACAGTGAAAAACAAAACAAAACAAAAAAAACCAACAACCTCCTCAAGTGGTCTCAATAGCCTACCTAAACCCACGTTTAAGGACCTTTTCATTATTGTGCGGATTTGTCCTTAGACTTTTTTTTTTTTTTTTTTTTGCAAATTACACAAAGATATAGTCTAAGAATTGTTACAAGTCTCTCTCCTTAAAGAACAGGACTTCCTAAAGCAGTGGTTCTCAACCTTGGCTGCACATTAGAATCACCTGGGAATCTTTTTAAAATCCTGATTCCTGGGCCACATCCTCCAGAAATTCTGTTTCTTTGTTATGGGGTGGGGCCACAATATTAGTAACAAAGAAACAGAATTTCCAGAGGATGAGGCCCAGAAATCAGGATTTTAAAAAGATTCCCAGGTGATTCTAATGTGCAGCCAAGGTTGAGAACCACTGTCCTAAAGTCTTGCTACTCAAAGTGTGATCTACAGACCAGCAACAGCTGGAAGCTTGTTAGAAATGTAGAATGTGGGTCCCTGTACAAGGACTGCTCTAAATTGTTAGCCAGGGGAACTAAAAAAGGAGAATAAAATTGAGCATTTTAAATACAAGGGAAATTCTGGTTGAAAACTAGCTAAAGCATCTTTCTCATCATGGTTTTCTTTACTTCATCTCAACACCTTTCACCCTGCTTCCCTCCACCTTTCCCAACAGACTTACCAGCTATGAAAGGGAGGAAAAAAAATGTGAACAGTATGTATCCTAAGAGTGAAGGCATCTTCCAAAGGGAGTTCCCTTCTATTTATTTTTCTGTCCTTACCTCTGTGTTTTACTTCCACCAGCCCATATACCTACCCATGATCTTTTACTTCTCCTGCTCTGCCCCATAAACATTGATGAGAAGTCACCTTCTCTCTTCCTGCACTGTGTTTCCTTCTGGTCATTAGTAATTTAAGAAGAAGCATTTCCTGTTTGGAGAGTTGAGTTGATAATGACTGAACTTTCTGGTTTGTGCTTTTATACATTTATTTCTCTCCAGAAAAGCATGCACATTCGACTCAATATTCAGATCTTATTGCAATCTATTGAGCTATATGCCAGACACTGTCAAAACAATTCTTATGAGAATTATAAATTACATTCATTTTTGTAAATAATGAAGTAGAGAGTCAGAGAGGTTAAGTACCTTATCCTAAGACAATTAATGACAGAGATGTAGAACCAGGATAGACACCAAAATCTTTTCATGGGTAGTTTCACTTCCCTTGCATTATATTTTGTGTGTATGTGTCTATGTATATTTGTTTCATAATTTGTTGTGTGGTTTATGAGAGAAGCCAAACGATCTCTCCCTCCAGAAGTATGCATTGTGATACAGAAAACACCAACATAGAAAGTGTTTAAGAGTTTAAAGCACCCAAAAAGACCATAATACAAATAGTTCTTCACTCATATGACCCCCTTCCAAGTAGGCTTGGGCTGGAGTTAGGGGTCAGTCTGGAAGCAGGAATTAAAGCAAAAGGGAAATTTTTACTTTAATCCGTCAAGTACATCCAATGCACAAGCCCTGGACTTCTGTTTTGCTCAGATGGGGAGAGGAACAGGCACCAAAAACATGCTAGCTGTTCCTCATCTAAATGTTGGCCTGGCATTTCTCAGGCACTTCCAACCTAGCACCACCCCTCTGCACATGCCTCTGCCTCACCTGCCTGTACATTCACCCTCACATGTTCACATCCTACCAGCATTTGGGGGTAGGATTACAAAGAAACATAAGAAAACGTTTTGGGGGTGATGACTAAGTTCATTATCTTGACTGGGTTGATGCTTCACAGATGTAAAACTATGTCAAACAACAAATTGTACACTTTAAATTTTTGCAAAATTTAACAAGTTGTGTATCTTAAATGTATAAATTATGTCACAACAAAGCTGTTTTTATGTGTTCATAAATGAGGCATAGCCATTAATATACCTGTGTTGCAATGGATAATTTGTAAACTACTGGAGGCGAAAGAAAGAAATTAACCATTTCAGCAAAGAAGAATAAAATAAAAAAATAAAACATGGTGGGGGTAGAAAACATAGTAAATGAGACATATAAAATAAGATTATAGAAATATAACTAATATGTAAGTAATCACAACAAATGTTCATGGCTTAAATTCTTTTATTAAAAGTTAAAATTCTCAAATAGCTAATAAAAATTGGCTATCTATATTTATAAAAGGTATAGTAAAGGTGTGCCTGAAATAAAATGTCACATAGAAGTTGAAAATAAAGAGACAGATAAAGACATACCAGGCAAATACTAACCAGTGAAAGGATGGGCTGGCAGCCAAGGTAGTGAGAAAAAAAATAACTAACCCTTTAGCTGCAAGGAGTGCAATTAGCTGATGGTCTCAAGTTGTTAATACCTTCAGGATACATTTCAGCTTTTGAGTTGAAGTAAAACTCTTCCCAGCCAATGACTAAGCTTGATGAAGTATCAGGACTTGGACATTTCCTCTCGTGAAAGACTCTTCTTAGAAGCAATCTTTAAATTGCACACTATTCTGAGTAGTGATAAAATTTTGAACTGTATTGCTCCATTCCTCCTGAGATATCCCTTCTTCCAGTGTATACAGGCTGTATAGGCTACCGCCCTGTTAGTCACTTAATAACCATCTTGGTTTTCAGATTAACTGCCTTTGTATCACAATGCTTTTGTTCAAGTAACCCTTAATTTACTGAATAATGGGCCCAAAGCACAAGAGTAGTAATGCTCCAAATTTAGAGATGCCAAAGAGAAGCCATAAAGTGCTTCTTTTACATGAAAATGTATGTACATAGAGGGAAAACATAGTATACCTGGGATTCAGTACTATCCAAAGTTTCGGGGATCTACTGGGAGTCTTAGGATATGTCCCCATGGATAAAGGAGATTACTGTAATTTCCGCCCCCCACATTATTCTGATGTTCAACTACACTTAGCAGCCCTATAGTGGAAGATTTTAATACATTTTTTTCCTGTGCTATATAATTTAGAATATATCCCAAGAAACTAGAAACCCAAATCAGAAAGGATATATGCACCCCTATGTTCATAGCAGCACAATTTACAACAGCTAAGTTTTGGAAACAGCCTAAGTGCCTATCAGCAGATGAGTGGATTAAAAAACTGTGGTATATCTACACAATGAAATACTATGCTGCTGTAAAAAGGAAGGAACTCCTACCATTTGCAATAGCATGGATAGACCTGGAAAGCATTATGCTTAGCAAAATAAGTTAGTCAGAGAAAGATAAATATCACATGATCTCACTTATTTGTGGAATATAATGAACAACATAAACTGATGAACAAAAACAGATCCAGAGTCAGAGAAGCATTGATCAGACCATCAAACCTCAGAGGGAAGGCAGGGGAAGGTGGCGGGGGGAGGGGGAGAGATCAACCAAAGAATTTTTATGCATGCATATAAGCATAACCAATGAACTCAGACACTAGGGGGGGGGGGTGAGAGGGCAATGGGGAATAAAGACACATATGTAATACCTTAATCAATAAAGAATTTAAAAAGCATTTAAAAACTTGAAGTCTTTTCTATAATGTCATTTGACATGGCTGTTTCGACATTATAAAGTTAAGATGTAAACACAGTTTTGTTTTGTTTTGTTTTTCAGTAATATTTAAACAGATATTTTTTGAACCTAACTAGCTGTGAGTCTCATTCCAACTAGAGATTATTGAAGAATCAAGAAAAGGTCAAGACCAGGTTATGGTAACTATTGTTTACACTGCTTGGTAATATGTATATGGGAAACTTAATGAATTGGGGTTTTGGGCCAACTCAAAATGGTATCCAAGTGGCTTGGTCAAATATCATGTGCCAAGTGCTATTATATAAGTTTTTCATACAAATAGATTAAAAATTATTTTAAGTATAAAGCCTAGAGTAACCAAAATATCTGGAGGAAGGAAAGCATGTTAATAAGACAAAATAAAATATTTCAAATGCACAATTGAAGAATGAATGGATTTTGTTTTCATGTCTACCATGCTGAAAAATTTTAATGTTTTTCCTGCTGTGTAGAAACAGACTTAGTTTTTCATAAATAAAATATATTTTAATAATATTAGAAAATGATTAGTATACATAGTCCTAGCATTTTATTCCACAGAAAACAGAGGGGAGGGTCCTATCACCCCAGGGCCATTCTCTTAGCACATAGAACTTATTTTATAGATTTCCAAGTCCTCCGTATGCATATTTAGCCACTTACATAGTCAGTAAACATTTTCTATTTGATAAATACATCACAATAGAATGTATGTTATAAAGTACACATTTCCAGTTTATCTGAAAGACTCTTAAGCATTAGATATTAGACATCAATATCTCCATAGAGATATAATGAGTCAAAATCTTCATACATGTTCTCATTCTCTCTCTCTCTCTCTCATAAACATGATAGATATAAATCTGGTTTATTAAATAATACTAGAGGCCTGGTGCATGAAATTCATGCACTCGGGGTGGGGTGGAGGCCCTCAGCCCAGCATGCCCCCTCTACAGTCCGGGAGCCCTCAGGGGAGATCCTAATGACAGCTTAGGCCTGCTCCCCATAGGAAGCTCGGAGCAGGTGCCTCCTGTGTGTGTGTATGTGTGTGTGTGTCCACTGGGGGCCTGCCCCCAGCTGCGCCATGGAGGCTCAGAGCAGGAGCCCCCTCTGTGTTGATCTCTCAGGCTCTGGGCCGCTCCTATGTATTATTCCCTCAGGCTTGGGGCTGCACCTGGCCCCTCCTCCTGAGCTGGTTGTGACCATTATGGAGTCCTGACCTCATTTATATATTACTTCATTTAAATATATATATATATATAATGCTTTGATTGTTTGTTCAATTGTTCTGCTGTTTGGTCTATTTGCATATTACCCTTTTATTATATAGGATAATCTAAGCTAATAAAAGAGAAACATGCAAATTGACTGCACCTTGGCTATGCCCCAAGCCACACCCACCAGCCAATCAGAGCGACTATATGTAAATTAACCCAACCAAGATGGTGGCTGGCAGCCACAGAGCTGGAGCAAGCAGGAGGCTTCGTTGCCCCAGCGATGGAGGAAGCCAAGCTTCCTGCCTGCCCTGGCCAGCTGTGGCCTCCACTCAAGGCTACAAAGTTTCAATTATAGAAGATAAATAAATCCCAGATACCTGCTTCAGGCCACTGTGGCCTCTGCTCAAGGTGGGGCTGGGAGCATGGGTTGCCAGGGGCAACCCAGGCTTTGAGCAGGACCAAGGCAACAAATTTTCAATTATAGAAGTTAAATAAATCCCAGATACTTGCTTCCAGCCAGCCTCCACTCGGAGCTTGGGTGGCTGGGGGCTGTGGCCAGCCTGCAAACAGCCATCACCCCCTCACCCAGGATGGCCACACCCTCATGGGTTGAGGGTCCCCGCTGGGGGGCTTGGCCAGCTTGCAAACAGCCATCAGCCCCGCACCCAGGCTGGCCAGGCACCCCAGCGGGATCCCCACCCGGATCTAGGACACCCTTCAGGGCAAACCAGCCGGCCCCCACCCAGGCACCGGGCCTCTATCTTATATAATAAAAGGGTAATATGCAAACTGACCCTAACAATAGAACAACTGGGAATGACTGGTCACTATGACACACACTGACCACCACAGGGCACACGCTCAATGCAGGAGATGCCCCCTGGTGGTCAGTGCGCTCCCACAGGGGGAGCTCTGCTCAGCCACAAGCCAGGCTGATGGCTGCCAGTACAGCAGTGGTGGTGGGAGCCTCTCCTGCCTCCTCAGCAGCACTAAGAATGTCCAACTGCAGTTTAGGCCTGCTCCCTGCTGGCAAGTGGACATCCCCCGAGGGCTCCCGGGCTGCCAGAGGGATATCTGACTGCCAGCTTAGGCCCAATCCTCTGGGGAGCGGGCCTAAGCCAACAGGTGGTCATCCCCCAAGGGGTCCCTGACTGCGAGAGAGCACAGGCCAGGCTGAGGGACCCCTCCCCCCAAAGTGCACAAATTTTTGTGCACCAGGCCTCTAGTTCTTACTATAATTTTGCATCAGATTAGCTAACTGGTTGATTAACAATAAAAAGTGGGAATTTGTAGATACTAAAATAACAGTATGGAGAAAGGCACATTCAAATACAATTAGAGGGAATGTAAATAGATACAATTTGACATATCAATCAATATTAAGAATGCACAAACCCTTTGACCTGTAAATTCCACTCAAGGAAATTACTCTATAAATATACTCAACTACAAAGACATATCCAGAAGAAACATTCTGTATGGTATTGTTTATCATAGCAAAACAAACAAATAAACAAAACTTAAAACAATCTAACTGTCCATCACAAGAGTTGTGGTTAGTTAAATTACAATACAACCATACAATGAAATTTTATCTAACATTAAGAAGAATGAGGTAGCTCTGTTTGTGTGGATAAAAGATAAAAGATTTAACAAGACATATTATATTATTAGCTTTCTATAAGTACAGAACAGCATTGTAGCATTTTCTCATTTGTGTGTCATCAAGGATATATGTATGTATATGTAAATAGACATATAATATTCACATATATCATGGGTATATAAATATATCATAAGCACACAGAAATTTTCTGAAAGAATGCATAAAACCTGTTCATGAATGTTCCTTCTGCAGAATTATTTATTGAGGGAACCAGTTTTCATTACCTACTGTACTGAACAATTTGAATATTTAATCATAAACATGTGATTTCTTTGTAATAATATCAGTTCTTCAGAGAACTAGCTATTAGCAGCTAAGATTCTAAAATTTCAATTGCATAAGGATATGAATGCAAATCCTTTAGAACATCTCTATCTTCTAAGAATATTTGAAAATCTAATTTCGAAACAGGTCTTCCTTTCTACAACTCTAAGAAAATCAAAACAGTGACTGCATTGTATCTCAATTCATTTCTCCTGGTCCTAGATTCCAGCAATTTATAAAGTATGGAGATTCATCCCATCAACTTCACTTTGTAACACCTGAGATGTCTTCACCCTGTTTGTAGTATCATAGAGTGGATTGCTCTTCTCTGTATAGCTGGCATAAGGCTGCATTTCATCCTAAGAAAATATTAAAATCAAAATCAATTCAAAAAAGCCAAAAATCATAACGACCTATGTTTTTGTAATCGGTGCCCATAGCTTTAGTATCAACCAATAGGGTTTATATTTGTATCTCTGGGCTTATATGAACATAGAACAAGACTTTTTAAAAATTTTTTATTAAAAATATTTATTTATTACATAAATCTTGGTGTCAGATGATAAAGGTTGAATGAAAGTAGGAATGGAGAAAATGGAAGTGATATGAGAAGTATTTCATAGCAGAGCATCAAAGACTTAGTAAACTACTGGTTATAAGAGATTAAGGGGAGCTCCAGTGGCGCAATCGGTTAGCGCGCGGTACTTATAAGAGATTAAGGAACCCTAGCCAGTTTGGCTCAATGGATAGAGTATCGGCCTGTGGACCAAAGGATCCCAGGTTTGATCCCAGTCAAGGGCTTGTACCTTGGTTGCAGGCTTCTCCCCACCCTAGGCCCTGGTCAGGCTCCTGCAGGAGGCAACCAATTGATGTGTTTCTCTCACATCGATATTTCTCTGTGTCTTTCCCTCTCTCTTTCACTATCCCTAAAAAATCAATGGAAAAATATCCTCAAGTGAGTATTAAAAATCAAATAAACAAACAAAAAGAGATTAAGAAGTAGGATAGGTTTTAAGCTTGGGCTAGAGTGAAATGATGATGGTAGTAAAAAAGGGAAGACAAGAATTAAAGATGGTTTCACTTGAAGGAAATGCCAATTCAGTTTCTCCACAAATTACAGTATGAACGAAGCAAACATTTTGTGTTTTGTAAGATTCAATTCATGAAATTAAAATATGGATTTAGGGTGGTATATAAATAGTAATTGGTAAATAATTAACAAAATAAGTACACTTCACTATTAGCATTATAAAATCAGAATTTTTGCTTTTCAACTAAAACACTAATATTGATGCAAATTACAAATTATGTGAATAGATTTTCAAACTGCAAGGCTTAAAATTTGCAAATATTCTATTAGATCTTATCTTACCTCCTCAACACCTGGAGTAGGTTCTGTTTTTTTCAATTTATATTTTCTGTAAAAATAAATTGGAGTAAATTGCAATAAATATTATCATTTAGATTGAAAATGAAAACACAAAATAGTATACTATTGACAATTATGGTTCATTTTGATAGAATCCATACTAAATCAGAAATGAACATTCAGAAATGGGTGAAGAATAATACTGCTTGTAGTAAATACACCCAAACAAGATAATTCTGGATTTAGGGAAAGGGAGTGAAATTATGCAACACGAGTTTGCTGTAATAAAATATATGGGACACCTCCTCTTTGGTACATGAAATGAATTATGGTAATTCTTTCCCCAAGTAGTATATTAGCATGCACAATCTCTCCCAAAATCCTGCCCCAAAAGGCATAATTTACTATGCTTGCATGCCTAGGTAAACCAACAAATCCCTCTCATCATTCAGAATAGTCCAAGTCTAACACATTTATAATATGGGAGAAATGATGTTAACATCTGAATTTTATCCTATTCCTGACCCCCTACTAGCCCAATAAAACTGAAGAAGATAAAACATCAGTCAATACCTGCAGCCAATGATTTTCAAAAGCCAAATGAATCCCACGATAACCACGATAATAATAGGAAGGATGCTATATAGAATAATTAAGGTTTTTGATGTTTTGACACCTGTATATACAGACACAAAAATACATGCTATAATATTATTCAGCATTTTAAAAATGAGCTATTAAGGCATGAAAAGACATGAGGGAATCTTAACTGCATATTCCTAAGTGCAAGAAGACAACCTGAAAAGGCCATTCTGATATGATTCCAACCATATCTGGAGAAGGCAAAACTATGGAGACAGTAAAAAGATCAGGGGTTGCTAGAGATTAGGGTGAAGAGGGAACTGAATAGGTGGAGCATAAAGGATTGTTGGGACAGTAAAACTGCTCTGTATGGTACTATAATGGTGAATACATGTCATTCATACATTTGTTAAAACGAATTGAATGTACACCTAGACTAAACTCTAATGTAAACTACAGACTTTGGATGACAATGATGTGTTACTGTAGCTTTATTTTTTATAACAAACGTACCACTGCAGTGTGTGTGGATGTAAATAGGGGGCATGCTGTGCATGTGTTGGGGCAGGAGGTATATAGGAACTCAGTACTTTCCACTCAATTTTGCTATGAACCTAAAACTACTCTAAAAAATAAAAATCTATTAAAATAAAGTTTCAAGGATGTTGCACTGTACATAAAATTCATTTCTGTGTTTTTATTTTAAACACTTCTGACCCATTAATCATTAATAATTGTTATATAAAGTTATTTTTATCAATTAAGACTTTAGGGTTTCTAGTAAGACATCAGCTTATGTCAGGATCTTGTTGCCCTAAGGATTTGTGAATGGTGAATTGCTATAGCAGAAACGTAAAATGTTGATCTCTGTGTTATAATAATAGCAGTGTTTCTCGTCCCCAAGATTCAGAAATAAACAGGAAGTTATAATGGAGGTAGTTGGAAAAATAACCCTAATTTTGAAGTCACCTTTCTACTAGGGCATTGAAGCTAAAATGAATGTAGGGCAGCAACTTTAAATTACGTATTAACTGTTGGCAGCAATGCACTGCTCAGTCTGACAGAGGACAAGTCAACAAAGGAATTGCCAGGCAGTGGTTTTAAGACTGTGCTCCTGGTGTTGAGTGAATGGCCTGGGGGCAGCAGAGGGAGGTGAAGTGGGGGCTGAGCAGGCTGACGCCCAGTCCCTCTACCTCCCTTTAACAGTTTGTTGGGGTTTTACTTTTTATTTATTTATTTATTTATTTATTTATTTATTTATTTATTAAATTGATTGGGGTGACATTGGTCAACATGAACATATAGGTTTCATGTGTGGATGTCTATGTTACAAGATCTGTTTGTTTTTAAACACTGGATTTCTCTGTATTTCATTAGAAAAAGAAACATTTAGTTTTACAGTTTAAAATAACATTGTTTTGAAACCCCCTCTTTTCACTGGAAGTAGACCAGGAGAGGCTGAAGGTCCCAGCAGGGAAGACGCAGGAGATGCCTGCACGGTGTGGGAGTGGCCTAGTCAGCTCCTTCAGTTCTGTGATTCTATAAACACAACATCATATTGTACTAGTGGATGGTTGGACATCATTAATAAACAAGGTGCAATTACTCTTCTCAGTAAATACTCTAAATTCCCTAAAATAAAAAACAAATCGCACTTTAAGATTGCACACTGAGAAGTGGCAGTTCAAACACATGGGTTTTGCCACTTCTCTCTTCTTAAAACTTATTAAAATATCAGTAAAGAAATTTTTAAAGTATACATTGCAAAGACAAAGAAAAATATGGATGAAGTCAAGAGCAGATGACAGATTTCAAATTGTTTTTAGATTTTTAAAAAGTAAACAGAAAAATGGCAAATAATTCAGAGTGAAATAAGTAACAACCCTAGTGCCCATAGAACTTCAGGAAAAATAGAGAAAAGGACTGGGGACATGTGGGCTAAAAGTTGGAGGCTTCTTTGAAAGTTTGTCTCCCCTCACCCTGTGCAGCAGGTCACTACACCTTCCCCAATCAGCAAAGAACAGAAGTTTTATCCAGAGAAGATGAACTGGGGAGACTCCAGAGTCAAGGATCCAGACATAATGGAGGGTGGAGATGACGTGCCAGACTGCAGAGAAGTATTAAAGGGAAGTCACGCGCACACACACACACACACACACAACACACACACAACACACACACACACACACACACACACACACACACACACACACACACACACCTCTTCTTCCCTGCTCCCAGAACACTGATAGCAGTCAGGGTTATCCCTCTAAAACAGCAGTTCTCAACCTGTGGGTCGCGACCCCTTTGGGGGTCGAACGACCTTTTCACAGAGGTCGCCTAAGACCATCAGAAAACACATATTGTTTTTGTGATTAATCACTATGCTTTAATTATGTTCAATTTGTAACAATGAAAATACATCCTGCATATCAGATATTTATATTATGATTCATAACAGTAGCAAAATTACAGGTATGAAGTAGCACAACATGAGGAACTGTATTAAAGGGTCGCGGCATTAGGAAGGTTGAAAACCACTACTCTAAAATAAGAGACTGGAGTTATTTTCTGTAGAACCTGAACACCCTCAGAGAAAAGATAACTAAGGAATCCATTTACCACCTTCCACCCTATTGAAATGAACTATTTGGCAAGCTCAGCCACAGAGAGCAGAGCTTCCAATCAGCTCACTTTTGAATGCACGCTTTGAAATGAATGGACAGTGAAGGATTACCAAAGAGTTAAGGAATGCCTCACGTGTGAAAGAAAGAGATTAAAACTACCAAATGTCTGGAAGGGAGAAGGAACTCAGGTTAAATAGAAACGGATCCAGTTGAGGATCCAGGGAAAGAGAACGTCCAGGACAATGGCTGTGCAGCAGGTCTGGCGGCCAATCAGGCCCAATTAGAACAATAGCATGTAAAGCCTCAAGACAGGATGTCTCAAGAAAAAATGGGACTGGTGGACTAGCTAATAAATAAATAAAAGAAAGTATGAGCTTATTTCTTGACTTAGCACTTAACAAAGTTACATATTCAAACTAATGTAAACTGTGGCTATTTAATTTAACCAAAGTTGCAATATATTAATGTTATAAAAGACGAGGAAGGAATGTAAAGTGAAATCCTCATTAACCATAAAAGAAGGTGGTCACATAATGTCCAAATCTGATATTTTAAGAAATATCAGTAGGGGCACATTATTTAGAAAAATGAAGTGAATTACCACAAAAACAAAACAGCTACAGATTTGAATGTATTTGCTTCTACATAATTGAGTGAGGATGGAGAGGTAAAGGTGGATATTTATAAATGTTGCAATAATATAATTAAGAAATTCTAGAAAGAGCCTAGAGAAGAAAATTCTACCACACTAAAATTTTGGGAAGAAAAGTTATGGGTGATTTTCTAGTAAAAGTATAAGCTTTTGTTTAAGATTATAATTTACCCCTCTACTATAACCATAGATATTCATTTAAAAGTTCACTACTCAAGCCAATTTACTATTAAATAGAAGTGAACATTAAATACTTTTTTATTTTAATTATTAAAGAAAATACCTCATTCTTTTAAAATATGGCTCCTTACAACAAATTTCTGTATTATTCTTCTAGATATCTCGCTTACTTGGTATAAGAGGAGATAACACAGAAGGTGGAGAGAACGTCCTTGAGAGGAATTCTCTACAAACTCCTTTTCCTTCTTACCACAACTCCTCTGAAAGAATGGAAAATCAAACACGAAACTAGAATTACTTACCTGGATTCAGGTCTTTGGACAGACTCCAGTTGCCAGTCTCATGGAAGACAGAGCAGGACACAATAGACACATTGACATCTGCCCAGTGGCACATGCTCTGGACAGTAGCTGTGCCATTGCCCCAATATTCATACTGAGGGACACAATCTCCTGCTGGGGTCCAGGAGATCCGAGCAGCTGGCCTCCCTGCAACTGCCTTGCACACTGCAGTTCTATTCTCACTTTGAAACAGAGTCACCTCAGGGGCCACTGCAGGGATGAAGAAGAAAATGTTTTAGTCCTAACACATTACACATGGTATTTAGAGAGATGTTCCTTTAAGTCCAAAATCTGGTTTTCTGAAACACCACAATGTATAATGTTCCTTACCTAGCACTTGGAGTTGATATCCATGATAGAAATTCCCATCAGGTGTTGCCACTGTACACCTGTAATACCCTTCATGAGTGATGGCCACTGGGTCAATCTGAAGGGCAGAATTCTGGTCAGGTCTGTCGGGCCAGGTCATTCTCCCGTCAGTGCAGTTTTTTTCTGTGGTCTCATTTTTGTCTCTCCTGTAAGCTCTGATGCAGGAAGGCTTGTCACTGAGGAATATTTCCCATGTTATCACGACCACATTTGTCAACAGGATAGAAGGACAAGAGAGCACAGCCTTTGCATCCACCAGTACAGGCAGGGAAGTATTAACTGGACACACGTACACACACATAGAATAAAAAAGAAAAACTTGGTAAGAAATTCACGTGTTATATTTTCCACAACATCCTATATAATAAGAGAGAAATACGCTAATTAGCCCAGATATGCTAATTAGTCATGACTAGTATGCAAATTGACCATCACTCCAACACACAAGATGGCCACCCCCATGTGGCCACAAGATGGCCAGCAGGGGAGGGCAGGTGGGGGGACCAGGCCTGCAGGGGAGGACAGTTGGGGGCGACCAAGCCTGCAGGGGAGGGCCATTGTGGGGGACCAGGCCTGCTTGGGGAGGGCAGTTGGGGGTGACCAGGCCTGCAGAGGAGGGCAGTTGGGGTTGACCAGACCCACAGGGGATGGCCATTGTGGGGTACCAGGCCTGCAGGGGAGAGCAGTTTAGGGTGACTGGGCTGTCAGGGGAGGGCCATTGGGGGTGACCAGGCCTGCAGGGGAGGGCCGTTGGTGGCAATTGGGCCGGCAGGGGAGGTCAGTTGGGGGCAATCAGGCTGGTAGGGGAACAGTTAGGCATCGATCAGGCTGGCAGGGGAGTGGTTAGGGGGTGATCAGGCTGGCAGGCAGAAGTGGTTAGGGGCAATCAGGTAGGCAGACAGGCAAACAGTTGGGAGCCAACAGTCCTGGATTGTGAGAAGGATGTCCCAGATTGGAGAGGGTGCAGGCTGGGCTGAGGGACACCCCCCCTCCCCAGTGCATGAATTTCGTGCACTGGGCCTCTAGTCTTACATAAAGTTGTACTAGCACATTACTTTGCTGGTGGTCTTATTCTAAAAATATGAGACTTGAAGATTAAACATTCACAAGATGTATATAACATGTTAAACCTTATTCAAAGATTAATTAATTTTCTCCTATATTATGTTATTAGGTAAACAGTATGTATTACATGTGTGAGAAAATTTTTAAGTATTTTTAAATTAATTTAGGAGTTTCAATATCTATGAAAAAAAACAAGAAAATGTAATTCTCAACTAAAAAACAAAGACAATGAATCGTTTGGTCAGAGACTATCCTATTTATTTTATACCTCATGCTCCTTGGGGTGGAAAATGGAATAATTGGTGATAATTATTCCATTAATAATTAGTGGTTGTGTCATTCTAAGTTTTGATGAGAGAGAATAAATCAGTAATATTAAATATAAATGCCTATCCCCAAAGGTGACATTTCAGTAAAAAATAAATATGAAAAGTGTTATAAAAAATAACTAAGATGGCATTCAAGTTGAGCAAGCTAGAAATTTGAAGAGTTTTTTTTTTTCAGAATCAGAAAGTCAGCAAATTCAAAAGACCCTTCCTTCCTTCTTTCCTTCCTTCCTTCCTTCCTTCCTTCCTTCCTTCCTTCCTTCCTTCCTCCCTTCCTTCCTTCATTCCTCCCTTCCTTCCTTCCTTCTTTCCGTCCTACTTTCCCTTTTGCCTTCCTTCCTTCCTTCCTTCCTTCCTTCCTTCCTTCTTTCCTTTCTTCCTTCCTTCCTTCTAATTGCACACACTCCCAAAGAGATCAACTATAAACTTTTTTCACAGATTTTGTTGCCATACAATCGCTCTAATTATGAGGATTAAATATAGAAATTAACTCCTTTTGTTCATTTTTTAAAGTAAAAATTAAGTGAACCCTACAAGTATTTTCTAACAAGGAACTCACATTTTTCCCATAAATTGACATAATGTGTCCATGACTGGTAGGGGTTTGCTGAGAGGTGATTTGGCGTACCTGTTACAGCTCACCTATAACAGAAATGTTTGAAGTTTCATCACTTTAACATGAGCTATGTGGTGGGGCAAATTTTTATGTGAATGGAGCTTGCTTGTGCTAAACTCTGCATTTATCTCTCTCCTCTGCTGGTGTCACCTGCCTTTTCTGTGAAGTACTCAAGCCTTTGAATTTCACAGCCAAATAAACATCATTTAACTAGACGAGAAAGAGGGGGGACTTTAAAGCAGATCTGAGAGGCAGTTAAATATGGAATTTAAGAAGACATTTCTTTCAGTTCCAAATCTGGTTATCTGAAACACCACAATGTATAATGTCTCTTACCTAACACTTGGCTTGTGGGGAGCCACTAGAGTTAGATGTGAATAAGCTACATGTGCACAAGGGGAAAATGCTGAAGATAAAACTAAAAATAAGAGACTTGTGAGGAGGTAAGTTTGAAGGCTCTCTTAATTTCTTGGAAGTTTGACCTTTAGTTTGTAAATACTATAAGGCTTAGTTTTTTTGCCTAATATTTAGCCTCAAGATATGACTCTATTTTTTCAAAGAAAGTAGTAGGTAATCATATAAACATGTGAATTTTAACAGGGCCAAGTATCCAAAGCATTAACTCCAATGGTGAGGAATCTAAGCATGGCGATTACTCTATGTTCTTTCACCTTCCTCCATTATATAACTTTCAATCAATCAACCTCCTCCTTTATAATGATAGTTCTAAACGAATTGCTATCATTTTATGTTGCTATCATTTTATGCTTTCTCCTCCCTCCTTTTTAATGCCTGTAGTGATAATTTACAATAGCCAGTCACTCCCTCACACTCAGTGGGTTTGGCACCTGTCTGACACTACTGTCTCCATTCACTCCTGTGATCATCTAGGGTGATTTCACCTCCTACCTCATTGAGGAGAGAGAGTGTAGATTCTCATCTTTATTCCAGAACCAGCAGTCATATATCATCTTTTCTGAATACTTTGTCCATAAATATCTCCCAGTCTCACCCAGCTAACATCCCCTAGTTTAAGTCCCCATCACCATTCATCCAGATGCTGCAAAAGCCTCCTAACTCTATCTCTGTCTCAAAACTCTCCTGTCTTCAGTTCATACCTTACATTGTAACCAGGTACATCATTCTATAGCACAGATGTGATTCACTCAACTCTGAGACCCTTCAGAGATCTCTCACTGCCTGAAGAAAACATTTAAGTGCCTTTGTGTGGCTTTGAAATCCCTCTTTTTCAAAATGACTCACTTTCCAATCACTCACTCCCTACATTGCTCCTGCACTTCAGAAAGAAAAAACCAAGCACAATTGCATTCCTGTGTCTTTCCTCACATGTTCCTGTGGTCTGGCATGCCCAACACGACTTTCTTTGTCTATTATAATACTCCTTAGTCTAGTGTTTTTCTTCAGAATGTACAAATATTTTTTTAATTTTTTATTATAATAATCCTCTCCCTTTAAGACCCAGTTCCCATGATACATTCCCTGTGAAGCCTTCTCTGAGCCTTGGTGCTCACAGTTCCCTCCTCTAGACTCCTGGCACACTTGATATGACAGCTGTGCCCATTTCTGTGAGCCCCCATAAAACTGAGCTCCCTGGGGGCTTTCTCATAGTCTTACTCATCTTGCTCATCTTTGCATTCCCTGAAGAGCCTAGAACAGTGCCTGATAGAGAAAGCTCCATGATTTTCAAATGGAATTCAACTGCTTTGGGGATGAAGGGGCAGGTTCATTCAGGATCCCTCACCCCACAGCATTCAGATCAGCATATCCTCCAGCTAGGCACAAGGCTGGCCCTCAGACCAGACCATCAACTATGTTTATAAGAAAGTTCAATACTCTATCCCTTCAGAACAGGTCTCTAGGGGAAAAAATACAAACACACACACAAGAAAAACATATATTACCTTCTGTAGGAGATTGTGTAGGAGAGTTCAGGTTTCCAGATGAAGCTAGAAAAATATTCAGAGAAAGGTAAATGAAATCAATTTTAGGTACTTAAATGAAGGAAGCCATTGTTTCTCCACTAAAATTTATGTGCAACATGATAGAATATAAGTTAACCATAACTAACTTTCATTAACAGCCTTGCAAAACAGCCTTGGCTGGGTGGCTCAGATGGTTGGAATGTCATCCCATACACCAAAAGGTTGTTGGTTTGATTCCTGCTCAGGACACATACCTAGATTTTGGGTTAGTTTCCCCATCCAGGCACATACAGGAAGCAACTGATTGATGTTTCTCTCTCCCTCTTCCTCCTCTCTCTCTAAAATCAACAGGAACATATCCCCAGGGGGGGATTTTAAAAATAAATACATAATCTTTTTAAAAAGCACTGCAAAACAAATGAGTTGTTCCATCATTAAATGAAAAAACTATGTTAACATCTTAAAGTTACTTTCACAAGCTATTAATCAATGATTTTCCACTTATGAAACACCTTCTTTTGTACTTGACTACTATTTTGTATGAGGTAAACCTGCCTCCACCCCTTCCCTAGCACAATAGACTTGCCAATCAGGGGCACCTCAAGTGAGCAATCCTTTCTCCAGACACCACTCCTGATTAAAATCGTTTGGCCCAGTGGTGGGCACCTCACCTACCTGAACAAATTAGAGCACTTCCTTGAGAATTTTGGGCCAGAACTAAGAAGAATGGTTCATTCTTCTTCCTTCCCCATTTTTTCTACTCTGATGGTTAATTTTATGTCAACCTGGCTAGGCCATGGTTCACAGATATTGAGTCAAACATTATTCTAGATGTTTCTGTGAAGACACTTTTAGATGAGATGAACATTTAAGTCAATAAGCATTGAATAATGCAAATTAGTCTCCATAATGTGGGTAGGCCTCATCCAACCAGTTGAAGGACTTAAAAAACGACTGACCTGGGAAAGGGAGTTTGGCCATCAGACTGCCTTCAGACTTGAACTGAAACTCTTTCCTGGCCCTCTATGCTGCTGGCCCACCCTGCAGATTTTGGACTTGCCAAGCTTCTGTAATCAAATGAGTCAATTCCTTAAAATAAATCTTTCTCTCTCCCTCCACATGCACACACGCACATACAATCCTGTTCTTCTGTTTCTCTGAGAAACCCTGACTAATATGTCTACTTTGGGAAGAGGAAAATAGAAGCAGAGGAGGGGCAAGCAGGAGATAGAGAAAGAGAGAGAGAGAGAGAGAGAGAGAGAGAGAGAGATGACAGTCTTTACCTAGCTAAAATAATTTCTAATTCCATAGTTCCAAAGATACTTATGCATATTTTCCTTTGGGTTTTACAGTTTCAGACAATCAAAGTAGTCCTAATCTAGTTCAACTTTGATTTTGAAAAACTTGTGTTTTGTAGCAAAGATATTTTTTAAGTATTTCTTATTATTTAAGGGCCTAAAAAAAAGTTCCTTCTGAGTTTAACCACTCAATAAGCATTTACCAGTCCTTTGCTTGTAAAAATATACTCTTGCTCCCCATTCTAATTTTGTACCCAGTTCTACCACATTTTAAAATAAACAAAGAAGGGGGAAACCAAGATGGCGGCATAGGTAAACACCAGAGATTGCTGCCTTGCACAACCACTTCAAAAATACAACTAAAAGACGGAACGGACATCACCCAGAACCACAGGAAAGCTGGCTGAGTGGAAATTCTACAACTAGAAGGAAAGAGAAAAGCATACTGAGACTCAGAGGAGGCGCAGTGCAGAAGTAAAATACTAAGGTACAGAGGCGCACACGGAGCGGGCTGGCGGCTGAGGGCGCAGTTGTCATTTTCAATTGGGAGGGAGTCTCAGGCTCTGAGCTCCAGTTCCGGGCAAGTCTCCAGGAACCCAGACTCATACGGGAGAAGCAGGGCTGTCTGGCAGCGGTCGGAACTTGAGGGCAGCTTTCTCTCCGAGAGGCTTGCAGCGATTACCGGGACATTGAGAAACAAAGCCTCTGAGGGCAAGACTGAGAGCAGCCATAACTGCTAGCCCCACCCTTTTGATCCTGTGGGACCCGCCCCGCCCAAACCCTGCAGGGAGGCTTTTGCTGGATAGCCTCAGGCAAAGGCTAGATTAGCACCTCCCTAGAGATCCAGGAGCCAGGAAGCCCAGAGGTCAGAGTGTAACCATCCAGTTTGCAGCTCCGTGGAAACATAAAGGACACACTCAGGGCGCAGACTCAGTGAGCACCAAAGCCCCATTGAAGCAAGTCTAGCCCCAGAGGAGTGTCTCCAGCACAGAAGTTCTCCCACTGCAGACACAGCTGATTCTCACAGCCAATTGGCCTGGAGGCCAATTCCTCCCAGTGATACCTACAACAATCAAGGCTTAACTACAACAAGACTGTGCACAAAGACCACAAGGGGGTGCACCAAGAGTGTCCTCCTTGGGTAATTGGGGAAGCCGAACCACTAGGCCCTAGAGGACACTTAGCACAGAAAACCACTGTATCAACACAGGGAAGCATAAAAAATGCGGAGACAAAGAAAAAGGACACAAATGACAGAAATGGAGGAAAGCAAACTACTGGATATAGAGTTCAAAACCACACTTTTAAGGTCTTTTAATAATTTTCTAGAAACTGCCGATAAACTTAATGAGATCTACAAGAAATCTAATGAGACCCTCGATGTTGTGATAAAGAACCAACTAGAAATTAAGCATACACTGACTGAAATAAAGAATATTATACAGACTCCCAACAGCAGACCAGAGGAGCGCAAGAATCAAGTCAAAGATTTGAAATGCAAAGAAACAAAAAACACCCAACAGGAAAAGCAAAATGAAAAAAGAATCCAAAAATACGAAGATAGTGTAAAGAGCCTCTGGGACAGCTTCAAGCGCACCAACATCCGAATTATAGGGGTGCCAGAAGATGAGAGAGAGAGCAAGATATTGAAAACCTATTTGAAGAAATAATGACAGAAAACTTCCCCTACCTGGTCAAAGAAATAGACTTACAAGTCCAGGAAGCGCAGAGAACCCCAAACAAAAGGAATCCAAAGAGGACCACACCAAGACACATCATAATTAAAATGCCAAGAGCAAAGGACAAAGAGAGAATCCTAAAAGCAGCAAGAGAAAGAAAATCAGTTACCTACAAGGGAGTACCCATATGACTGTCAGCTGATTTCTCAACAGAAACATTGCAGGCCAGAAGGGAGTGGCAAGAAATATTCAAAATGATGAATGCCAAGAACCTACAACCAAGATTACTTTATCCAGCAAAGCTATCATTCAGAATTGAAGGTCAGATAAAGAGCTTCACAGATAAGGAAAAGCTAAAGGAGTTCATCACCACCAAACCAGTATTATATGAAATGCTGAAAGGTATCCTTTAAGAAGAGGAAGAAGAAGAAAAAGGTAAAGATACAAATTTTGAACAACAAATACACATCTATCAACAAGTGAATCTGAAAATCAAGTGAATGATCTGATGAACAGAATGAACTGGTGATTATAATAGAATCAGGGTCATAGAAAGGGAATAGACTGACTATTCTTGGGGGGGGGGGGGAGAGGGAAGAGGTGTGGAGGATGAGGGAAGAGACTGGACAAAAATCGTGCACCTATGGATGAGGACAGTGGGTGGGGTGGGAACTGGGTGGAGGGGAGTTATTGGGGGGGGGGAAAAGAGGAACAAATGTAATAATCTGAACAATAAAGATTTAATTAAAAAAATAAAATAAAATAAACAAAGAAATTCAGTACAGAGCTTACAAATGAGCAGCAACAGGCCTCTGAAATAATTTGGCTTTTTCTAGGCAGCTGTAATTGGCTGGGGATGAAGGCAGGCTATTATTGAGATTCTATTATATTTAGTTCATATAAGCTCAAGAATCAGTTCCAGAAACAGATAAGAGGTCAGAGCTGACCTCAGAGTGCTTACCCAGAACAAGCTATGACTTAGATATTCTAGATGCTAAAGCTTTAAAATCCATAGCATGAAATATATCTTAGCCTTCTGGACCTCTCCCATCCCACCACACCCAGCTTGCAAGGGTTCCGGGGTCTGTCAGTTCCTTCCATTTTCGGATTCACCATCAACCAAGACTGTGTGTTTCTAATGGAAGAAAATTAGGATGTGGGTACTTTTGATGATGGTATAGTTGGAGTTGCTATTTGGAAGTATCAAGAGGAAATTTTAAAGTTTTATTAGGAATAAGGGGTATACGTAAGGTGGGGTAAGAGTCCTGGAAGAGAAAAATCAGGATCTGCCACATTTCCATAGAGGGCCATAACGTAAGCATCTGAGGCTTTGCGGTCCTTATAGTCTCTGTTGTAAGTATTCATCTCTGCTGTTGCCTCAAGAAAGCAGCCACATATAATGCTTAAACAAATAGGTGTGGCCTTGTTCCAATAAAGTTTTATTTACATTGTTTTGTTGGTAATAAATTTGTTTTTATTGATTTTTTTTTTAGAGAGAGAGAGAGATTGGAACAGAGGAGGATAGAGAGATAGAAACATCAATGAGAGAGAAACATTGGTCAGCTGCCTCCTGCATGCCCCTTACGGGCATCCAGCCTGCAACCCAGGCATGGGCCCTGACCAGGAATTGAACCAGTGACTTCCTGGTTCATGTGTCAGTACTCAACCACTGAACCATACCAGATGAGCTAAATTCTTATTTTTTTAATTAAAAAACTTTAATGTTGACATAATTGCAAGTGTCCCCCTTTTCGCCACACTTTGTGTCTGGCTGGATTTTGCCCATGGGCCATAGTTTGCTGACTCTTGATTTAAAGTATGGTGTTTTCTTTGTTCTAATTTCTTGCATTTACCACCATTTGAAACAATAAACACCTATTGAACATTCTATTTTCTTCTGCTTACTTTGCCTTTTAAAAATAAACTAAATCTCTACTAACAAATTCTTCCTCAAATTAAATAAATTTCCTATTCTGTTTTTGCCATAACTAGCAATTTCCGCCCTCCCTTCCTGCCATCCTTCCCGTACCCTACGTGAAGTGTGCCAAGGATGGAGAGCACCAAGTAGGGTTCCCATGGAGAGAAAACTACAATGTGCCCTGCTCCATTCCCAGCTAGGGTAGCTGTCTGACGAGCAAGAGATGGCAGCCCTGATAGACAAAGGTTACTGTAGTAGATGAGGGTTTTCTCTTGTGGCATTTGGACTCTACAGCCCTGAGGACTTCTGTCTATTTTAAGGCATAGGCTCTTGTCAATAGAACGTTCAAAAACTCTGCCTTAATTGATGTCTTTAAAGGGATATTTAAATGTTTTTCTTCTATCCTTTGGATTTTACTTCATATGCCTCATAGAAATTGTTATTTTAGTGACAAAGCAAATATCTTTCATGCTCTAAACCAGCGGTTCTCAACCTTCCTAATGCTGTGACTCTTTAATACAGTTCCTCATGCTGTGGTGACCCCCAACCATAAAATTATTTTCGTTGCTACTTCATAACTGTAATTTTGCTACTGTTATGAATCGTAATGTAAATATCTGATATGCAGGATGTATTTTCATTGTTACAAATTGAACATAATTAAAGCATAGTGATTAATCACAAAACAATATGTAATTATGTATGTGTTTTCTGATGGTCTTAGGCGACCCCTGTGAAAGGGTCGTTCGACCCCCAAAGGGGTCGCGACCCACAGGTTGAGAACCGCTGCTCTAAACTGTTAGGTTGTTGGCACTTCAGTGGATTCTCCTTTTAGCAAACTTGTCTTGGAATATTGGCAATTTGGGCACATTAGTTCTTAGCAGATGTGCCTAATATGTGTCCGGAAACTAATAGGAGTCTGCTACAAGAGCCTGGTCTTGCATTAAGTGGTGTCTTCATGATTGACTTGAATGAAGTCTTCAAACATTTTGAGTTTCAATATTCTCCCAGGGGGCTGGAATTTGGGTGAGACCTTCTGCTTAATAAAGGTTTTCCAGTGAATGGAGACCCATGGAGAAATCTGCCTCTCAACCCAGATACCAAATCCTCCGATAATGAAGCAAAATCCACCATCTTCCAAAGAATACCCTGGGAAGGAAAATCAATAAATTATCCTTGCAACTTCTCATACCAGAGATAAAATTCACAAGTTAAAATGTACTCTTAAGTGTTCAGAAATGATTGTTTTTAGAAGAGAAAAAAAATTCATGCTTATTTTCACAAATATTCCTCTGATTATTTTTATAATAGTGGATATGCTTTTTAAACTTAATTAGTTGTTAATATATGGGTCCTTTAGTTTTTTTTATCTCAGTTGGCATCTAGTGGCTATAGATACCAATTTCATATCAAGTATCATGATTTCATTGAAAATAGAAAGTGTCCTTCTTGTTCAGTCTTGTTTGAAGCTTTGAATACAGTACCAAAGAGTACAACAAATATTCAAAGTTTCTGATCAGTGCTCCTGAATTGTTTCTTTAATTCTTTATATGAAACTAAATTTTCTTTTAATTTTAGAAATATTATAATTTTATATTATTAATATCAGAAGTCTAATGAACTCTTTCACCATGTACCTATATATAGACTGAAACAAATGTGAATTGTATTTTTTAAAACATATTTTATAGAGGGTTCTGGTGGGGAGATTAACCAGGGAACTTATACGCATACTAGAGGCCCATTGCACAAAATTCGTGCATCCTCAGGATTGGGCCTAAACCGGCAGTCAGACATCCCTCTCACAATCCTGGACCCCTGGTTCCTAATCGCTCACCTGCCTGCCTGCCTGGTCGCCCCTAACTGACCTCCCTCCCTCCCCCCCCTGCTAGCCTGATCGCCCCTCACTGCCTCTGCATACCGACCTGATTGCCCCTAACTGCCCACCCTGCCAATCTGGATGCCCCTAACTCCCTCTGGGTGCTGGTCTAGTCACCCCTAACTGCCTCCCCTGCTGGCCTGATCACCCCCAACTGCCCCCCCACCAGACTAATTGCCCCCAACTGCCTCCCCCCGCCAGACCAATTGCCCCCCACTGCCCCCCTGCCAGCCTGGTTGCCCCCAACTGCACCCCTCTGCTGACCTGGTCTCCCCTACCTGCCCCCCTGCTAGCCTGGTTGCCCCAAACTGCCTCCCTGCCAACCTGGTTGCCCCTCACGCTGCCCCCTCCCCTCCCCCCCGCTGGCCTGGTCACTCCATGCAGTCTTCTGCTCAGTCATTTGGTTGTCCCTCACTAAACCCCTGCTGGCCTGGTTGCCCCATGTAGCCTGCTTGTTCAGTCGTTTGGTCGTCCCTCACCTCCCTGCAGGCCTGGTCACCCCACGCAGTCTTCTTGTTCAGTCATTTGGTCATCCCTCACTAACCCCCCCTGCTGGCCTGGTCGTAGGCAGTCATCTTGTGAGGGCATGAGGGTTAATTTGCATATTACCTCTTTATTATATAGGTTATGCATAGCCCGTGGTCACAGACAATAGTGTGGTGAAGGCCTGGGAGGGGCGAGTACAGGATGGAAAGGGTCGATGGGGGAAAAAAAGTAAAGGGAACATCTGTAATACTTTCAATAATAAAGGTAAATTTTAAAAAATAATAATAATAAAACATACTTATAGTAGAAAAGTAACTTAATTACTCATAATATTCATTTCTTTGGCTGCCTTAATTTTTATATAACTGTAAATTTGATCACTTAAAACAATAGAAATGTGTTTTCTCATATTTCTGGAAGCCAGAAGTCTGACATCAAGGAATCCTTCCTTGCTTCTTTCAGGTTTTGGTCACTGAGAAAATCTTTCATGCTCCTCAGCTTGTAGACATATTATTTCAGTCTCTACCTCCACTTCACATGACCTTCTTACCAATGTCTTCTCTTCTAAGGACACTGGCCATTAAATTTAGGGCCCACTCTAATTCAGGATGATCACATCTCAAGAGCCTTAACCTAATTACTTCTTCAAAAGATTCTTTTAACAAATATAATGACATTCACAAGTTTCAGATGGACATATCTTTTGGGGGCCACCATTCAACCCACTACACTCATGCATTATCCCCACCCCCAAGATTTATAGGTTATGTAGTTATTTTATTTATTTTATTCTGTAGTTGACTGTAAATATAGTTTACTCTGTAATTTTTCTGGATAGTGAAAAATTGAGTATAATTTAAAAGGATATTTAAATCCAAGAATATATTTTGAAATCATTGGAATCATTTTGCCATGAAATGCTTAATATAACATATCACAAAAGTAACATTTCAAAATACAAGAAAAAAGTTAACTATAATGGCAAATAAAAGTTTGGGAGATCTTAGGGCTGGATAGGGGGTACAAAAAATAAATTACTAACATCTACTAAGACCTATTTTTTAAGTTTTTTATAGTAATAACTTATGTGTTAAAAACTGAATGATCTTGCCTCCTTTGTCAAATATTAATTGAGCATAGTGGCTTGGGTCGATTTCTGGGTTCTCTTATCTGTTCCATTGATCTATATGTCTGTTCTTGTGCCAGTACCAGGCTGTTTTGAGTATAGTGGTTTTGTAGTATGACTTGATATCTGATATTGTGATTCCTACAACTTTATTCTTTCTCAAGATTGCTGCAGCTATTTAGGGTCTTTTTTGGTTCCATATACATTTTTGGAGTGTTTGTTCTACGTCTATGAAATATGCCATTGGTATTTTAATAGGGATTGCATTGAATCTATAGATTGCTTTGGGTAGTATGGACATTTCAATGATGTTGATTCTACCAATCCAAGAACATGGTATATTCTTCCATTTGTTTATGTTTTCCTCTATCTCTTTTTTCAATGTGCTATAGTTTTCACAGTACAGGTATTTTACCTCTTTGGTTAAGTTTATTCTTAAGTATCTTAATTTTTTGTTGCAATGGTAAATGGTATTTTTTTTAGTTTCTCTTTCTGAGAGTTCACTATTGGTGTATAATAATGCTATGGATTTGTGGGTGTTAATTTTGTATCCTGCTACATTTCCGAATTCATTTATTAAATGTATAGTTTTTTTATGGAGTCTTTAATAAATGGTGTTGGGAAAATTGGACAGGCACATGCAAAAAAAAAAATGAAACTAGACTACCAACTTACACCATACACAGGAATAAACTCAAAAATGGATAAAAAGACATAAACATAAGATGTGAAACCATAAAAGTCCTGGAAGAAACCATAGGCACCAAAATCTCAGCCATCTCTTGTAGCAATATATTTACTGATACATCTCCTAGGACAATGGAAATTAAGGAGAAAATAAACAAATGGGACTACATGAAAATAAAAAGCTTCTGCACAGCAAAAGAACCATCATCAAAATAACAAGAGACCCCCACTACATGGGAGAACATATTTGCCAACAAAAGACCTGATAAAGGGTTAATCTCCAAAATATATAGGGAACTCATACAACTTAACAAAAAGAAGACAAAGAGTCCAATCAAAAAATGCCCAAAGGACCTAAATAGACACTTCACCAAAGTGGACATACAGAAGGCAAAGCAACATATGAAAACATGCTCAAAGTCAATAATCATCCGAGAGATGCAAATCAACACGACAATGAGGTACCATCTCACTCCTGTCAGAATGACTATCATCAACAAATCAACCACTGACAAGTGTTGGCGAGGTTGTGGAGAAAAGGGAATCCTGGTACAGTGCTGGTGGGAATACAGACTGGTGCAGCCACTGTGGAAGACAGTATGGAGTTTCCTCAAAAAGTTAAAAATGGAACTCCCGTTTGACCCAGTAAGCCCACTTCTAGGAATATATCCTAAGAAATCAGAAACACCAAACAGAAAGGATATATGCACCCCTTTGTTCATAGCAGCACAATTTATAATAGCTAAGATTTGGAAACAGCCTAAAAGCCCATCAGATGAGTGGATTAGAAAACTGGTACATCTACACAATGGAATACTCCACTGCTGTAAAAAAGAAAGAACTCTTACCATTTGCAACAGTATGGATGAATCTGGAGAGTATTATGCTAAGCAAAATAAGCAGTCAGAGAAAGGTAAGTATCACATGATCTCATTCATTTGTGGAATCTACTGAACCAAATAAACTAATGATCAAAAATAGACTCAGAGTCATAGAAGCATGAACAGATTGTTGAACCTCAGAGGGAAGGCAGGGGAGGGTGAATGGGAAGAGATCAACCAATGAACTTGTATGCATATATTAATAACCCTTGGACACAGACAATGGGGTCGTGAGGGCCTGCCGGTGAGGGGGGGGGGCTGAGGAGGGAGGAAGAATGGGAGCAGGCTGGAAGAGGTCAATAGAGGAAAAAGGAGGACCTATGTAATACTTTCAACAATAAAGAAAAAGAAAAAAATAAAGTACACAGTACCTTTATGAAAGTAAAAAAAAAAAATTGAATGAAAAATACTTTGGAAATCGTTTTGTTTAGTGACCACATTCTTGAAATAGTACTAAATAAGCACAAAAATAATTTCAGAATGAAAAATTTACCAACAATCTTAAACATAAGCAGTATTCTTTTAATCCTTACTGGATAATATGTATTTTTTACTTTATTAGAGAGAAAGGAAGGGAGAAAAAGAGAAACATCAATATGAGAGAGACACATCAATTGATTGCCTCCTGTACACACCCAACGAGATTGAACTGCAACCTAGACTGTGACCTGACAGGAATTAAACCCTCAACCTTTTGGTGTGCAGAATGATGCTCCAACCAAGTGAACCACCCGGCCAGGGAAAAAAAAGCACTATTATTTTATCAACCAAAGGACTTATATGCAAGCATATAGGCCTAACCAATGGACACAGACAACAGTGAAGGGTGAGGGCATGAGTGGGAGGGGGCGGGAAATGAGGGTACTGTGGGGATAAGGACACATCTACACTAATAAAAGAGAAAAATGGTAATTGGCGTACGACGATACCCTTTTCATTGGCTAATCAGGGCTATATGCAAATTAACTGCCAACTATGATTGGCAGTTAACTGCCAACTAAGATTGGCAGTTAACTGCCAACAAGATGGCGGTTAATTTGCATATGTAGGCACAATGCAGGGAGGCGAAAGGGAAAGCAGGAAGAAGCCCCCTAACACTGACAGTGATCAGAAACCCAGGGGGGAGCTAAGAGCTGGGGGGCAGGGCAAAGGCGGCCCCGGGGCCGCCTTTGCCCTGCCCCCCAGCCATGATCGGAGAATCAGGTGCCTTTTCCGCCCTGGCCAGTGATAGCAGGAAGTAGGGGTGGAGCCAGCGATGGGAGCTGGGCACGGTCGAAGCTGGCAGTCCCGGGAGCTAGGGGTCCCTTGCCTGGGCCTAAAGCGAAGCCCTCGATCGCGGGGCTGCTGCAGCTGTGGGTCCCCTCTGCCCGGGCCGGACGCCTAGGCCAGAGGCGTTAGGCCTGGGCAGGGCCGGAGCCTGCAACCGCGGGGAGCTGGGGGTCCCCTGCCCAGGCCTGACACCTCTGCCGGAGGCCTCAGGCCTGGTCAAGGGGCCGATCCGGTGATTGGTGATCAGAGGGTGATGAGGGTCAACTCCTCTGGCCGAGGCCTCAGGCCTGGGTGGGGGGCGGAGCCGGGGATTGGGGAGAGACGATGGTCCCCTTGCCCAGGCCTGAAGCCTGGGTCAGAGGCATCAGGCTTGGGCGGGGGGTGGAGCAAGCGATCAGAGGGAGATGGGGGTCCCCTGCCCAGGCATGATTCCTGGGCCAGAGGCCTCAGGCCTGGGCAGGGGCCAGAGCCAGTGATCGGGGGGAGATGGGGGTCCCCTGTCCAAGCCTGACACCTCTGGCAGAGGCGTCAGGCCTGGGCAAGGGGCCGATCAGGCGATCGGAGGGTGATGGGGGTTTACGCCTCTGGCCGAGGCATCAGGCCTGGGCAAGGGGCAGAGCCAGAAATCGGAGGGGTCTGGGGGTCCCCTGCCCAGGTCTGATGCCTGGGCCAGAGGCATCAGGCGTGGGCTGGGGGCAGAACCAGTGATGGGGGGAAATGAGGGTACCCTGCCCAGGCCTGACACCTCTGTCAGAGGCGTCAGGCCTGGGCAAGGGGCTGATCCTATGATTGGAGGGTGATGGGGGTCAACGCCTGAGGGCTCCCAGTATGTGAGAGGGGGCAGGCTGGGCTGAGGGACACTCCTCCCCCCCCCACCCAGTGCACGAATTTCGTGCACCGGGCCCCTAGTATGTTATAATTTAATTAATAAAAAAATTTAATTTAAAAAGCACTATTATTTTAGATAATGCAGTCTATAAATGCATATACAACAATTCAAAATTCTAAAACATAAAATCTATACAAGCATCAAGTACTCTTCTATTAGAATTATCATTAAAAAATGAGCATTACCCAAACTGCAATTGTTCTTACCCAGTTGCTGTGTTGAGTTGCTTGATGCACTTATGCGCTCTGAAATGGGGTGAAGAGAGAAATATATATATATTAGCATTTAACTCCTAATTAAAACCACATTTTTTTCACATTCTTGAAGCCATATTTGGATTGCAGTTGCCAATGAAACACAAATTATGAAAGACAAACAAAAGTCTCAAAAACTGTACCCCACTATGAACTTGTGACCAGATCTTCCTGCCTCTTTGTTATACTCTTACTTTAGGCCCAGAACACTTCTCACTACTTCCTGTCTTGATATTCAAATCAGAGTATTTCTTCTTCCAGGCTTATATGCATTTAGTCTATTTCTGTGGAAGAAAGGGTTTTACTATCTATTACAGACTCTTTAAGGAAC
This sequence comes from Myotis daubentonii, assembly GCF_963259705.1. Taxonomy (NCBI): domain Eukaryota; kingdom Metazoa; phylum Chordata; class Mammalia; order Chiroptera; family Vespertilionidae; genus Myotis; species Myotis daubentonii. Next base: position 67,768,098 of record NC_081842.1, on the reverse strand, counting down.
CAGTGACTAGTAAGGAAAAGTTTAGAAGTTGATTATATGCTGGTATGGAACAAAAAATGATTTTCCTAAATATTATTGAAGTCACATTATGTGAACAAGTATCTATCAACCTCAATTTTTATAAGGCAAACTCTAAGTGGGAATTGCTATTAACATATTTTGAGCAGCAACTACTGGCAACGTGCTTGCTAGACACAAAAACACCCTAGTAAACAATACCTTTCTTCCCCAAGAGATTAAGGTCCAGGCAAGGAAGCTGCCATATGAAAAATTATAATGTAAAGTTTTCAGTGTAATGATAGAAGTCTGTATGATGTTCAGAAGTTAAAAAGAAGAGAGGTTTCATCTAAGAGAGCAAGGGTGAGAGATTAGGTAAGACCTTCTACAATACTAGATAATATTGAAGCTGGATCTTAAATGAGTAGTTTTCCAGGAAGAGAGAAGGAAAAAGAAAATTTCACACAGAAAGAATGGCATTTACAAGAAAGCATAAAGTCACATGAGATTTACAAGAACTACAGATAGTTCATTATTGCCATAAATTGAGAAAACTTGGGTGTGGGATTCGAGTTCAGACTGCGTATGGCAGGCTTTAACTGTGAAAACTAGAAAATGCTCACAATGAAGCAACATACTTCTAGGGCATCTACAGTGAGTATTTCTGACCAGCAATGGGAAACATTTTAGGGTAAATTTTAATGCACAGTGTTTTTATGGATAAATTTTGAATACAGTGGCCCTCTTGGTTGCCATTTTCTTTTTTGTTTATAGATTTATTTTGTTTTTTAATTTATCTTTATTGTTGAAAGTATTACAGCTGTCCCCTTTTTATTCCCCCATTGAACTCCTCCATCCCCCGCCCCTCCACCCCCTAACCCCTCCACCACCCCCACAGGCCTTCACCGCACTATTGTCTGCACCCATTGGGTGTATGAATAGATGCATATAAATTCTTTGATTAATCTCTTCTCACCCCGAACCCCTCTACCACCCCCACCTCACCCCACCTCCGCCTCTGAGAGTTATCAGTCTGTTCTATGCTTCTATGTCTCTGGATCTATTTCGTTCATCAGTTTATTTTGCTAATTAGTTTCCACATATGAGTGAGATCATGTGATACTTGTCCTTCTCTGACTGGTTTATTTTGTTAGCATAATACTCTCCAGGTCTCTGGTTGCCCATTTTCTTTAATAAAATGTTCTTTCAAAATAATAATTTTTGAGCACTTACACTAGGAACAGATTTTTGGTAATTTCATTTGTTGTTTTTTTTATTTCAGTCTCTCCATCCTACAGGTATTATTATCTTCATTTTACATATAAAGAAATGTAGACTCAGTGATGAAACAATTTGGCCAAGGACAAATTGCCCAATTATTCCCACGCAAGTAGGTCTCACTGCAGTGAGTAGAGACCAAGGTATGGATCCTAAGAAGTACACCAGGATAAACACTCTATCCAAATTAACAGAAATTGAAAGAGCTGGTGAACCTGCATCCACAGAGATAAACACAAAACAAAATACAAACCCAGGAACACTTAACTCTGGAAAAAACCCTTTCCCATCCAAGTCAAAATCATCATCAGAAGTAAGGATGTTTTGTGATTTTACTACTAATGAAACCTCTTACTCACTCCGAGCACCAAAAGTTTCCTTTCCCAAGTCATCACTGTCATATGCCTGAGCAAGCATATGCCACCCACGCAGCAGACATGGTCTGGGATGACTGTGCAAACCCATACTCCCCAGGCTCCCTCCATTAAGAAGGGAAAAGGCTCTCGGAAACAGCACATGCTTTTCTTGTGATGTTAAACAGTTTTTATCTGTTGTAAAATACTGTGCTCTGCTCTGCTTTACTGACTAAAATAGTTAGAGATAGGCATTTCTGCTATTTCACCATTCCCAGTAACACCTGATTCAGTAACTGTGTTTAACCAAACTAGAACATAGATTATGCCATACTTTAAAAGTTAATATACCTGCTTAGATTTATTTATTATTTCTAATGCATAGAAATAGGAAAGAAAAATATTAAAGGTTTTCTGCCCTTTCATTCATGTTTGGGGGAGAGAAAATAAAGCGGTCAAGAGTTAGAATTCTAAGGTAAAGTAACTATTAAATTAGAACAAAACTGTAGCATGAAGTATTTGATTATGTTCCAATAAGGTGACCATATAGCTGTGAAAGACAATAATGTAGAACACTTTTTTTAATGTGTTTCTCTCTAGGACTTGAGGCCTCTGTGCTAGCATTGAACTAATTAAAAGTCATTCTTACTGTATTGCTTATTACAGTCTTCACATCCTTATCTGTCACCTTTATTGTTATTTAATTTTTAATGAACATATTACTTTAAAAAAACAACACAGACTACATTAAAATACATTTCAACACATTGAAATCTGTGGAAATATCTTGATATTTTACATAAGGAGAACCACACAATAGAATTATTTCACTCTTAATTTGGTGTTACAAGCTTTCAAACTTCAAAACTATGTAAATTATAATAAAAAATACAGATCTGGACCATTATGGATTAAGTAATAGCAGGAAAATATGAGGGATATGAGTTTTACTTCTTGTTCTGCTTCTTCTTTACGGAATCATTTTAGGTAATCAAACGAATTTACACAGTCCAGTTCTGCCCTTTACAAAACACAGACTACCATTCTCACTTAATAATTAAGGAATAACTTGTGAAAGGTATTCAAAACATTACAAACTGAGGTTTCAAAACCGTAAAAATGAGGCAGTACACCTCTTCTAAAGATTCAAGGTTTTACTTAAAAATGAACAGAACTTTGTGGCTGAGATCTTAATCACACAAAGACCCAGAAATTCAAACTACATTACCAAAACAACTTTTATTTAGTTACACTGAGCACATGACTTTTTCTAGTCACCAGTGTGGTAAAAGCCAATACAGTGCAGAGAACTTTAAATTTCTGGCTCCAGAAAGCTAAAAATATCAGCCTTAGCATTTTATTAGTGAATATTTGTACTGCATTTTCTAAAACAGCATATTGTAGGTGTAGGGTAACATGAAAGTATTATTTCCCAGTTAAAATTGTGGAAATAAATTGTGTACTTTTTTCAGAGTTCCTGAAAATAAGATGAATTGTAATTTAGATAGGCTAACTATATTTCTGCCTCTACTGTAGTGGTTTTCACATAGTGATGTGGGAATTAGTAGAAATCTATGATAGCCAGAAGATCCATGAACTTTGTAACTTTTGGGAAAGTGGGCCTAATTTATCATTGTATTTCTCTTATATAAGTAAAAAGCAGTATCCTGTAGGAATGAATAACTGAAAGCATCACCAATTTTTCTCAAATTCTGTTATTTTTTAAATAGCAAATAGGAATTTCAATTTGAATGAGACACATGATCTTTTTCTCTACAAAACCTACTTGAAGATTACTGCATTAATTTAATGATAAGTATTGGAAGTAAAGGAAATGTTTTGTTTTCTGCCTTAGATGATGATCAGCCTCCCAACTAGTGCTTTTCATTCATATGGCACTTGAGCAAAAGACCTATCACATATATTAGAGAATTTTAAATCATGTTTGTTCTTTCTGAGCCAGAATTTTCCCAGGGAAAAACACTGTTTTGCAAACATCTGAAATTCTAGGATAAAAATTATTTATATTAATGAACTACAACTACAAACTTAAACATGGGCACATCTCAAACATAATACTGAGTAAATAAAAGCAGTTATAAAGTAATATAGACACTATGATTTCATCTATGTACAATACAAAAAAGTCAAAACAAATATTATTACATACATGGTAAAATGTAAAGAAAAACAGGAATTAATTATCCCCCAAAGAAAATGATTGTCTCATCAGATAATGGCTACCTTTAGACCAAAGGGTGAGGGTATAATTGGAGAAGAACTGTCAATAGTTTATTTTTTAATTTACATGGATATTCACTGTATAATCATTCTTTGAAATGTATGAATATCATATACTCTGCAATATGTTATTTAGGTTAATATAAAAAACTTAAAATAATAAATACCAAGAAACACAAAAAGTACAATTAACACCTATTTTTTAAACAGTGTCAACAATTGATCCTGGTATCACAGCATATATTTCATGTTGTAAACACTTTAATTTATGAAAGTGATTTACATTTTGAAAGACATTCATTTAGTAGAAGACAACACCTAGTTAGGTGTTCAGTAAACAAAGTAATGGTTGGAAACCCAGTTTTAGTAGAGACAAAAATAGAAAGAAAAAAAAACACCAACATTTTTAGAGTAAGAAAATTGACCTTTTGGCTCTTCCATTTATTACCTCTATAATCTTGCATAGATTACTTTCTGAACCTCAGTTGCTTCATCTACACATGTAGAAATTTAGTATCTGATTAAAGTGGTCATTCAAGTTTGTAAGGGGAAGGAACGATGATTATATCATTGATAGGAGATATTAGGGGGAACTAGCTAACCATTTAGAAAAATAAGATAAAATAAAACCAAATTTCTGTCTCATTTCTCACATAAAAATATAACAAATAAATCAAAGATTTCAATATAAGTAAATAAGTAAACAAGTACTAGAAGAAATATAGGTAATTTTTTTATGTTAAACACTAGATAAGGTGATAGAATTCTGGTTTGTCTGGGACTGAGGGGTTTCTTGAGACATAGGAGCAGGAAAGCCCTAGGAAAACTGGGACAGTTGTCATCTTAAGTGAATAAACTTTTGCAGCCCTGGCACAAAACATAGAAATTATAAAGAAAAATATTGAGAAATTTAACTCTACAAAGAATTTCAAATTTTTGTAGGCAAAAATATGCATAAAATAATGTTGACAAGCAAAACCTTGTGGAATATTCACAACAGTTATGATAAACAAAAGGCTGCTTTACTCCCAAAAATATAAAGAAAACATAGAAATCATTTTTTTAAAAAAAAAGAGAGGGACAACCTAATTGAAAATATTGGCCAAAGATATGGAAGGCTGACAAATATTTTATATATATGTTGAAGTGTGACTTAGCTAGTATCTATAATTATACTCTTCAGATACTGAAAGGCGCACCGCCCGCCTCTCCGGGCGGTGCGGGGGGAGGAGTCTGACCGCCTGGCTCTGAAATCCCTCCGCGCCCGCCGTAGGGCCTGGCCTCCCCGGAGCGGTCGAGTCTCCGGACCGGCTGCGCGGTGGCCGGCGGCGGGCCGAGGGGTGGGGGCCTGGCGGCGACCGACCACAGGGGAGGTCATGGGGGCGGAAGGCCTCACCGCCTCGCTCTTTCCTCCCTTCCCCCGTGGTCGGCTCCCCGCTTGCCCGCGCTGAGGCCGAGGGTCCATGCGGCCCTCGGGGCCCAGTCGGGGGGGACCGGGGCCTGCGTGGGCCGACTGCCGGGCCCCATGTGGGGGGCCATCCTGCCTTGTGGCGAGTTCGAGCAGCAGCAGCAGGAGCCAGACAAGGACTGCGCCCTCCATCTTGCCTTGGGGTCTCCATCTTGGGACAGGACCATGTGCACCCTCCATCTTGCCTTGGGTCCTCCATTTTGGGATGGGGCCACGTGCTTCCTCACGGGAAGAAGCCGCTGCTAGCCACACCCAGGACTTCTCTGAATTAACCAATGGTGATCAAGGGAAGTGCACGCCATCACTATGACCACATCCTGTACCGACTCGCGCCTGGCCAATCAGCCGGGCCCACAGTGCCCTCTCCTGCCCTCACTCCATCCCCCTTTAAAACCCCCTGTCCCATCAGGCCTCGCTCTCTCGGCCACTAGACTTTCCGCTGTGTCGGTGGGTCTGGTGAACGGGGAGCGCAGGCCGGCTTGCATAATAAAGGACTCTTTGCTTTTGCATCGGACTGACTGGCTCCCTGGGGGTCTTGGGAACTTTGAAATCTGGGCACAACATTTTGGGGGCTCGTCCGGGATTCCCAGGACCATCGAGGGACCCGCAATCCGGAGAGTCTGACTGACCGCGGCAGGGGTAGGTGTGTTGTTTGTTTTGTTTGTTGTGTGTTTTGTTCAGTGTGAGCTCATTTCTGGAATCTGTAATTGCCTGAGAGGGTCTAGGTGGACGCACCCCAAAAGACCACAGGCGGGGGGGAGTTGGAAGACGTTCCGCCCCCCCAGGAGGGATGGATATGCCCCTCAGAGGGATGGATATGCCCCTCGCGGAAAGCAGGTCGCTCCTGCTAGCTAGTTTGGTATAAGGCCATTGTCTAGCGTTCGGGTTTGGCTTCCATGGAATTGGAAGCCTGTTTTGGTTCTGCTTCCATGGCGTTGGAAGACTATATTTTCGGGCCCGTTTGTTGTTTGTGTTTGTGTCTTTTTGGTTTTATTTTGTGGACTCACTGGACGGACATTATGGGACAGACTCAAACTACCCCTTTAAGCATTATGGTCGATCATTTCAGAGAGGTAAGGGAAAGAGCCAGGGACCTCAGTGCAGAGGTTCGGAAAGACCGGTGGCAGACTTTTTGTTCCGGGAGTGGCTGGGGGCGGAGTTCTGGGAGTGGCTGGGGGCGGAGTTCCGGGAGTGGCTGGGGGCGGAGTTCTGGGAGTGGCTGGGGGCGGAGTTCTGGGAGTGGCTGGGGGCGGGGTTCCGGGAGTGGCCTCGGTAGGAGGCCCGCCTCTCACCCGGCAAAGGGCTCAGCGGGAACTGTCTGCTGCAGCACCTGACTCCACTATCAAGACCCTGCCCTTACGGGCCGCTGGACCCCCGGATGCGGATGGCAACCAACCGTATCATTATTGGCCTTTTTCAACATCCGATCTCTATAACTGGAAGGCACAAAACCCCAAGTTTTCTGAGAAACCAGGGGGACTTATTGACTTGCTAGATTCTGTTCTTTTCACCCATCAGCCCACATGGGACGACTGTCAGCAGCTTTTACAGGTTCTGTTCACGACGGAAGAGAGAGAAAGGATCCTCAATGAGGCCCGGAAAGTGGTTCCAGGCGTGGATGGAAACCCAACTGCCAACCAGGTCCAGATAGATGTCTCTTTTCCCTTAACTAGGCCTGAATGGGATTTCAACACGGCAGAAGGTAAGGAGAGGCTTTCGGTCTATCGTCAGACCCTAATGAGAGGTCTCAGAATGGCTGCTAGAAAGCCAACTAATTTGGCCAAGGTGGGGAATGTTCAGCAGGAAAGGGATGAGTCTCCAGCTGCCTTTTTAGAACGGATCATGGAGGCTTACCGTACCTACACCCCCATGAATCCAGAAGCTCCTGAAAACAAGGCAGCTGTGATCATAAGCTTTGTAAACCAGTCGGCCGCGGATATTAAAAGGAAACTACAAAAAGTAGATAGGTTGGGAGAGAAGAGTTTACAGGATTTACTGGCAGTGGCAGAGAAGGTGTACAATAACCGAGAGTCTCCAGAAGACAGGCAAGCTCGTGTCGTGGCTGCCTCTAGCAGTAGGCAAGCTCGGGACCTGGCTAGGGTCCTGCTGGCTACGACCATGGACTTCCCCAAGGAGCGAGACCGTCGCTTCCGACAGCTTGCAAGCAATAAAGGAAGAGGTAAGCAGACCACCCAAGAGGGGAGGCGGGGGCTACGGAAGAATCAATGTAAGTTTTGCATGGACATAGGGCACTGGGCTCGAGAGTGTCCGAAGAAGGCCGGTGAGAAGGGAGACAGGACTGACCGAGTCAAGGTCTTAGAGCTGGGTGAACTGAGTGATTAGGGGAGTCAGGGTTCGGACCCCCTCCCCGAGCCCAGGATAACTCTCAGAGTGGAGGGGACTCCTGTTAACTTCCTTGTTGACACCGGGGCACAACATTCGGTCCTCCGTACCCCGCAAGGAAAACTGGCGAATAAAAAGTCCTGGGTGCAAGGAGCAACTGGTATGAGCCAGTATTCATGGACTACCCGAAGGACAGTAGATTTAGGAACAGGCCAGGTATCCCACTCTTTCATGGTAATACCGGAATGCCCCTACCCACTATTAGGACGGGACCTACTGACCAAAATTGGAGCTCAAATAACTTTCAGACAAGGGGGGCCTCAGGTCACCGATGAGGAGGGCCGCCCCATTCAGGTCCTGACCATGAGGCTAGAGGATGAATATCGCCTCTACCAGAAGACTTCCCTGGTGGAGGGCAGTATGGACAAATGGCTACAAGAATTCCCAACAGCATGGGCAGAGACAGGAGGGGTGGGGCTGGCCGCCCACAGGGCCCCAGTCCTAGTAGAACTAAAACCAGGAGAAGGTCCGGTAAGAATCAAGCAGTACCCTATGCCTCAGGAGGCACGGAAGGGGATTCAGCCTCATATCAGGAGACTGAAGAGCTTGGGGGTGTTAGTTCCCTGCCAGTCTGCATGGAACACTCCCCTACTGCCGGTTAAAAAGCCCCAGACAAACGACTACAGGCCAGTACAGGACCTCCGAGAAGTAAATAAAAGAGTTATGGACATACACCCAACAGTCCCAAACCCGTACACTCTCTTGAGCTCCTTGGCACCCTCTAAAGCCTGGTACACGGTATTAGATCTGAAAGATGCCTTCTTCAGTCTACCCCTAGCACCTCAAAGTCAGTCCCTGTTCGCCTTTGAGTGGCATGACCCAGAGGAGGGCTTCAGTGGACAGCTGACTTGGACACGCCTACCCCAGGGGTTCAAAAACTCGCCCACCATCTTCGACGAGGCGCTGCACGAGGACCTGGGTGAGTACAGAAGGGAACACCCCAACCTCACCCTCCTCCAGTACGTAGATGACATCTTGATTGCTGCAGACACAGCCAAGGACTGTGAGCGGGGGACCCAAGATCTATTGGCCACCCTGGGGGCCTTAGGGTACCGGGCATCCGCGAGGAAGGCTCAGTTATGTCGAGAAAGGGTGAGTTACCTGGGATACATCCTGGAGGGCGGGCAGCGGCGGTTATCGGATGCCAGGAAAGAGACTGTTTTGAAAATCCCTACTCCCACCTCCCGAAGAGAAGTAAGGGAATTCCTAGGATCGGCCGGCTACTGCCGCCTCTGGATACCGGGTTTTGCCGAAATCGCCAGGCCCCTATATGAAGCTACCAAAGAGGGAAAGGCGTTTGACTGGACTGAGAAAGATGAAGCTGCCTTTAGGCAGTTAAAGAAGGCCCTTCTAGGTGCCCCAGCCCTGGGCCTGCCAGATATTACAAAGCCCTTTCACCTCTTTGTGGATGAACACAAAGGGATAGCGAAAGGGGTCTTGACTCAAGCTTTAGGCCCCTGGAGCCGCCCAGTGGCTTATTTGTCCAAGAAGTTAGATCCTGTAGCTGCCGGCTGGCCACCATGCCTGAGAATTATCGCGGCAACAGCGCTCTTAGTCAAAGACGCCGACAAACTGACCCTGGGGCAGGAAATCTGGATTACAACCCCACATGCCATTGAGGGAGTCCTGAAGCAGCCTCCTGACAGATGGATGAGTAACGCTCGTATAACCCATTACCAGAGCCTCCTACTCAACCCTCCAAGAGTACGGTTCCACCCCAGTGCGGCCCTCAATCCTGCTACTTTGCTGCCCGACCCTGACTTAGATGCCCCACTACACGACTGTGCGGGAATCCTAGAGCAGGTGCATGGACTCCGGAAGGACTTGACCGACCAGCCCCTCCCTGATGCAGAGGCCACCTGGTTCACGGATGGGAGCAGCTTCGTGCGGGACGGGTGCAGGTACGCGGGTGCAGCGGTGGTCACTGAAACGGACACTGTGTGGGCGGAGGCCCTGCCCTCCGGGACGTCAGCCCAGCGAGCAGAACTCATCGCCCTTACTAAGGCACTGACGCTGGGGGCTGGAAAGCGGCTTAACGTTTACACAGACAGCCGTTATGCATTTGCTACAGCTCATGTCCACGGAGCAATCTATCAGGAGAGAGGGCTGCTGACGGCAGAGGGACGGACAATAAAAAATAAGCAAGAGATTCTCGATCTGCTTGCAGCCTTATGGCTTCCTGCCAAGTTAGCCATAATCCACTGCCAAGGGCACCAGAAAGCTGATGACCCGGTAGCAAGAGGTAACCAAAAGGCTGACCAGGCTGCGAAGGCAGTAGCCCTTACCTCGGTCCCTACCATGGCCTTACAACTCCCAGACCCAGGGGACCCAGTCTTACCAGGCCAGCCCAAATACTCCCAGGAAGAATTGCAACGCATCAGAAAGCTCCCCAGAGCCCATGAAATAAAGGGATGGTGGCATACACCAGAAGGGGAACTCATACTACCAGACCGGCTCGGGGACACGGTATTAGAACATATGCACCGGTCTATTCACCTGGGGACCCGGAAAATGAAGGACTTAATTCGACATGCTGGGATCAAGATTCACCAGCAGGATACCAAGATAGATCAGGTTGTATCTGCCTGCAAGACCTGTCAACTCACAAACACAAGAGCTGGATCAAATGAAAGAGGGACCAGGCTCAGAGGCACCAAACCGGGAGCACAATGGGAAGTCGACTTCACTGAAATTAAACCAGGGAAGTATGGTTATAAATATCTTTTAGTATTTGTAGATACCTTCTCTGGCTGGGTAGAGGCATACCCAACCAAGCATGAAACAGCTCAGACGGTGGCCAAGAAGCTGCTCGAAGACATCTTACCCAGGTATGGTTTTCCTGCTATGATAGGGTCCGACAACGGGCCAGCCTTTATTTCACAGGTAACACAGGTAGTAACCAGGGCTATTGGGGCAAATTGGAAATTACATTGTGCTTATAGACCCCAGAGTTCAGGTCAGGTAGAAAGAATGAACAGAACTCTAAAAGAGACCCTTACCAAATTAACCATGGAGACTGGTGGGGACTGGGTGGCTCTCCTACCATATGCCCTTTACCGGGTAAGGAACTCCCCTTACACCCTGGGCTTTACTCCCTATGAAATCATGTTTGGCAGGCCACCCCCTATCATTCCTAACCTTAAAGCTGACCTTGTCACTGAATTTGAAAATCAAGAACTATCTCTTTCTTTGAGAGGGCTCCAGAAGGCACATGAGGACATTTGGCCACGCCTCCGCGCCATCTATGAAGCCAGCCCAACCCCAACTCCTCATCAGCACAGACCAGGAGATTGGGTCTACGTCAGAAGGCACCGCCGGGAGACCCTAGAACCACGTTGGAAAGGTCCCTACACTGTGGTGCTGACCACCCCCACCGCTCTCAAGGTAGATGGCATCGCGACCTGGGTCCACCACACTCACGTGCGGTCAGCGGATCCATCCATGACCCGGAAAGACTTCATCACCAAATGGAGCATCGATCGAGATCAATGCAACCCGCTCAAGCTCAAGCTACGGCGTGCTCGACCTGCCTGATGCCGGTAACATGGCTCGCGATCACTCCTGTCACCAGGAGCCCCCACAATACTGTGTAATACACGTAGATAATGCCTGCATCTTCATGGACAAGGCTCCAAAGAGACAAGGACAATTTATGGGGTCACATGTTTAGTAGCAGAAGATTCGGCTGCCTAAAGCAGCCATGATGTTTCATTGTATTGATATGTTATATTAACCTTTGATTCTTTTGCAGGTTTCGAATGTATGTTGGCTGTCCTGGAAGGGAGCTGTGTGGGGTGGCCCCCAAAAGTAAAGGGTGTCTAGCTGGCAAGGGGGCAGGTGCCCAACTGGGCAGGAAAGGGTGCCCATCAGGTTTTGGACTCTGTTGAGAGACAGCTAACAGCTGGCAGCCTATATACTGCCTTGCAGGCCTGAGTCACCATGCCCATGTCAGGGGTAGTAAAGCTAAAAAAAAAAAAAAAAAAAAGAAGCCTGTTTAGAATAGAAGGTTAGGGGGATAGTTATGCATAGGTAGAAGGTTTTATGCCAACAGTTACTGTTTTGTTTTAAATCTATGAAAAGGAAGTAGCAAGGAAAGTCAGAAAATCTTAGAGTAGATCAGTATGTTCTTCTCCTTATGTAATTCCTCCAGAATCTGGCGATATGTGAAGGGATTTATTCCCTCCTGAGAAGGCACTTAAGCATTCTGTATTGCCAAAAGGATCCCAATTGTCTACAGCTGTTGTCTGAGCTCTCCGTTCAAGCTGGGTTTATGAAAAGCTGGTACCGTGGATCTGTCTCTTGCCCAGTGGCGTAAGCTGGGGCCTCTCTGTAGACGAAACCTGGACTCCCCAAGAGATGTGATCAATGCCGGGACCCCGCCAGCAGGCGAGGGGAACCCAAGGCAGTTGCTGGGCATGGAGGCCAGAGGGACATAGGCTATCAAGGAGACAGAACTGAACCTCACATCACCCTACTTGGCCCAGAGATAGCTGGTAGTCAACGACGGGTAAGATCCCACAGGGTGGGACGACCTAAGACAGGCACAGCTGGGGGCCAGTAGGAGAAAACTTGGGGTGCAACAAAGGTGGGGCACAGATCCTCACCCCCCCCCAATGGTGCACGGGCTTGAACACTCGCCCCTTCTGAGGAAGGTCTCCTGTCCCCGTGGCTGCTTCTTGCTTCCCATGCCCAGCCCAGACCAGGAACCAAATAACAGAAGAGACTTGGTCCAGCTGAAAATGGTGCCCAGAAAAACGGAGGCTTAGTTCAACAGACTCTAAATTTAAACCTAGCCTAACAAACAGGAATGCTTGAGCCTCTTCAAGGCAAATAATACTAAATCTTGATTTGTTTTTTTATGATAACCATGGAGGAATTCTAAGAAGAAAGATCCTATTTCAATAGAAGTTATTAAATCTAAAATGGTTTCTTTCACTTCCACCGGACCATTTGTTAGCCTTATAGGGATAGTTCAGTTGATAGTTTTGGTGGAATAGAATTGCAGCCCGTCTCATGATTGAGCCGGAAGTTCCAAGACAAGGGGGGAATGAAAGGCGCACCGCCCGCCTCTCCGGGCGGTGCGGGGGGAGGAGTCTGACCGCCTGGCTCTGAAATCCCTCCGCGCCCGCCGTAGGGCCTGGCCTCCCCGGAGCGGTCGAGTCTCCGGACCGGCTGCGCGGTGGCCGGCGGCGGGCCGAGGGGTGGGGGCCTGGCGGCGACCGACCACAGGGGAGGTCATGGGGGCGGAAGGCCTCACCGCCTCGCTCTTTCCTCCCTTCCCCCGTGGTCGGCTCCCCGCTTGCCCGCGCTGAGGCCGAGGGTCCATGCGGCCCTCGGGGCCCAGTCGGGGGGGACCGGGGCCTGCGTGGGCCGACCGCCGGGCCCCATGTGGGGGGCCATCCTGCCTTGTGGCGAGTTCGAGCGGCAGCAGCAGGAGCCAGACAAGGACTGCGCCCTCCATCTTGCCTTGGGGTCTCCATCTTGGGACAGGACCATGTGCGCCCTCCATCTTGCCTTGGGTCCTCCATTTTGGGATGGGGCCATGTGCTTCCTCACGGGAAGAAGCCGCTGCTAGCCACACCCAGGATTTCTCTGAATTAACCAATGATGATCAAGGGAAGTGCACACCATCACTATGACCACATCCTGTACCGACTCGCGCCTGGCCAATCAGCCGGGCCCACAGTGCCCTCTCCTGCCCTCACTCCATCCCCCTTTAAAACCCCCTGTCCCATCAGGCCTCGCTCTCTCGGCCACTAGACTTTCCGCTGTGTCGGTGGGTCTGGTGAACGGGGAGCGCAGGCCGGCTTGCATAATAAAGGACTCTTTGCTTTTGCATCGGACTGACTGGCTCCCTGGGGGTCTTGGGAACTTTGAAATCTGGGCACAACAATACAACATAGAGAAATAAAACACCCAGCTAGTTTTTGAAAAGGAGAAATGTTTAAGAAAAGTAATAAGTTCTAAAACACAAGCATTCAATAATGATCAATGAATGGATAAAATTTTGAAATCAAAAAGAATTGTGATAAGTAACAAATTTGATCTTTTCCAAAACAATATAATCACAGAGTCTGTATCAGTTGGTTATTACACAGTGCTAATAAAAACCATATTGCTGGGCCTAATTTTTTTTCCCTGAGGATAATCACAAAGTCTGTATCAGTTTGTTAGGACACAGAGCTAATAAAAGCCATATTGTAAAGCTAGATTTTTTGCTCTTTTGTTTTCTGGTGGGGTTTTCTTTTGTTGTTTTTTGAAGGGTTTCTTTGGGGAATTACTATCCCATAGCCCAAAACTAATTGTTGGAGACAGATTTTTTTTTGTACAAACATATATTAGTGGTAACAAGGATCAAGGTGTTTAATGAATATATGGTGAATATATATGCATATCAAATATGCAAAGATATATGTACAGGATATTAATTCCAGCATAGATTTTCATTCCAAAAAAAATGTAAACAACCAAAAAGCCCATCTGTAGGGGCTAATTAAATATTATGAAATAATATCTATGCAAGTGCTTTGAAAACCACAAAATGATAATTAAGGTACCATTTTTTGAATGTTTATAAAATTAAAACACAGTGCTAAGTGTTTTATATACATCATTTAACCCAATCCTCACAGCAATCCTAGACAAGGCTTTGGGGTAAAATCCTAAATCAAGGCTTTGGGGTAAAATCTCCCAATTTTTAAAAAAATTAGAAACTAGTTCAAATTTTTAAAAATATGACATGAGCCAACTAAAAGTGTCTGCAAGCCAGATCTAGCCCAGGGGCTGCCAAATTGCGCTCTCTGATGTGGAAATTAGAGGGGGGAGGAAACAAAGCCAGTCTTGAAAACATTTAAAATTAGGAATCTTTTGGAGGAAATGAAGTTAGCAAAAACGATGAAAAACATAGAAAGTAAATGCAGTTCCTTACACCAGGAAAGAGGAAATTTTAGGACAGGAAAGCCTTAAAATAAGGACTAGGAGGCTTTATGATTTGCTGACAAGAAGGTGGTCAGAGACCTTTCGGAGCCGTGAAAGAGTGGAGTCAGTACAGAGAGAGGAGCAGCCCCAGACTGCAAGGACCCAAGCAGAAGCAATTGTCAGCAAATGTGGGCTTATTCTTTCAGGAATTTTGACCTAGAAAGTATTGGAGAATAATTTGATGTGTTTTTTTTCTTTCATGTCAAACCGGAAAGAGATGGGATAAAGCTGGAACTATGAAGACTGAGAGGGTTATTTGAGAATAGAGAACACAGGAGATTGAAAGAGGGTGCGCTGCATTACAAAACTGAAGAGGCTAAATGGTAAAGCAGGATTCTAGAGGTGCTGGGAGCAAAATGGATGTTAGCTTTTGAAAAGACTGATACTCGGTCTCTGAGAGAGGCGCAGGAAGGGAAACAGTGGTTAGAGACGCAACAGACATTTTGAAGAAGTTTAGGTTGACAAACATTTTCTGAGTATACCTACTCAGCATCAGGTAGCTTTGGGAATGGTAGGCAAGATCTCTGCCCTAAGAAATCTTGTTGTCTGGGGGAGGTAAAGATGCCTACACTGGATGATGGATAAACCAGAGGGTGAGCAGCCATGTGCTGAATATAAGGAACAACAGTGACAGTTTGGGTGATAAAGAAAGACCTAGGACAGTGTTCTTAATCCTGGCTCCATTAGAATCATCTGCAAAGATGCCCAGAATCTATACTCTGAAAAGTCCAATTAAATAGTCTTGAGCAGGCACCACAGTATATTTTAGGCTCTACAGGCAACTCTGTCTGTCAACCTGCTTTAAATTACTGGTTTAAAACAACCTTTGGGGAGGGAGTTAATAAAGAATAAGATAGAATTATTTTTCTGGAGAATAAAAATAACTAGATTTCATTATTTTGAATCTACCAAGTTGTACTACTTGGATATTTTTTCAAATATTTGTCAGTACTACAAAATGCATCATATATTTAGATATTCTTATATTATGTAGTAGATAAAGCTTTGGGAAAAGATAGTATTTCATGGTAAATTAACAAAATGGAAAGGACAAAAAGAAATCACTAAGCAATTTAAAGCTACATATGTACATACCCAGTTTGGAAAAACACTTCTACCGAATCGTTGAATGTTTTCAAATGATACTCTTTGAACACATTCAGGTTTCTCATATGTTGATTGGGGTGTGGGGCGGGGATTAGATGCTGCTTTCTCCTTCTAGCTATCCTTAATCCATTCTTTGCTGCCAGGCTTCTAGAACGAGTGGTCTGTGCCCACAGCCTCGATTTCCTCCCCACCCACTCTCTCCTTGATACCAGCAATCTTGTGGCTCCCACACCCTCCCAATTCAAACCACAACTTTGAAGGGATATCGTCACTTAGTCTTTCTTCAGTGCTTTGTGATCCTGGATTCCTGGGCACATTCAGATGCTATTAACCACTTTCCTCTCCTAAAACCCCTTCCTTCATGGCCACCACTACCCTCTCCTTTTCCCTGTTTGCCTCCTTCTCTGCAAGCCTGCCTGTTTCCTCGGGCATCTCAGTGTAGCATTTCCCCAAAATCTCACCTGCTCTTCTTTCTCATTATTCTGTATTCCATTATTCTACCCACCCCCAGAACTTCACCTGGGCCTCTACACAGTTGATTTCTCCTGTTTTACCACTTTAATCACAATTTAACTCTTTCTGTCCTTCATACAAGCTGTTTAACCTATCTGGAATGTTCATCTTGCTGTCTGTTTCTGTTCGTCTTCATCTTAAACAACACTTCCATGGGTAAGTCTTCTTTAGCCCTCAGAGCAGATTAGATATGCCAATCATGTATTTCTATGTCATCCTCTACTTCTCTTCACACAATATGTATAATTTAATTATTTGCAATGATTTATTATGTATCTTTCCTAGAAGATTCTACGCTCCATGAGAGCAGGACCTGTGTCTGTCTTGTTCAAGTATCCTAGTATGAAGCACAGTGTCTGACACATGACAGACACTCCCTTACTTATTGACTAACAGAACAACTGACCCAAATTTTAACTTTGACTTGTTTTTCCTAAACAGGAATCTCAACTCTGTAGCTGTCCTTTCTTTTTTTATATTACTTTTTTTTATTGTTTAAAATATTACAAAGAGTAGTACATTTGTCTCTTTTTTTCTATTCCAATGCCTTCTGACATTTTAGTTGCATCAGATCTAAAAGTCATAGATTTTCCCACATGTACTTGCCACACGTCTTTTCCTTGCTATTTTTTGGTGCTATGAAGGAGTTTCAAGCTCAGCTCATCCAATAAAAGTTTGGTAATATCTTTAACAATTCCTTGAACACTCTCGGGCTTTATTTGTCTATGTATAAAATGAAAGGATTAATTTGAAGGTTTCTAAACTTCTTCTTTTATGAAAGCTCTATACTTCTCCATAGTTTCACACATTTCCTTCATTTCACAAATGAGGCTATTACTGTCTAAAGAGAGTAAGCAATTTGTTAAAGATGACACAATTATATCTCATGACATACTTTTAAAGCCAACAAAAACATACATAAGAATCTAGAAATTGGGGAAAAGAGGAGTGTGATTTTGTTGAGGAAGTGAAAAATACCAAGATATTCAATGTATGAATGAAATTTAAAAAGCAAAAGGGCATTTAATAATATAACACATTCAATCTCAATGTCCAAAAACAGTATAACCAGCCAAATCAATATCAGTTGACAAAAGCACAATGATATTAGCCCTAGCTGCTTTGGCTCAGTGGATAGAGTGTCAGCCTACAGACTGAAGGGTCCCAGGTTCGATTCCAGATCAAGGGCCCATACCTGTGTTGTGAGCTCAATCCCCAGTCAGGGATGTGCAGAAGGCAGCCAATCAATGATTCTCTCTCATCATTGATGTTTCTATCTCTTTCCTTCTCCCTTCCTCTCTGAAATCAATAAAAATATTTTTTAAAAAGCACAATGATTTTAAAAATACATGAATTTGAAGAAAGTTGCACTTCTTTTATAGCAAAATAAGCTCTCACATATAACTATAAGTTCTGGAAAAATATAAAAACAACTATCTAAAGCCACTGGAGAGTGGAAAAAGCAAGAAGAGTCTTGAAGAATGTCAATTATTGGAAGAAGGAAGTGGTTCAGGGTTGAGGGTGTGGGTTCCCATTTTTTCCCATTTTTACCACTTTTAGTCTCAAGAAAGGCTGCAATTGGAACCACACTGAACTTTTTAAAGCTCTAATAGAAAACCCACAGTTTTCTGAAGAATAAAAGGACAAATTTTGGAGCAACCTTGGTCTCTGGAAATTGAGAGAGGCAGAGAGAGAAAGAAAGAGTTCCAAATTCTGTGTGAAAGAGTTCCAAATTCTACCAACATCTCTCTTGCTGACTCTACGTCACACGTGGCAGGAAACACCTGAAGCCAACTAGCTAAAGGTAAAAGCACATCCAAGAGGAAGACTTAGCCATTTGAGTCCAACCAAGTTAAATGTTTTCTGGAGGAGGGGGTGGAGTTAACAAAGCAATATGACAAAATCCAGAGTCTCTATGATGCAATATTCAATATCCAAATAAAATTGCTCAATATACAGAGAACTAGGGAAATGTGGCTCATTCTTTCTTGGGAGAAAAAACCATTAAAGGGAAACCAAACTTAAGGTGATCCAGATGTTGGGATTAATCAAACAAGGACCTTAAATCAGATATTAAACTATGCTCAGTGATGTAAAGGAAAATATACTCACAATGAATGAAAACACAGAAAAATCACAACAGGAAAAAATAAACTAGTTAAAAAATAAATGGAAATTCTAAAATTGAAAATACAATATCGAAAATAAAATATTCCCTGAATGGGCCTAGCAGATGAATGGAGATGAGACAGAAAATCGTTGGCAAACTTGAAATATATCAATAAAAATTATCCAATCTGAATAAAAGAGAGAAAAGGGAGATTAAAAAACATAGTAGCCACAGAGACCAGTGATGAAATAGCAAAAGTTCTTTGAACATATGTGCAATTTGAGTTCTAGAAGAACAAAAGAGACATAGTTTGCAGAAAATTTATTTGAAACAATAGCAATTGAAAATTTTGCAAAATGTGCCGAAAAGCATAAATATACAGATTCAAATATCTCAGTAATCTCCAAGCAGGATAAATATGAAAATAACCATACATAGACATATAACATGTACTAAAAACAACAATAAAGAGAAAATGTTGAAAGCAGCCAGAGAAAAATGACAGATTATAGCCAGGGAAACAATAATTTGAATGTCTCCTGACTTCTTATCAGAAATGGTGAAAGAACATTTTTAAGATGCTGAAAAATAAAAGTCAAGCCAGAATTCTATATCCAGCAAAAATATGCTTCAAGAATGAGGCATATTTAGACAAAAGGAAACTAAAAGAATTCCTCACAAGCAAGCCTACACTACTAATAATGATAAAAGAAATTACTTAGGCTGAAGAGAAATAACACCAGACAAAGTCAGAAACTCAGGAAGCAATGAAGAACATGGAAATAGCAGCTCTGGTGGACATAGTGTGTGCACTCAGAATCTTGAAGGAATGACTCTTTGCTGTTACTGCTGGGAGCACTCTCAGCAGACAGCCTTCAGTTATCAGCATCTTCAGAGATCAACTCAATTATTCTGCCCAAGTCAGACCCTTCTCAGGGTACCGCACATTTAATGACTGACTGAGATGAAGATATAAAGGTCCAGCCACGTTGATGAAATGGGGGGCCTCTCTAAGATCATTCTAACTCAACAGTTTCCCATGGGTGGGGATCAGATAAGGTGTCAAGGATTGAGATTGAAAATGGACTTCTCCCTCTGCAAACTTGCCCTTCCAGGTGTTTCTTCCAACTGTCCTCCCTAATAAACATTCTCTACTCAAAACTCTATCTCAGATTTTGATTCGTAGAGAGCCTGCAACAGCAGCAACAACTCAAAGGAGCAGCTATTTTTAAAGAAAATTATTTGCTTCTAAACCCTTTCAGCTTAGTTTCTAGTACTTTTCTAGACTGCTTTCCATGAACACACATAGGATTGTGTTGTTCAGATTGTTTCAAGGCTTTTTGAACAGACAAGGCATATGAAATAGCTAAAAAAAAAAAAAAAAAACAAAACAAAAAAAAAAACCACACTTCTAAATTGTTTGCTCAATGTTCATGCATGAACAATGTTGTTTCTTCCTGCAAACAGTTAACTGATTGTGACCCTTAGGTGAGTTTTGTTAGAACATGCAAAGCTATTTCATAACCACCGATCTCCCTAATCCTAATCAGAAGTTACCAAATGTGTGTCACTGAAAACAAGGAGGAAAAGTATATCAATGATTACTGAATTTTAGTCACTGTGCAATCTGATTTTTTATATAAAACATAAAATCAAATGACAACTGAGTTATTTTATTGACTAGCAACATTAACTGAAACACTTATGAGTTATTGGGAGGCACTTATCTACTGTGAGAGTGTGGAACTGTCTCATCTCCTTATTTCTATTCTCAACTTATTAGAATCTCTATATTTATCTTTTCATCTAACTCCTCAATTTCAAGAGTTTTCTGCCCTAGCTTGTTTTGCTCAGTGGATAGAGCACTGGCCTGCGGACTGAAGGGTCCTGGGTTCTATTCCAGACCAGGCCCTGGTCAGGACGTATGCAGGAGGCAACCAATCAATATGCTTCTCTCACATCCATATTTCTCTCTGTCTTTCCCTCTTTCTTCCACTCTCTCAAAAAATCAATGGAAAAATATTCTCAAGTAAGGATTTTTTAAAAAAGTTTTCCTCTTCTTATTTAAGGTTAAAAATTGCCTTGCCTTCTCTTCTCAGATCTTGCTCTCTGTTATTGAGAGGAAAGAAATAATTATTGCTCCTAGGACCCAAATACAAAAATATATAGTGCCTATTCTACCATTTTTATCTCTATGAAGACTCCCTTTGTGAGATCCTCCACTCCATGAATGATTCACAAATCCTAGATTGTGTTATATTTCCAGGTACATACATGAATTTTCCTCCTAGTTCTCCTTCCTCCCTGCATTGAATTTAACATCTTCTTCTGCAAAGAAACTTCTCTTCTCAGCCACCAATGTCTCACAGCAGAAACACAGGACTTTCTAAAATAAAAACCCAAGAGTAGGAGCTCTTGACTCCTTCTGCAAAATTAGTCTTTTACCAAAAGCCACTCCCACTGAAGGGGACACTGCTGCCACATTATTCTCTAAAACTATCGCTTTATTATATTATTTTCCTGTTCACAAAACAACAGATGGCTCCTCAATACTTACTGCATAGTATCCAAGTTCCTCTATTTAGTTATCAAAGACTCCTGAAATTCAGCCTTATTGTCTCTGATCATTTCACACACAATCTCCATTCCATCAGGCAAGAGTTCTTTCTCTTCCCAAAACAACTTGCTTTTTTTTCCCATACTGCACATCTGCTCCTCCTTATTTCTATCTCTACCTTTCCACATCGACCCAAACCCATCATTGAAGGTCCAGCTCAAGACCCATCTCCTCCACAAAGTCTTTGACAACTCCATCCCACTGTAATTCCTCTCATGTTTTACTAGATTCATGGACAATTTCTTGCCCTGCCCGAGTAGCTCAGTTGGTTAGAACAGCATCCCATTATGCCAAGGCTGTGGGTTTGAGCCCCAATCAGGGCACATACAAGAATCAACCAATGAATGCATAAATAAATGAAACAACAAATTAATATTTCTCCCTCTCCTTTTGTCTGTCTCTTTCTAGAAATCAATAAAATTTAAGAAATAATAAAAATAAACACAGAAGGCAGAAAGGAGGACAGGAAGAGATTAACCAAAGAAGGTATATGCATCTATGTATTACCTATGGACACAGAAAATAAGGTGGCGGAGGCCTATACCAGGGCAGGAAGCAGGAGGAGGGAGGCAATGAGGGGCGGGGTGGGGAAAGGGGACATCTGTAATACTCTCAACAATAAAGATTTTTTAAAAAAGTTCTCTTAAAATGTCATCTTAGCTTGATTTCTCTAATTTAGTCTGCTAATAACTTTTAGGCACTATTCACAGATAACACACACCCTCCATACACACTCAGTCTTCTTAACAATGGCTTTTGATTAATTTATTAATTGTTTAAGCATGGATGTTTAGAGAAAACATACCTAAAAATATGTAAATTTGCAACTATCACAGGCCAAGAAAGGAAGATAGAACTGAAATTAATGAGAAAAAAAACCCTTCTTTTGCACAATTGCTTTTTTTTTTAAGTAGTATATGATTTCACAATTGCTTTTAATCGCTTGTTCCATTTTTGCAAACCTGCTGAAGCTATCAGTCCTGTCTTGATTATAACTCTTTTTCTTGTTACTGCCTGCCCCCTAGTGGAACATAATAATAAATGGTCAAACTTAGCCCAAGTAAGAAAAGGGGAAAATTTCTTTTCAGTAATTCACACATAATCTCAGCATCGGTGACTTTTATAAAAGGTCGAATTGTATTAATTGGAATAGCAAAATATAATTTGAACACAAGAAAAAAAACTAGAAGATAACTTGCTAAAATAAGGAGGAAGAAGTGGTGTGGGGTGAAGGGAATACAAAGAAAGGAGACCAGACAAAGTTGCAGGTTTGGACCATTTACGATGTTTTAATCTTTCCCCTCAGGTATTTTCTGAATAAACTTTGTCTACCCACTGCCATGTTGCTTGAATTTATAAGCAAATTAGTAAAGATGAAAGTAAATAGATTTTTTAAGTGCTATGTTTTACATTGAAGTCATTAGCTGAATTTATGTTGTATATTAAAGTGAGTTATTTATGTTTGGCAGTATTTCTAGGTTTTTTGAACAGAGAAGGCATATAAACTCTACCTAAAAATAACTTCAAATCTGTTTGCGCAATGTTCATGAGTGAACAATATTGTTTCTTCCTGGAAATGATTAACTGATTGTGACCCTTATGTGAGTTTTGTTAGAACATACAAAGCTATTAAAGTAGTACCAGAAATAAAGGCAAATTCATGCTCCAGGTGGTTTGCTTCTCATTATTCTAAATTATTTCATGGTGAATCTATTATGCCAAATCACTGCACAGATCTTGCTTTCCATATCTTGATTCTAAACATTTTGATAAGTTTATAATTATTGAAGCACAGACTTCAAGTATTTGATATATGTAGTATCCCTAGTTGTGCTTAGAAATAGTTTTAAAACTCAAACCTTTACTATTAAAATTCAAAATTATCAATTATGTTTTAATCTTTTAAGGGGAATGAAATGTTTATTACTTCATGTATAGTTGACATACAATATCATATTAGTTTCAGGTGTACCACATAGTGATTTGGCATTTATGTATCCTATAATGTGTTCACTATACTAAATGTAGTAACCATCTGTCATCATGCAAATGGCTTCTCTGACAAGTTGGGTTCTGCACAGGTTTTTGTACTAGCTTACTCCAATAAGATCTCAATTATTGAAAAATTCAGATCACTGAATTTTTTTATAAGTAAATATCCCACTAAATTTACAACCAATATTGGCTTAACTTTTTTTTTCCAGTGGTGCTATAAATAGTGGTGTGAAAAGTATATGGCTAAATATTGAGGAAAATTGCCTAGTCAAATGTTTAGTGATGCTTATAGTTGCACCCACTAATAGTATATGGTGTGACTCTGCCACATACTATTAGTGTTGGACAAATCATTTCACCTCTCTAAGCTTCAGTTTCTATCTTTGTAAAATGGAGAAATGCTTCTCATACCTGTTTCGCTGAGTTCCTTTGCAGATCAAAGGAGAAAAAGTATGTGAAAATTCTGCACAGGAAGGTACAGTAGTACAGTATGGTTTTTTTGTGTGTGTTCACCAGTAAGATTATCATGTGGAAAACAGAGGTTTTTGCTGGAAGATAGGCAATACTTTGAAGTCGCTCATATGAGAAAAAAAATAAAAAAACCTTTTCTTCTTTCAATTACCAAATTACAAAATTTTAAATTAACTACACTGTTTCCTTGCCACTACTCCCTTTACTAAAAGCGAAACCTAAAAGCTCCCTCCCAATCAACTCCTACCAACCCGCTATAGTGAAACCAGGACACCCCCACAATAGTCCCAAGTCCTCTACAACACCTTCAGCAACCTACACATTGAAGAGCATGTCCTCTAGCACAGAACGTGTCTTTTACAGCCTGCACATCTTAATGCTAAGCACAGACATACATTGCAGATGCACCACCAAACTCTGAGTATATTATGTCTTAAAAAGCACCTGGTCATAGAAAGTGCTAGAAAGCAATAAAATTTCCTAATTTACATTAACAATATGGGCTTAAATGGGTTTAAATTATTATTTTAATTTTTTTTTTTTTAAAAAAAGAGAAGACAAAGAGGACCCAGATGACTTGGATTGCTACTAGAAAGTATTTAATGTATTCATTCAAAAAAAAAGGGAGGGGAAAATAAGAAAACGGGCAATGAGGTAAATCATAGAAATGAGTGCACTGTAGTAGGATACAAAGTAAAATAAGTACAACAACGAAGAAAATAAGGATAATAAAGCGAAATAAATCTGGGAGCAGCCCTATGCCCCATATCTGTGAGTGTATTTATCTTGTACTGCACCATAAGAAAAGCAAAGAAAGCTGCGGAAAATCTGAGACCAGGTTTTTCACCAGTCATTCTCTTGTCACTCTTCCAAAGACAATTCAGACTTACCAGCCACTAAGAAGACAGTCAACATCAGTAGTAACTGCAGGTCAGAAGTTCTCCAAGAGCAGGGCATTTCTGTTCTCTTCTTTTCCGCCCTTCACTCAGCCCTTCTCCTCCACATAGGTGAAAAAGGAGCTGTGGGCATGGTGAGGCTCTCTCTGGCTGACTTCTCCGTGCTGAATCCTCTTAGTCCATCAGCAGCCGGACACTCCTTCCCTCCTGGCCCCTTCCTTCAACTCTATGTGTTTTTGACTGATTAGTAACTTGGAACAGATGAAACTCTTCTCTGGAACTTGACACAGCAATAGATTTCCTGTATGAAGCACTGAAGCAAAGACGGAGGAAGCAGATTGATTGAGTTATCTTTCAGCTCATTGGTTCTCCTCTCACTTCTGCTGTACAGAGATAAACTTTACAGTAAGGCATTGACCGTGCCCAAGATAAACGAACTTGTCTAAACGTGGATTAAAAAGCAAAACAGAGTATTTATCTATTTTTGGCCCATCCCATTAAACTTCCCAATCATGATAACTTTCAGAAGCTCTCTCCAAATTGAAGGGGTGGACAGTCTCAGTAATGAAGTTTGTAATAAAATATTTCCCTTGAAAAATTTTGCATAAAATTGCTGTCTGCAATATTTCCAACTCTAGATGCATCGTAAGTATATTAATTTCCTATCACTACTGTAACAATTTACCACAAACCGAGTGACTTAAAATAACACAAATGAGTCTAGTTCACAATGGACCTTGTGGGGCTAAAATCAAAGTGCGGGCAGGGCCATGTTCTTTCTGGACACGGTGAGAGAATCTATTCATTGACTTTCTCAGCTTCTAGAGGCCACCAGCATTTCTTGGCTTATAGCTGCATTATTCCCAACCCCTGTTCCAATGTCACATTCTCTTACTGTAACCCTCCTACTTCCCTCTTATAAAAACCCTTGTGATTATATTGGACCACCCAGATAATCCAGGATAATCTCACCACCTCAAAATCCTTAATTTAAGCATATCTGCAAATTCCCTTTTCACATATAAATTAACCTACTTACAAGTTTCAGAATTTAGGTCACAGATTGGGGGGGACATTACTCTATCACAATTTCATACTTATTTCCATTCATTTTCACTTTTGAAGAACTAGACTGGTCATTTGAACCAAATTACAAATAAGCACTCATCTTTAGTTGTCACAGAGCTGTAATTGAGAATTACAAAAAAACAAAACCAACAACAAAAAACCTCTGCCTTAAAGTGCTAGTTCATGTGCATTTGGATTGTTTGGAAGAAAGAAATTCTCTATGTGCCAAGAATTTCCTACTCCAAGGCAAAACTCTCCAGGAAGAGGAAGAAAACATTGCAAACAGGAAAAAGACTAAACAACATGCAATATTTTTCCTGTAAGTTAGCAGTTTCATCTTTCCTCTTGCCAAACAGTAAACTATATATATTCTCCCCCTTCCTCTTCTCCAGCTTTCCTTTCAGTGAACCAATAATACACAGTGAGACCAGGTGCTTGAGGGCATGGAATACTTGAAGATATGGGCTATGTGACAATGTGGACTATAGCAAAAACAACTTCCTGATGTCTAAAATTGTACCATCTGTCAGAAAAATCAGTGATGAAATGTCAGTTCAAATATAGCATTCTGGTTTCCATCACACTGGTGTTAAAGTTCATAGTAGTTACAACCATGAGTTTTGATATCAGATAGACCTAACATTGAGTCTCTGCTGGGCAATTATTAGTCAGATCATACTGGGCAAGTTTCTTAATCAAATCAGTAGCCTGTTTGTTTGTTTTTTCATTTATATTATCCTTACATGAGTATTTTCTTATGCCATCAGAACTTCTTGGTGACCATTTATTTTAATGCCTGTGCAATGTCAGCCAAAACCAAAGCACAAAAGGGCCATGTAGCCTGCTAATGTCTCAGAATGACTTGGTGACACAGCTAGGAGTAAAACTCACGTTGCTCGTTTGCTAGCCTTGTGTTTTTCCCACTCAGCTCCTCTGGTTTGAAATTTCAGGCAACAACTTTCATAGACATTCTCCCATACACTTATCTCAGGTCAGACCACAATCTACCATCAGCAGTTTAACAATCAAATGAATGGTGTCAAAAACTAGAATTCTAGAAGTAGATTTGGCAGGATGAGACTTCCTCCCCCCACCCTTTATCCCCTTCACCCTAATTCTCAACCCCCACCTTTACCTCCTAAGGACAGCAGGTGTTTGGAAGAACAATAAAGGGGCCAAGTGTTGGTTAGCATAACCATCCACCAAAGATATACCATGAGAGTCAATATAATAAGAGAAAAAAGTGCTTTTCTAGTTAATGCACATCTATGGAAACTCTAAAGGGCCCAGGTTCTCCTTAGATGTGCCCCTTGGGCACCGGAACCCAAAATGAAGAGCAGAAGAGCAAGACAAGATCAAAAGAAAGATGCAGCTCAAACCAGAAATCGAAAATTTTTGCTCCACCAATCTTCTAACTCCTCTCTAATACTACCAATTATGAGTGAGGGCACAGAAAAGACTAAAGAAACAATGTTATTGCTGGTTAATGTTGTGGTGGCCAAAACAAAAGGGCTTGGTCAGCTTTAGTAATTTAGAGCTGCTTTAAAACATAATGCCCCCAAATTTGCACATTTGACTTACTCACAAGTTGGTTTAAAGCTTTTGAAGTAAATTTTTCTCAGTCAGATGTATATCTGTCTCCAATGTCAGATTCAGACTTAGCTGCAACCTTAAACCAGTTAGAAGACATTGCTTATATGCATGTATACAAGTCCTTCGGTTGATCTCTAAACTGCCCCCCACCCACGCTCCCCTGCCTTAACGCTGTAGTTTGACAGTCTGTTCGATGATTCTTTGCCTCTGTATCTATTTTTGTTCATCAGTTTATAATGTTCTTTATATTCCACAAAAGAGATCAACCGAAGGACTTGTATGTATGCATATAAGCATAACCAATGGACACAAGACAATGGGAGGTGGGGGCTGAGGGCATGTGTCAGTGGGTAGGGGAATCCGGGGAGAAGTCAATGGGGGAAAAAATGAGACATATGTACTACTATTTGTAATACTTTAAACAATAAAACAAAAAATAAAATATTTAAAAATTGTAAAAAAGAAAAAAGAAGAAGAAGAAGACATTGCTATCTTGCCATTGGTATACCTCCCCTTTATGTAGAAGGTTTACATGGATCTTGAATCCTTAATGCTCAGACACTAATAGCCTTTTATTCCTGACTTCTTGTTCTCCATTGCCTGCTCTTTTAACTCCTGAATTTGAGTCTTGACTGCCTAGAACCCAAATACTCACCTGCCTCTGATACCTTAGCTAAACTTTCTGGGTGTATGCCTTTGCAAAAATATGGGGCAATATTTACTTGCCTTGTCGTTTTTACTTTCTGTGAACTCTCTTAGGTGTGTGGCCTGACAGCCTCTCATAGCATGCACACACATGCATATTCACACACACTACTGCAAACTTGTCCCAAGTCCCTCAATCTACCCTGTCCTTATGCTGCCCAAGTACTAATGTAACATTTTCAAAGAAGTGAAAGAACAATGCCTAACAATGTGAAGAATTTCAAGGAGCTCACACTTTACAATACTCCACTCTAGTTTGCTTTCCTCCCTGCCCTCGTAGCACAACGATTAGAGATATGAAACTAATGATTTGCCCAGAGGCATATAATTTAATGACTGCATAAAATGGCCGCTCTCCTGGCCAGGTCCTAGTTTCCTGTCCTCCAATTCACTTCTCTGCAATCTTCATAGACCCACGCTCCGAAGACATATCTGAAATCCTGGATCTCCTACACAATCACTAATTGTACTAACGAGAAACCTAAACAAGCCTCACAAAAATGTATATATCTATTTTTGTATTCTACTGTATCTTTGATATTTACCTTGAAATTTTCCACTTTCAATATACAGTTGATGCCAAATCAACTCCATAATTCTCCTTGGAAAGTTAGACAAAATATATATCAGATGAAGGTTAATCATATTTTTCAGTATGAATTCACAGATTGTATAAAAAGAACAAATTAGAAATAGATGCTTAAAAATAAAAATGTGTGCAATAACAAATTAAAAGCAAAACCGGAGAAAAGAAATTATTAACCACAGTTTATATTTTACCTAATATCAATTTTAGACCTCAGGGGTCATATCGATATTAAATAATCAATCCCTTAGCTTAACACCCGGGCCCTGTTCTAAGCACTTTATAAATATGGCCTCATTTATCCTCTCAACAAATCTATGAAATAAACTTAACTGTTGTCACCATTTTGAAGTTGAAGAAACTACCTGACCAGTGTGCCTCACTGGTTGAGCATCGAGCTCTGACGAAGCAGGTCACAGTTCGACTCCTGGTCAGGGCGCAAGCCCGGGTTGTGGGCTCAATCCCCAGGAGGAGTGTGTGCAGGAGGCAGTCGATTAACGATTCTCTCTCATCATTAATGTTTCTATCTTTCTTTCTCCCTTCCTCTCTGAAATCAATAAAAATATATTTTAAAATTTTTAAACTGAAGAAACTGAAGGTAGAGAGGTTAAATAAATTGTCCAATCATATAGCTAATAAGTGGTGGAGACAGGATTCAAGCCCAAGAAATCTCACTCCAAAGTTTGTTTCTTAGTTATGTGGCTAATTACTTTACTAAGTATTTTTTTTAACTGTCTTGTCTCCGATGCATGTTCCACAGTCTTCACCCCTCCTGAATCTGTTCATCTATTCACTCACTTTTTCTTCTAGTTGAGCACTCTTACAACTTCATTGTTTGTTTTGAAGAGAGAGAGACAGAAAGAAAAAGAAAAAGAAACTGCATTTCTCTAATTGTATTTGCCTTAAGAGCATTCTCTGCTGCCCCCTGCAGATAATGTGGTGAAGCCAAAGCTAATGTTTACAGCTGCACTTTGAGAATTTGATCACAAAGTATGCTAACATGCTAAACTTTGCACATTTATTTATATCTTTTGGAAACTAGTTAAACAACTGGCTACCTGATAAATACCAGTAGTGTGGATATTATAACCTGAAGAAATATTACTGAATAAGAAGTAGAATGAGTCTTCTGAAATGCCAGGATGGTTTAATAAAAATAGTAAAGAGATAGATGGGTGGGTGGATAGATGGATAGATTAATGAATGGAAGATAGATTCAATGCCTTGATTCAGACAAATTTGAAGAAGATTGTCATAAGTTGTGTCCCCTGTGAGGCAAGCCCTGAAATGGAGTTTAGTGTGAGGGGAGGTTATTAAGGAGTAATCTTAAACCGTTTCTTATAGAACTAAAGAAACAAACTAGAGTGGGCAGAGGGAGAAGTCAAACTATAAGGTAGGCCCATAACAGGCTCAGCTAACCCCTGGGGAGATCTGGAGTTTGAACTACCCTTTAGAGATGTCCTCTGTTGAGCTGAAATGGCCATATCTTAATACTCCTGAATCTATCACTTATTACATATAGCTCAGAAAAGGGGCATGATCTTGGGTGAGGCAATCCATAGAAGTATTTCAGAACTGCCGGCAATACTATCCTCCCTGGAACAAAGTCCTTCTTGAAGGGAGTCAGGTGGTACCTCACAATGTGGATAAACACTGGAAAATGAGCCACTCTAATTCTGGTCTCCAGTACAGTGGTATCCCAGTCAACCAATTATCTTTCATTCCCAAGACCAAATTAATAAGTAGAAATCTTGTTGAAAATTTTATTTTGGAGGAGCTCTGCATTAAGATGCATGAGAACCTGGGAACCCTTGCTTCCACTCCAGCACCCATCCCCCTCCTGGGGCCCACCCACACTACATCCTCTTCCAACATCCTCCTACCCCACCTTACCCCCAAAGAGAAACTGGACATGGAGAGGGGGAAGTGTGCTGGCCAGAAAAGAACCTTCTTCCTGTGGCATTAGAAAGCAGAAGGACAGCCTGGCCAGAGTGGCTCCGTTGGTTGAGTTCTCTCTCTCTCTCTCTCTCTCTCTCTCTCTCTCTCTCTCTTCCTCTCTATAAACATGACCTTGGGTGAGGAGAGAAGAAGAAGAAGAAGAAGAAGAAGAAGAAGAAGAAGAAGAAGAAGAAGAAGAAGAAGAAGAAGAAGAAGAAGAAGAAGAAGAAGAAGAAGAAAGGAAAGAGCAACTGGGAGTCCCACCATCCATTTCTCCATTTCCTCTCCCTCCAAACTTATGTTTGGGCCTCTTCATTACTTATAGACACCCCTCAAACCCATGAGTCTTTGGTGGTGATTTGGCAACTTCAGTAATAAATGGCAATTCTCTCTCTCTCTCTCTCTCTCTCTCTCTCTCTCTCTCTCTCTCTCACACACACACACACACACACACACACAGAGTCAGAAAAAAAAACTTTAGAGGCAGTTATATTGTTTTCATCTCTGAGTGACAACTGGAAAGGGGAAGTCCAAAAAATTACTGAAATGAATTGAAAAGACTAAAAAGCCAAGTCATGTACCTTGGCTAGAAACTAACATTCAGGCAAAGTATTCTGAAAAAAGACCAGTATCATCTGATCTCCAAAATGCCCTAATTACTAGAGTCAAGAAGGAAATTTTTTAAAAAAATAGCCAAATGGAGTCACCTTAAGTGTTTCGGACAGTATTAAATTAATAAAATGGTTTTTGTGCAACTTTCTAGTAAAAGAATATGAAACATAAAAATTATGTCAGTCATAGAAATTATCTGTCTGCAATTTCATTCAATATTCAGTGGATATTTTATCATGATTTTATTATATCAATTGCTTAAAAATTTTGTTCCCAAATTATGTATTTGACCATGGTGTCTTTTATAAGATGATGTATGTTTTTAATAAATAACTAGACAGTAGTTTAAGTTGGTTGAACTCTAGTTAAATTTGGAAGTTTAAGAATGTCATAATTTTTTCCTAGTTTTGAAAGTAGCTGTTAAGACTATGGCCCCTAAAGTTGCATTTCCTGAGTTAAAATTTCAGTTCTGCCACCTATTTTTGGTTACTGTATATCTTGCATTTGTTTTAGAATATCTATTTGATTCTTTTTTCAAATCTGATGTCATTTTTTATAATTTCTATTGTCCCATCAAAATATTTCTCTTTGTCTTTTGTCTTCTTTAACATAAAGATAATACTTTAAGGTCTCTAATTCCAATGGGAGACATATGTAATACTTTCAACAATAAAGAATAAATAAATAAATAAATAAATAAATAAATAAATAAATAAATAAATAGTTTCTGATTCCAATATTTAAAGTGGCTTGTGAAGTCTGGTTTTCTCCTGTCCTAGGCATTGTGTTTTATTTTTCCAAATAATAGAAATAATTTGAGACCAGGTAATTCTTCATTATTTTGAGAATTTCCTGATACCTTCCAGCATATTTTATTTATTTACTAGAGGTCTGGTACATGAAAGTTGTGCACTGGGGGGTGGGGGAGGTATCCCCTCAGCCTGGCCTGCACCTTCTTGCAGTCCAGCACCCCTCAGACCCCTGCAGGGAGCGGGCCTAAGCCTGCAAGCAGACATCCCTCTCCCAGTCTGGGATCCCTCACTTCTTACCACCCACCTGCTCGCTGTTCCTTACCGCTTGGCTTGCTGCTCTCATCAACCATGAGCTGAGCTTCTGGCTAAGCAGAGCTCCCCCTGTGGGAGTGCACTGACCACCAGGGGGCAGCTCCTGTGTTGAGCATGTGTCCCCTGGTGGTCAGTGCGCATCATAGCGACCGGTTGTTCTGGTTGTTCTGCCTTAAAGGTCACTTAGGCTTTTATTATATAGATTTATTTATTTGTTTGTCTGTTTATTTATTTATTTTAGCTTTTCTAATTGTCTGGGAGAGTTGTTCTAAATGTCTATCTGATATAGAAGTTCCATCCTTTGATTCTTCACTTTTCCGTTTACTCACAATCCATCAACAAATCTTTTTGGTTTCTCCTTTAAAATACTTTCTAAACCTGATCATTTCAGTAATCTCCACTGTACTGCGTTAGGAAAAAAATTAAAGTTATTATTTCAAAGCATGGTTTTAAAATAAATCACTATGTCACTTAATTTGTGGGCAGCAGCAAAAGGATAAACAGATACTAGAAGCTGAAGAATCCTTGCATTTGGTAGCTGCTCCCTTTTGTAACAACTTTTTTCCATCTGTTCTATTGAAATCCTTGTTTATTTTGGTCACTTATAACACTGATTATGTTAATGCCACATAAAAGCTCACATATTCTATACATTAAATTTAAGAACTTTAAAAGTTAGAAGTCTTACATTAATATATTTTTCCTTAAGGTAGTTCATGCTGCATTAATATCTTTCTAAAGTATGTTTTTGTAACTATTTTCCTATTAGTGATCTTTCTTTCTTATATGCTTTAATTCTGCTTATTTTTTTAATATGCTACTAATGATTTTGGAGTGGTTTCATATAATTTGAAAGTATGTCTAGGGGAATTTTTTAAAGAATATTGTTATGATTATTTCACCTTTGGAAAAGAAAAAGGGTTATAAGACTTTTGAAAATGTTTACATGATCAATGCTCCATATCGAGAAAAGGAAGTAGATAAGATCTCTTTTTCTTGATTTAGTGTTTCTATATTTTACTTGGCTGAACATGATAAAGCAATCAAACCTATAAGAAGTGGTGCCCTGCTTCTAACAAATTTTTCCTACAGAAGGAAAAAACAGTTATGACTGAGTTCCTGCTGGCAATGCAGCAACAGTGGGGAGAATGAACCAGGAATGAGCTTGCACCACAAGTTGATCGGTAAACCCCAGATCTTCAGCAGGAGAACCCCAGAACCAACAGCAGTGGGAATATGAGCAGCCGTGCCTCTATCTTCAACCGTAAAGCACTATCAATCTGTTCAATGCTTCTGTGTCTCTGGTCTGTTTTTGTTCATCAGTTTATGTTGTTCATTAGATTCCACAAATGAGTGAGATCACGTGATACTTATCTTTCTCTGACTGTCTTATCTCACTTAGCATAATGCTCTCTAGGTCCACCCATACTGTTGCAAATGGTAAGAGTTACTTCTTTTTTACAGCCAGGTAGTATTTCCATTGTATAGATATGCCACCGTTCCTTAATCCACTTGTCTGTTGATGGGCACTTAGGCTGTTTCCAAATCTCAGCTATTGTAAATTGCACTGCTATGAACATAGGGGTGCATATATCCTTTCTGATGAGTGTCTCTGATTACTTGGTATATGTTCCTAGAAGTGGGATCACTAGCATAACCCATAGACACAGACAATAGGGTGGTGAAAGCCAGGGGCTGGGGGGGCAGGGCTGGGGTGGGAGAGGTCAATGGGGGAAAAAGGGAAAATATGTAATACTTTCAAAAATAAAGATATAAATAAATAAATAAATAAATAAATAAATAAATAAATAAGAAAGAAATCCTCAAACAAACCAAAGGTAAAACACTATAAGGGCACCTCCACCCAAAGGGAGGACATCCCGACCGTTAGAATTTCTTGGGAGATACTTTTAGGAGCAGGGATGTGGGCAGCTATGTGCAAGTAGGCTGCTTTTATCTTTGTCTGTTGGACATGTATTAGATAATTTTTGTTTAAAGTGATGTGTTTTATGACTGCTAAAATTTGGTTTGCTGATACAAGAGGATCAGGAAAAGAGGGGAAAAATAAATTATTACTACTGGCCAATAGAGTTAAGTTCTCCTAGGAATATTTCATCAGGTATTTAACTCAATATTTGTCTTAGGTCCATTTGGAAGCTAATGACAACTTAACTCCTTGGCCCCTGGGATATCAGTATTAATAAGACTCAAGGCCCAGATTGGATCTAGCTTTTTGGAAGAGACATGATGAAATACTTTCCAAGTTTTCTTTGTTTGCTTTTTTTGTTTTATTTTTTTGTTTTGTTTTGTTTTGCCTTATTTTCAGTCTTTTATTCCACTGTTATACTTCCAAAAAATTTCCCTTTATTCAAGTAAAAATATTAACTAACACAATTACGCTCTACATATACCAATTTTTATCTCTATTAAATGGAATTATTTAAACAAATGATTTTAAAAGGCTATCAAAATAATACTTCCGCAAGGCAAAGAGATGCATAATGTAAAATTTGCCTTCCAAAAAAAATAAATTTAAAAATGACTGAGGGATCAAAATATATTTGTAAATAGCTGTTATAAAAGTACTATCTTCCTGGCAAAAACAGTTTAAATGGTAGCACAAAATGATATTTTTTTAAAGGTGAAAATCTTTTCCAAAGTGCTCTGCTTTCTACCTGCCTTTCCATTCCCACGTTTCATTTGTGATAGACAGAATAATGTCCCCCACCAAAGATGTCCATATCCTAATCCTTAGAACATGTGACAATGTTACTTTACATGGCAAAAGGGACTGCAAATAGGACTACGTCAGTGAGCTTGAAATGGGGAGGTTATTTTGGATCATCAGAGTGGGCCCAATACAATCACAAGGGTCCTCATAAAGGAAAGAGGGAGGGAAGAGAGTCAGAGAGAGAGCTGACAGATGCTTCACCTCTGGCTCTGAAGATAAAGGAAGGGACCATGAACTAAGGAATACAGGCTGCCTCCGGGCACTGGAAAAGGCCAGGAAGACGTTTCTCC
The DNA here is from genome assembly GCF_963259705.1 of Myotis daubentonii. Taxonomy (NCBI): domain Eukaryota; kingdom Metazoa; phylum Chordata; class Mammalia; order Chiroptera; family Vespertilionidae; genus Myotis; species Myotis daubentonii. The sequence continues at coordinate 67,733,084 of NC_081842.1, read as the reverse complement.
TCTAGAGCTTCCAGAAGGAGCACCGCTTTGCCAACACCTTGATTTTTTAGCCCAGTTAAAGCTATTTTGGACTTCTGACCTCCAGAACTATAAGACAGTGAACTTGTGCTGCTATGAAGCCACTAAGTTTGTGCTACTTCGTTACAACAGCAACAGAAATTAATGCACCATTTAACCATTGCTGCACGTGTAGAGTCTTCCGAATATGTACAAAGGCCAGCTGTGATATTCTTTTATTATTCTTCCACTTTTATCAGGCTGTCCTCTAATATTTGCGTGGCCAAGGTGAGAGTGTAGATGGAATATATCTAAATATTTTAAAGTTAACAAGATAAAAAAGTAAAATATCTTCTATCCTCCTACATTAACAAATATAACTTCAAAACAAAAAAAAAGACTTTTGATGTAAATATAGGATTGTATAAGACCAAATGTTGGCAAAATATTAAAGGTGGCCAAATGTAATTACTATTACATAATTGTGGGTGTTCTCTTGATGGTGCATCTGGTTTGGATTCATTAGTCATTATATAATTATGCCATAAGCTCTTTTCATTTTTCTACAAAATTCCATTTCTTCCTCAGTAAATTGACCATTCATATACTTTGCTTAGCCTTTTCTTTTTCTATTTGGGTTAATTATATTTTTAGGTAATATATGAAATTTCCTTAAATTCTGGATATTTATTCCCTCAGCTGCCTCTTGCTTGCAATAAACAGTTTGTAAAAAGAAGTTAAAGAGTTTTATATTTTTATTTTAAACTTTGTCTCAAAGACAGCATGTAGAATTATCTGCTGGATTTGAACCTTGCCCCTTCCTTGTTTCATTTGGTTTTGTTTTTACCAATATAAGAAACCTGTCATTTGTTAGTTTAAACTATTTACACTTACTGTATTGCTGTGGTAGTAGGCCTTATTTTAGCCATCTTATTTCCAGTTATCTATTTACCATACCTTATAAGTTTGTTTACTTATCCTTGTCTATTACCGTCATTACAAGTATTCAGGAACTTCTGGTCAAGATGACAGTGTAGGTAAATGCGGTACTCACCTCCTTCCATAACCACATCAAAATTACAACTAAACTACAGGACAACCATCATTCAGAACTGCCTGTAATCTGGCTGAATGGAAGTCGTATAACTGAGGATATAAAGAAGAGGACACATAGAGACTGGTAGGAAAACAGGCTGGTCCCACACCTACATGTGGCAGATAAAAATTGGAAGAAATATCTCAGCTACAGTGGTCCCTCCTGGGGAGCAAGGGCTCCCAGCCCCATACCAGGTCCTCCAGCCCAAGGTTTCAGTGCCAGGAAGAGAAGTCCTCATAATTCCTTGCTGCAAAAACCAGCAGGGTTTGAAACTGAGGTAGACAGAGGGTGTCTGGTGCCCCGGGCAGATCCTCTTAAGGACTTACTTTCACTCCCTCCCTCTGAGCTTCAGCGCTGGGATAGCTTGAAAGGCACCAGAGACATACGGGAAGGGACTGAATTGTCCAGCATCAGGGCAAGAGCTGGGGGCAGCTTTATTCCAGACAGAAGTGCTGGCAGAGGCCATTGCTACTTTGATAAGCATTCCCACCACAAAGCCAGCACATGGGTGCCATATCTGAGACCCAATAACCTAGCTCACACTGTTAGCCTTGGTATTTCCCTGAAGCCCTGTCTCCCCTCACCCGCCTCCCCCAACTTTCTGCCTCACCCAAGCTGTTTCCAGTGGATTTTCCTTATAAATGCCCCGTCTTGGCTCATTATCTTGGCTCTCCATTATCTTCTTCTATTTGTTGTTCCTCTTGAAAAGTTCAAGGCCATTCTTTTTTTTTTTTTTAATCAAGAACAGACTTTATTTGAACATGAGTTCTATTGTGTGTGTGTGTGTGTGTGTGTGTGTGTGTGTGTGTGTGTGTGTGTGTGATCAATACGTATTTAGATATAGGGAATACATGACTACACAGTAACATTATTCACCACCATTAAAAATGGTGTTTTGTTTGGGAGGATTTTGTTTGGAAAAACAAAATTTTTGAAAATTGCACTCTAAAAAGATTTACAAAGCTTCGACAGAGATAAAAGATACAGACTTTTTAAAAAACATTATATTCTCCAACAGGATTGTAAAATAAAATATGGTTCGGGGCTGCTCTGTTTATGAATTTAGACAGAGTAAGACTTATACCGTAAAGTGCAGATTAAGTATTTTTAGCTTTTCTAATGCAAATACAGTACTTCCATTGGTTTGGTTTTGAGACATCAAAATCCCAAGCATTAAAAAATGAATCTTAAGTTTAGAATAGTACAGTAAATTCAGTAGTGACCATGTTTTTTTTATTTCCATTAACAACAGAAAACCTTAACAACTCAATCCTAGTTTATAAATTCTGCCATTTTTATACTTTCTTCCAGTAAAAGCCAATCATTAAAAAGAAAAAAAGCCTGTCTTGTTGCCAGTTATTTTATAGTTAGCAACAGCACCTTCCACAAGCCTACTTTGGCTTGTCGTAAATGTAATTAATATTTTAAACAAAATGAAGAACCTAATTCAAAAATAATTTTGGATACTTTGGTTTCTCTTCAGATCGCATAAATCTTTCGCCTTTTACAAAAATAATTTTGGCATTCATGCTCACCATATTGACCACAAAGTCTAAACAGGTATGTTTTAAACATAATTGCTCACAAAATCCATGACAATAGACTTAGTCATTAGCACAGACAGTAAACATACATGTTTTTTTTTTTTTTATCTTCAGGAGGAAGAAATTATTTAAGAGTAAAAAAAAAATCACTTAAGACTGACAAATTGAATAACCACACGCCCTCCTTTTGCTGAAATATACATGCCACCTACAGCTTTCTCTTACTGCAATGGAAATAATTTTTTTTAAATTTTAAATTTCCATTGAAGTTATTTTAATGTATTTATCTCTGCACAGTTTTCTGCAGAATAACAAGGTAATTATGAAATGTAATTTTAGAAAACAATATTTTGCAGTCTATTGAGACCCATTAAAATATCAATCACCCGGAGCAGAGTGAACAAGAGGCAAGAACAACCCCAGGATGACCACAGCCCTTGCGTCTCTGTATCCCTGTGCCCAGCACCTGTGGCCCGCCATGGTGACCTTCCTCATCCTGCCCTGGAGAAAGGAGATAAAGCCAAGGTGAAGGGGGAACCATAGAGAAAATCTGCCAGGTTACCTGCTAAACCTGCTCCTCCGAAGCCAGGGCCCAAGCCTAAAAAGGCCCCTGCAAAGAAGGAGAGAAGGTACCCAAAGGGGAAAAGGGAAAGCTGATACCGGCAAGGATGGGAATAACCCTGCAGAAAACGGAGATGCCCAAACAGACCGGGCACAGAAAGCTGCAGATGCCAAGTGAAGTGTGTGCATTTTTGATAACTGTGTATTTCTGGGACTGTACAGTTTGAAATACATTTTTATCAAGTTTTATAAAAATGCAGAATTTTGTTTTACTTTTTGTAAGCTATGTTGTTAGCATACAGAACACTTTACTGTTGTTTTATTGCTAATAGAATGTTTCCAAAGCTGAATTGACATGGGAAAAAACACCTTTCCCTTCTAGTTTTGAGAGACTTCCTCTTGGCTCCTGGGAGGAGGGATCTCTTGATGATGTTGACACACGTCAGCCACCTTGGCACAAACACTTTGTGGTGTGGAAAAACTATATCCTTTTCTCCCTCCCCACTTTAAGAATAGACTTGACTCCCTTAAGCCCAGAGACCTGTTGGGCCTGACCACCCCAACCCCCACAAAAATAATTGGTTACTAGTAGGATGTGCAATCTGGACTTCCCAATGTCACCACGGCAATGGCATCCCTCAAAAGAGCGGCAGTTTCTTTTTAGAGTGTGGATCTACAGATTGATAATCCTGCCATCCTCATCTCATTTCCTGAAAGTCAGGATGCTTAATGTGAAATGTCCGCCCTCACTCTAAACCAGCGGTTCTCAACCTGTGGGTCGCGACCCCTTTGGGGGTCGAACAACCCTTTCACAGGGGTCGCCTAAGACCATCGGAAAACACATATATAATTACATATTGTTTTGTGATTAATTGCTATGCTTTAATTATGTTCAATTTGTAACAATGAAATTGGGGGTCACCACAACATGAGGAACTGTATGAAAGGGTTGGGCATTAGGAAGGTTGAGAACCACTGCTAAACTGTCCCTCTTCAGAGTATCAGATGAAGACCTCATTGGATTTGATGGTGGTTTTCCGATTTGGGTAGTTTATTGAAGAAAGAAGTTTGAAAGTTGAGTACTGTTAATGATTGTCTGTCCATGTCCTGCCTGAAATACCATGATTGTTTGTGAAAAGTGTCCTTAATAAAGCTGGGGTGGTCCCAGGGCCTGTGTTGGATCTGGGCACGAAGCTCCCTGCCCTGCAGCCAGGTCCACACCTGTCCCAGGATCCTGTTCCTCTTGCCCACATTTTATTGGATTCCATCTGGGCCGTGGCCGGCCTGCTCTGTCCTTTGATTCTGGTGGGACTCACAGGTACTTCTTAGATGCTGGTAAGCATACATAGTAAAGGGTCTCCTGTCCCCTCACTCTAGGAAAACCCTAGTCGTGGTCCTCTTACTGCTCAATCTGAACGATGGGTCCTTTACCTCCCCTGAGGGAGGCGTCAGTCTCAAAGCGGGACTCTCACTGGTCCTGAGTGTTGGAGCAAATGTTCCCATGACTTGGACTGACTCGCTCTGAGCTACAGCACTGGCACAGCAGCTCAAACGGCACCACAGACACACAGGGAGGAATGGCACTGTCTGTCATCAGGGTGAGAGCTGGAGGGGCAGCTTTCTCCAGGACAGAAGTGCTGGCAGAGGCCGCTGTTCCTTTTCTGAGCTCTCCCCATACAGAGCTGGCTGGTGGGCACCATATTGAGTCTCCATAAACCTGGCTATCCAAGAATTCAATTTTCTTATTCTATTTTAAAAGATATACATACTATTTTTATTCCTATGGTGGATAGCCCAGTTTAATAAGATTCACAGTGATGCTTATTTTTCCACCATAAAGTTTTAAAATTTATTATATCCAAGTCTTTTCTCCACCACAAAACTGAGACAAATACCTATGTTCTCTGCCATGTCCCTATGGTCTTGTGCACCTCCACCCCACACCCTCCCCATAATGATATCATCTGGAGCAGTGCTACTCAAAATGTGGTGTACAAACTGGAGAGAGAGAGAGAGAGAGAGAGAGAGAGAGAGAGAGAGAGAGAGAGAGAGAGAGTTGAGAGCTTGTCCTAGTGTGAATCTACTGAATTACTTGGCAAGGTTTTCTCAATAAAAGAAGCAGTGTATTGATTTATATTCTTGTACAAGCGCTTTATCTCATCTAGACAGATAAACTATTCTTGGACTAGCACTTTGACTAGCAGTGGTCTAGAGTTTTAGTTCTAGATTGTTAGAATATGCTTTTGTATGCCATGGCTTATTTAGTCAACAGTAAAATTTACTAAGCTTAATGTTTATTTTCTTCAACGCTTTAAAAATGCTACTTTATTCCTTTCACTCATCCAATGCTGTTACTCAGAAAATTTAGTCTGACTTTTATTGCTTGGTAGTTGACTTACATTTACCCTTTGGAAACTTTTAGCATTTGTTTTTTGAACTTAGTGCTCTAAAATGTTAATTTAATATGTCTAGGTATAGTTTCTCTCATCTAGTCTGTTGTATGATTCCTTCCAAACTAAGGTCTCACATCCTTCATTCTGGAAATTTTCAATAATTATTTTTTGAAATCTAACTTTCTTTTATCTGTTTTGGTTATTCCAATAATATGATATTAACATTCCCTCTTCTATCCCCCATAGTTCTTAACTTTTTTTTTTTATCTTATTACCTTTGCCTAATGCTTTCCTAGAAGATTCCTGACCTGATTATCCAGCTCACTATTTTGCTCTTTGGCAACATATATTTATTCTGCTATTCAATTATTAAATCTGTTCATTGCAATATTTAGTTCAACAATATTATATTGATTTTTTAATATCTTTAAATCTTCTTTGAAGTTTCTTGTTTCATATTTCCCATATTCTCCCTTATGTTTCTGAGGATATTTACTGTTTTTATTTTAAATTCTTTGTCCACTACATCCATTCATTCTGATTACTCATGATTTTTTTTGTTTTTATCTTTTTTTTAATTGCTTCTGTATTTATAATGTGCGCTTGTGAGCTCCTATTATCATGGTAAAATCAGTTAGTTACCTTGGCAAATAACGGATAGCAGGGAGAAGACTGTAAGTGTAGGCCCTAGCTTACGGTGGTTGAGGAAGTAGAGGGGTACATCACAGCATGAAGACCATCTGGCATTACACTCCAGGCTCAACCACTCCTTCTATGCCCTGCACCCATGAGATCCTGCCTATCAGGCAAACTGCTGAGTGCTCTACCCCAGGCATTACTCCTTTCTAAAAGTAACCACAAAAAATATATTTTCTAATTTGTTGTCCAGACTATGGAGAAGGGTGAGTAAAGAGGTTGGTGGGAATATTCCAGTACTTAGCTCCACTCAACTCCAGCTAAATAGGCCAGGGCTCACCTAGTCAACTGAGGATCTGCTGCTCATACCCATTTAATCACTAACATTCATTGAATTGCCCTCTAGAGACCCTGCACTTCATCACAGGGAGCTGATGCCACAGCTTTGATTATAACCTTCTTGGACATAAACCTACATGTCCTGTGATAGAGGGCTGGATAAAGAAGATGTGGTACATATACGCAATGGGATACTACTCAGCCATAAGAAGATGAACTACTGCCTTTTGGGACAACAGGGTGGACCTTGAGAATATTATGCTAAACTAAATAAGTCAGAAAAAGCTAAGAATCATATGGTTTCACTCATTGGTAGGATGTAAAACTGAAATTCATAGACACAGACAACAATATGGTGGTTACTAGAGGGACATGGTATAAGGGGATAACATAGGGTAAAGGGTTCAAATATAGGGTGACAGAAGGAGATTTGACTTTGGGTGGTAAACACATAATGCAATATACAGATGACGTGTCATGAAATTGTACACTTGGAAACTAAATAGTTTTATTAACCGCCAAAATTTTAATTTATAAAGGATTTTAGTTTTGCCATTTTCCATTAACATGACTAAAGCAGGTTTATTCCACTTTTCTCAAAAATCTCCACAGAAATCATTTGTAATTAGAGCAGAACCTGGAATATAACTTTCCTACAAGTATACAATCTCATAATAAATACAGATGAGAACCTTTTCATTTAAAAATTATCTTACTTACATGCAGAAAAGGGTTAACCTAGCAGGCCTGCGACTGCTGTACTTAGAAAAGCTTGCTTATAAGAGTGACCATTGGCCGGCATCCAAGACTTTGATTAGAAAACTTGCCCTAAATGACAACAGCAGCTCACCATATCTATTCCATTTCCACAAGCAATGTGGTTTATGCTGAACACCTGCTCTCCTTCTTAGAGTCTGGAATTTCAGTGACTAGAGCCCATCACACAGGCACTATGTGCTTATATGGCCAGCTCACAGTCAAAACTCTGGAGTCCTAGGCTCAGGCCAGAATTCCTGGAAGACATTTCTCACCTGTTATAGCTCACTGCTGGTAGAATTAAGTGCATCCTGTGCACCTCCACTGGGAGAAGACTCATCAAAGGTTGGGGCTGGTTTTCTCCAGACTTCACTTTGAGTGCCTTTCCCTTTACCAATTTTGCTTTGTATATATCCTTCCACTGTGATAAATGGCCATGAGTATGATCACATGCCGAGACCTGTGAGTTCTTCTAATGAGTTACCAAATTTGGGGAGTTGTCTTGGGAACCCCTGACACAATCTGCCTGTGAGCAAATTAAACAGTCTCAACACCTCTGCCTCTGGAATGCCATCTCATCTACTCAGTATGCCCAGAAAGCACACCATTCACTGCCAATAAGGCAATCTATATACACTGAGTGGCCAGATTATTATGACCACCCCATCAGTACAATGAAGTGAATTAGTTATGCAAATAATAATAATAAAAATAATAATAGTAATAAAAACCTTGAGAGTACTTGCTTAGGAAGTTTTCAATATTCAGTATTTTTGGAAGTGTTAATGAAGTACTGATGGGGTAGTCATAATAATCTGTCCACTCAGTATATATAAAAGCCTAAGCAACCAAATGACCGAACAACTGGTCAACCAGTCACTATGCCCCATACTGACCACGGGGGGCAAACACTCAATGCAGGAGCTGCCCCTGGGTGGTCAGTGCACTCCCACAACCAACCTTCCACAGCCTGCCCACTTCCTGTGGCTCCAATCAGCCCCAATCACCCACCAGGCCGAGAGACCCCAACCATGCACAAAATGGTCCACTGGGCCTCTAGTAAAGATATATATTACAGGCATACTTCAAAGTAAACTTGTCCATTAAAATAACTTGGCCTAACCCTAGCCAGTTTAACCCAGTGGATAGAGCGTTGGCCTGCAGACTGAAGGGCAGTGGGTTCGATTCTGGTCAAGGGCATGTACCTCAGTTGCAGGCGCGTGTGGGAGGCAACCAATAGATGTGTCCCTCTCACATCAATGTTTCCCTCTCTCTATCTCTCCCCCTCCCTTCCACTCTTTCTAAAAATCAATGGAAAAATATCCTCAGGTGAGGATTAACAAAAATAATAATAACCTTGCCTAAGGGTAATCATAATTAAAATGTTAAAAAATGTTATCAGTGAGAACAGCAAAGTCCATGCCTTTCTCCTACAAAAAAAAAAAAACTGAATAAAAATACAAGTTGAAAAGTGTTCTAACATATTTTAATAGATTAATATGGCAGAGAGATCAAATACACAATTACAAATGATAAAACATGGCTACATAAAACAATTGTTTTTCTCTCTAGTGAGAAAAATAACCTTCAGGGAAGTGAAGCACTACACTCCTCCTCCTCCAAACCCAAATCATTCTAAGAACTCACCTCCTACACATGAGCACTGTCTGATATTTAATCTCCAGATCTCTTTAGAGAAATCTGTTAGTACATCAGGCTCAACCTTAAAAGAAAGCTTAAAAAAACCCTCTCTGAAGTTAACGATTTTTCTTTTTCTTTTTTTAATCCTCACCTGAGGATATTTTTTTATTGATTTTAGAGAGAAAGGAAGGAAGAGAGAAACATCAGTTGGTTGCCTCCCCTACGCACCACAACCAGGAATTTAACTCAAAACTTAGTTATGTGCTCTGACGGGGAATCAAACTTGCAACCTTTTGGTGTATGAGATGACACTCCAACCAAGTGAGCCATCTGGCCAGGGCTAGAAATATTTTCTAAAGGTTCATTAATATAATATACAGTAAAACTAAATTACTTAATAAGCTCCCACAGAAGAGGATCACAGAAAATATATCTCTGGCCCTGGCTGGATAGTTCAGTTGGTTAGAGCATTGTCCCAATACACCAACATTGTGGGTTTGATACCCTAGCAGGGCACATACAACAATCAACCAAATGAATGAATAAGTGGAACAACAAATAGATGGTTCTCTCTCTCAAAAATTAATAAATAGCCTTGGCAAGTGTAGATCAGTTGGTTGAGCATTGTCCATGCACCTAAGGGTTGAGGGTTCGAATCCTGGTCAGGGCACAAATCCAGGTTGTGGGTTTGATCCCTGATAGTGGGCGGCATATGGGAGGCAACCGAGAGACATTTCTCTCTCTCTCTCTCTCTCTCTCTCTCTCTCTCTCTCTCTCTCTCTCTCTCTCTCTTTCCTCTCTCTCTAAATCAATAAAAACCTATCCTCAGGTGAGGATTAAAAATAAATTTAAAAGTCAATAAATAAAAATTTAAAAAGAACATATATCTCTGTTGTTTCTTGAATGATGGTAAAATAATAAATTTTCAGAATTACAATTTATAGCTTAACTAGAAATTACATGGGCAAGTAATATATCTTGTTGCATGTGTGTTCCATAAATTTGTGTCAACATGTTAGGTGATATCTAACATAAATCTTTTAAAAGAAAAAATAGAATTAAATGTATTTTAAATTTAAAGCATTCATCCTGACAGTAGTTATTCAGATTAAAGCAATTTAAGTTATATGTGGAAAGTTTTCCCATGTTACTCTCATTCATAAAATGCCTCTCCCTCCTTTCTTTCTCCCAATATTTTCTTCCCAATACAAGAGTTTGAGGTCCAATTAGATTGTGACCATGATTTTCTTGTATTTTATTCCTGGCACCCAGATTAATTCTGGCATAGCCCGTACTCAATAAATGTTAATAAATGTTGTTAAAAGAAGCAGAAATTTATGATAGGAGAGGGTCTTGTGTAAATTACTGAGATCTAATCCATTACCTCTCTGCATCTAGAACTAACTTTCCCCAGAATCTTGTTTCTGTCAGAGCATTTCTAGCATAGGATGAGAGTTAATCTGTGCATGCTATGCTTGCTCACTCTCTGATGTCCCTGATTCTGCTTACCTACCCAGGCCTACATTTGCTTTCATGTCGTACATGGATTCCATAAACCTGATACTTACCGGATTTGGATGTATATTGAGATCACTCTGGACCCAGTGACCAGTCATTATGGAGGCAGACATTACTGAAGGAACGGAGATGATCAGATCCTAATGGTAAGACCCCACCACTGTTCTACCTCTGTTCCTTCCATTCTCATTAGATGAACATGACAGAGTGTAACTATGGCATTTAGGTCAGACAGATTTCAGCATTAGAAGTTGATTCTGATTCTGAAGAATGTGTGTAAAGTAACTTCTCAAGTCATATATTGAATGTATTGACCTCCCCTGGCTACCAGTTTAGCAAAGTACATCCTGACCTCCCTGCTTGAGGCACTAGACCAGTGGTCGGCAAACTGCAGCTTGCGAGACACGTGCGGCTCTTTGGCCCCTTGAGTGTGGCTCTTCCACAAAATACCGACTTCTGCGCATGGGCCACGAAGTTTCGATCGCACTGTACATGCGCCCGCGCGTGGTATTTTGTGGAAGAGCCACACTCAAGGGGCCAAAGAGCCGCATGTGGCTCGCGAGCCGCAGTTTGCCGACCACTGCACTAGATCAAGGGTGGATTTTCTGCAGTGCTTTGGGAGGAGTGATCAAATGCCCTTCTTAAGTCAAACCCCATCTCACATCTTCATTATGTTTGCACAATCTGCATGACTGAATAGCTGCTTGGATGTCCAATCCATACTTCCTTCCCCCACTAGGACTTAAATCCTATTCTGAGTCTCAGCCCTAACACCCAGAAGGCAACATCCTGACTCGAAATGCCTTATTTACATAGATACTTGAAAAAATAGAGTGAAGGAGGAAAAGGGGATGATTAAATAAATTACGTGATTTTCCTTGTTATATTTATTTACAATGTATTATTTGACTCCCCAAACTTTGGATTGAGACTGAAACCCAGCTATATGCCAGTAATTGAACGGGCAACTTTTTGGTGCATGGGATGATGTCCAACCAACTGAGCAACACCAGTCATTTATTATTAGGGAGTAATTTGGAACAATTCCTTCAAAGGATATTTTTCAATAGAATTGTTAAAATGTAAGTGCACATATCCAATACCCTCAAATCCTCTTCAAGAAATTTATTCCACACTCACAATTGTGCAAAGATAATTTATTTATGAGTGTTCACTGTAGCACTGTTTTTAATAACAAAATCTAATTAGTGATCTATCAGACTACGGGGAAATTAATAAAATGATATGCCTCCATTAAAAACAATCATGTAGGTCAGGATGTGCTGATATAGAAAGACTTCTAAATATACTGTTGAAAGGCAGGAGGAGGATTTGGAACAGTATTTTGAGTTAAATACACATACACACACAATAATAAATGTATCCAAAATATCTGGGTGTTTACAATATAGTGTTTTATCATGGAGATGCAAGGGGAAGGAAGGAAGCCTAAAAGCCTAATGCAAAGATTAAAAATAAGGCGGCCAGCAGCAGGTCAGACTACTGTAGAAGTCATTGGTCTTGTTCACTAATTTTTGTATGACATTCATTCAAGAATTGCCCTGATTAGTCCCTTAACAACCTAGAGCCGTGGTCGGCAAACTACGGCTCGCGAGCCACATGCGGCTCTTTGGCACCTTGAGTGTGGCTCTTCCTAAGCCTTATGAGTACCCTAATTAAGTTAATAACAATGTACCTACCTATATAGTTTAAGTTTAAAAAACTTGGCTTTCAAAAGAAATTTCAATGGTTGTACTGTTGATATTTGGCTCTGTTGACTAATGAGTTTGCCGACCACTGACCTAGAGAATCGTTCAAGAGGCTTGCATTACGATTGCTCTGCTGTTTGGTGCTGATGTTTCTGAAGACTTATATAGTCTTTTAAGCAGGAATACTTTTTAGGTATTCATTTCATAGTGATGCATGTATCTCCCATTCCCGCGCTGATGAGTTTGAATTGCTTTGAGAATAAACTTTTTAAATAAGTTGTCCTTATGTAACTTCCATGAAACAACTCTGTGACACCTGTGCAAAACTGTTTTTGCTTTTATTCTGTAAGACATCTCGAAAATGTAGTAACACTTCCTGCAGCTAAAGAGAGGGCGGAAATATAAACCGTCTCTTCCCTGTAAACCAGATGCCGTTTCAACCACTTTGTCACCAGCCCTTTTGTCTGCAAAACTGTTTTTCCTAGTGATGTGTAGGTCCAGGTCAAAGATCTGTGAGACAACCTGAAACTGTGAAGAGTAGACGGGCCTGAAATCTACCACAACTTCACTCGTTCTCTTCTTCCCTTGAGACTTAAGGGCACACAGCCAGATGTGTCCTTTGACTACTGGAAATCAGTCAACAGTCTTCCCACAGCGGCAAACAAGTCAAAGACACGTCACCAAGGTGTGAACTGCGCCTGGGGTATTGCTCCCCTCCCACACTCCGCCTGCCTCCCAGCTCACTCCAGGCAGACCTCAGGACCGAAAGGAGAGGCCACAGGAGACTACAATTCCCAGCAGGCGTAGAGGGACGGGGTCACGCACGCGCAGCCCACACGCTAGGCAGGAGGTCCTGCTGCGGGGGCTTCTGGGAGAGAAACATGGCGGCGCCCGGGCTGCTGCCCGGCGTGGGCCGACTCATTGAGATGCCCTCCGCGCTGGGGCGCTTGGGCCGAGCTTACAGCAAGTCCCACGCCTTCAAGGAGGTTCTACAGCTGCCCAAAATGGAACTGACGAAGCTCGTGTTCCCGTTACAGGAACTCCAGCGGCATCTGCTCCCTGACGCCCAGCCTGACCTTCTGCAACTGAGGATCTTTGACCCGAGCCTGGAGGCCATCGCGAGGGCGGAGAGCTTCTTCACGGCCACCCCGCGGAACCGCATCGAGTACGTCAGCTCGGCGGTGCGCCTGGACCACGCCCCCGACCTCCCCCGCCCGGAGGTGAGCGCGCTGCCCGCCCGGGCTGGAGGCTGGGGAGAGGCTTTCTAACTTTGTGGGAGCGTGCAACTATTTTAACTAAATAAGCAAGTCTAGTTTTAATTACTTCGGTAATGAAAATAGGAGACTTTAACAGGTTTCAAAGACAAAATTTAAGTGTTCAAAAAGTTATCCTTGTAATGTTTTTCTATTTAATTTGTTAACGTAAGAAACATTCAAGCCTGTGAAGAGTTTCTGAGAGTTTAAGCCAAACTGTAGACAGTTACCGGGAAGCGGAACAGCAGTGCGTTGAGGTAACGCCCCTGAGAAAGGCAGTTTTTCGCCTTGTTTTATACATTGCGGTCTAAGGAGCCCGCAGCGGGCTGCCTGAGTCCACCGGTGATAGATGGGGGCGGTGGGAGAAGGCCGAGCAGGGACACCTGGGACTGGAGGAAAGTGAAGTGAGAGACACGTGCCGCTTTTACTCGGGTGGGCACAGGATAGCTGACAGCCAACAGTCAACACATAACAACAGCCAGGGAATTTGTGGTCTCCTCCCTGGCACACTGGTTGTGCCCCGAGGAGGCAGGGAAAAAGGCAAGTGACAGGTTACCCTGACGTTCCAGAGGTATGTTCTCTTGGTCCAGTGATGGCGAACCTTTTGAGCTCGGCGTGTCAGCATTTTGAAAAACCCTAACTCTGGTGCCGTGTCACATGTAGAAATTTTTTGATATTTGCAACCATAGTAAAACAAAGATTTATATTTTTGATATTTATTTTATATATTTAAATGCCATATAACGAAGAAAAATCAACCAAAAAAAATGAGTTCGCGTGTCACCTCTGACATGAGTGTCATAGGTGCGCCATCACTGTCTTAGTCAGTGGTTCTCAACCTTCTGGCCCTTTAAATACAGTTCCTCATGTTGTGACCCAGCTATAAAATTATTTTCGTTGCTACTTCATAACTGGAATGTTGCTACTGTTATGAATCGTAATGTAAATATCTGATATGCAGGATGGTCTTAGGCGACCCCTGAGAAAGGGTCGTTCGACCGCCAAAGGGATCGAGACCCACAGGTTGAGAACCACTGTCTTAGATGCGGAAAGACATAGGCTCAGTTAAGGTCAGAGTTGATCTTTGTCAGGGATGACACCGGGTTAGGACTTGACTGTCCACCAAAAACTGCTTTCAACTTAAAGTTTAATTTCAGACCATCCTCTGTGACTTAGGTCCCTGAGTTTGCAAGGCAGCCAGGCAGGCCTTCTCTGAGCTAGTCAGCTTAGCATGTGCCCTTGTTCATCCACAAATTGAAGTTATTTACTATTATCTGTATATATTCTGTATATATAAAAGGCTAAGTGACCAACCATGCATCCATCTTACTGGCCAGCTGGTACATATGACACACACCTGCAATTTAAAAATAAACGTTAAAATTGCCCTAACCGGTTTGGCTCAGTGGATAGAGTGTCAGCCTGCAGACTGAAGGGTCCCAGGTTCGATTCCGGTCAAGGGCATGTACCTTGGTTGCGGGCACATCCCCAGTAGGGGGTGTGCAGGAGGCAGCTGATGGATATTTCTCTCTCATTGATGTTTCTAACTCTCTATCCCTCTCCCTTCCTCTCTGCAAAAAAAAATCAATAAAATATATCTAGAAAAATAAAAAATAAACGTTTAAATAAATAAATAAATATAAAAATAAATGTTGACTCGCATATGTGTGATACATATAAAGCTCTCACTGGCACCAATTGCATGCATATGCTTCTATCTGTCATTGTCGATCGTGAATTTGGTTGACACCTCTATTACAGAGAAATGGCGAATAGCGATATTAAAATATTTCTTCTAATTAATTTCCTTTCAACGTGCACGAATCCGTGTACCAGGCCACTAGTTTTTTTAATACTTTTTTTTAAATTTTGATTTCAGAGAGGAAAGGAGAGGGAGAGAGAGATAGAAACATCAATGATGACAGAGAATCATTGATTGGCCACCTCCTGCACGCCCCCTTCTGGGGATCAAGCCCACAACCTGGTCATGCGCCCTTGACCAGAATCGAACCCAGGACCCTTCAGTCCCAAGACCAACACTCTATCCACTGAGCCAAACCAGCTAGGGCCACACATTGAAGTTAGGAAAACAAAGTGAAGAAAATGAAAAGAATATGAAATGTTGTGATCATTGTCAATATCTAATTTTCACCCAATCTAAATTTCCTATCATGTGTAAAAAAATGATACATAGATAGTAATAATGTCGACTTAAAAAAATACTACTATTTTTTATTGATTTCAGAGAGGAAGGGAGAGAGAGATAGAAACATCAATGATGAGAGAAAAATCACTGAATGTCACTAAAGCTGCCTCCTGCACTCTCCACACTGGGGATCGAGCCTGTAACTGGGAACACACAGGCCCGACTGGGACTCGAACGGTGACCTTCTGGTTCATAGGTCAGTGTTCAACCACTGAGCCACGCCAGCTGGCGGCAATAATGCAGATTTTTTAAAACAACTTTAGTGACATTCCGTGATTGTGACAGTGTCTTGGAAACAGACTTTAAGCAACATAACTATAACGAAATCAGTTTTACCAAAGGCTAATTGATACAAACGAGTACTAAGTTCCTATGGCATATTTCTGGTCCCCAAAACATTACCTAACATCTAAATAAAGACCCAAAACATTTATAATATTAAACATTGAAATAAAAGTGAACTATACATACATTTAAGAATGAGTACTAAAAACAAGTAAGGTAATTATTTTCCAACCTATTTATTCCAGTTCAGGGTAACTGCCAGAGCTTCTGCTGGCAGCTCAGGATGCAAGGCAGGAACCAGCCCTGGACAGGAAGCCATGCCGGGCTCGCTCACACACACCCACATTCACTCAGAGTGGTACACTGTAGACTCACTCGCAGGATCGCCTAATGTGCACATCTTACGGACGTGGGAGTACCCGGAGGAATCCCACACAAACATGGGGAGAGCATGCAAACTCCACACAGTCAGTGACCCTGCCCATGAATTGATTTTTTCTCTCTCATCAACTTTATAACAAAACGACCATGAAGGAAAGGATGTTATTCAGGGATCCGCTGTATTTGTAGTAACTGTACCACTGCATTGAAAATGTTCTTCGAATATATTTAGAACTACTATAATTTAAGAGCATATATATCATTTAATAATTTTGAGATAGCATTGCTTTTAAATTATTGAACTTTTTGAGTATTTGTTTTTTAAAATTCAGTTTTATTAAAATTCAATTTTATTATCTGTAGATTATCTTTGGATTTGATCTGGCAGAGCATTTGAAATTTAAGCAGGATTCAGATCAATTCATTTTGAAGGACTGACCACAGTTTTGCACAATATATAGCATCCCTGACCCCTGTCTACTAAATGCCATCTGATCATATTGATAATCAAAAACTTTCTCACAAATTTCCAAAACACGCCCTCATTTGGAACCACTGATTGGTATTGTACCCTCTTCAATACCATGTTAGAAAGCAGTCATGTATATTAATGGTTACTATCAGGAATATTTTGTTCCTTTCTACACTATAGAGCAGTGATTTTCAACCAGTGAGCTACAAGAATTTTTAAAACATATAATACCTGACTAGTCAGGGGCACTGACCTCTTTTCCCCTAGATTCTCAAATTAAAAAATGACAACAGCCAACACAATAGCTATCTGGAGTGAATGAATCAAAATTATACCTTTTTTTTTTGGTCCGATTAGCAAAAAGTAATATGTATTTTTTAGTGTGTTGCAGAATTTTAGTAATCACTTTATGTGTGCCCTGAGCTGACTATAGTATAGAGCACTAAAGGAGAAAAGCTTAATTGGAAGAAGAGATTTCAAGAGAAAGGAATAACCTCTTAATTACATTGTACTCTGAAAGTTTGTGGGGAAATGTGGTTCTATTTTCAAAAAACTTTGTAAATGTAGGATGCTTAATAAATGTTGCAAATATTCTTGAGTAGCATAGTGTAATTAAAAGCACAGGTTCTGGATATAAATGTCTGAGTTCAAATTTCAACTCTTACTTTCTAACTGTATAATTTTGGGCCAGTTATTTAACCTCTTTCTGCCTCATTTTATCATCTGTATTATGGCGAGGCAGGAGTGAATAGCTTGACAGGTTTTTGCAGCTAATACATCATAATAATTTTATATATTAAGCTAGTACTCAATTTAAAAATTGAGTTTTCTCTTTCTTCTTTAAAAAATTTTCTTCTTTAAAAAAAATTTTTTTTTAATTTATTGGGGTGACATCCTATATTATAAAAGCCTAATATGCACATCGACCGAACAGCAGAATGACTGGTTGGCGGGGGGTGGGACCAGCAAGTGGGCAGTGCCAGGCCAGCCAAGGAGGTGCCAGTGGGCAGAGGGAGGGGACGGCAGTGGGGGGGCAGCAGTGACAGGTGGTGGCAGAGGGGTGATCAGGGAGCGGGCTGGCCACTGACCAGCTGATGCCGTCCCCGATTGCCCCGCCAGTCGCCTCCCACAGAGGGAGGCCACTTGTGGCGGCAGGGCAATGGGGGACGGGGTCATCTGCTCGCCAGCCAGCGCTGTCCCCTGGTTGGCCCGCAGGTCACCTCCCACAGAGCCAATCAGTCGGACATCCCCTGAGTGCTCCTGCTCTGCGAGAAGGCGCAGGTCAGGCTGAGGGACTCCCCCTGAGTGCATGAATTTTCATGCACCAGGCCTCCAGTTGGTTAATAAAATTATATAGGTTTCAGGTGTACAATTCTATAATATTAGAGGCCCAGTGCACGAACTTGTGCACAGGCGGGGTCCCTAGGCCTGGTTGGTGATCAGGGCCAATTGGGGCCATCTCACCCAGTCCCGAAGTCCCAATCGGGACCTGCCTGCCAGGGGGAGGGACCACGAGAGGTTAGCCAGCCACAGGGAGGGACCAGGGAAGGTTGGCCAGCCACGGGAGGTTGGCTGTGGGAGTGCACTGACCACCAGGGGGTAGCTCCTGCGTTGAGCGTCTGAGTGCCCATCATAGCAACTGGTCGACCCGTCATTTGGTCATAACGGTCGCTTAGGCTTTTATATACAGAGAGATATAAACATCATCTGTATATTGTATTATCAGTTCACTACCCAAAGTCCAGTCTCCTTCCATCACCGTTTATCCCTCCTTTACCCTCTTCCAACTCCCCCCATCCCCCTTTCCCTCTGGTAATCACCATACTATTGTCTATGTCTATGAGTTTGTTGTTTCAGGTTTTTTCTTTTGCTTAATTCCTTCACCTTTTTCACCCAGCTTCCCTTCTCTTTTTGTGTATAAGGTGTGTTTTATAGGCAGAAGCAATGTTGGAAAATCCTCTCTAATAAAGGCTTTGTTTTCATTGGCTCCAGAGGTTGAAGTCAGAGTCTCCAAAACCCCGGTATGTTGAAATTTCAAATCTGTTGGAACTACCTCTCAATTGACGAAGATGAATAAAGTGTTGGGGGAATACAAGAAATGATAATAGCCAAGTTTCTAGAAAAGTGATTTCTTTCAAACAAGTAGTAAAGTAAGAGATTACATCAATGCCTTTGTATTTCTTTGAAGAAAAGGAAATGTGTCTGGATTTATTTTAGTAGTCTTGCCAGTATCTTGAGGAAATCTTCCTTGGTCAAAATCTTTTCCAAAGAGTTGTTCTTTTGTTATTCTATACTAGAGGCCCAGTGCACGGATTCGTGCACTGGTGAGGTCCTTGGCGTGGCCTGCAGGAATCGGGCCAAAGCCAGCAGTCCAGCATCCCCCGAGGGATGTAGTAGTGTGTGAAGGGGCAGGCAGCCGGGGAAGAGCCCCAGCCTGGGCCAGGTGCTGCACCGCTCCCGCTCATCCCACGCCCGCTGCACCTGCCGCCACCACTCAGTGGGCTCACTGCCACTCTACTGCAGTCTCTGCATGCCCATTCTAGGGTGATACTAGTGTGCCCATGACTGAAAAGCATCCACGGGCTAGCGCCCAGACAGTCCCAGTGCTGGTCCCGACCGTAGTCCCGGTCCAGATAGGGGAGGGGCGTGCAGGGGGAGTGTCCATGGGAGAGGCTTGTGCCACCACAGCTGTGCTTGCCAGCCATGCGTCTGGTGTCTGTCACCCGTTGGTCAGCTGAGCAGCGCTCCTGCTGGTCAGTGCACATAGCGACCGGTCAAACGGTTGTTTAGGCTTTTATTAGTATATATATAGAGAGATTTGCTTTCAAGAATGATCATCTTAGTTCTACATTGATTTCAGAGGAAACGGTTGTATGTTATTTTATGTTTTTTTCCTCCCTGTAATCTTTTATACTTTGCTAACTCACACATATACACCAATCAGGCAAACCCTAGTCTACACCGGGCCAAATCATGTGCTTATTATCCCAGCCCGTCTGCATGTCCTACATGCTTTCTGTCATTTTCTGATTTCCTCTATTTCCTTCTCCATGACGCAGACTACCAATATCTAAGCACTTCAGTACTTCCCCCAGTTCCTCTCACCTTACTATCTATCCATGGCAAAACATTCCCACCAACCCAGTGCTCACTGCCCTCTTTCTTTGCATTGGAACTCTTCCAAGAGACTTCACTAGGCCTCTCTTGCTTCTAATTTCTTCATAAAGCTGATTCCCTGGCTCTGTCACTGATGATGGTTGTCATTCGTTAATTCTCCTGCCCTGCCTCACCAGATAACACAGCTAAACTCTCTCTTCTAGGCAGGGTGTTTGGTTCCTGCTATGAGAGGACAATGCAAGAAATGTATTTTTGACATTCCTCATCTATAATTCTAAAATCATTTTCTTACTGATACATAGTGACTGGGAACCTAAGCACAATTCATAACACCTTTCTTCTGAAAATATTTGTTCTAAGTTCCAAACAGTTGACTGCTTATTTATCTTAATCTTTCCTTTTCTGATTAATAAATGTCCATAGAGAT
Source organism: Myotis daubentonii (assembly GCF_963259705.1). NCBI lineage: Eukaryota > Metazoa > Chordata > Mammalia > Chiroptera > Vespertilionidae > Myotis > Myotis daubentonii. Next base: position 67,712,753 of record NC_081842.1, on the reverse strand, counting down.
AAAATCTTGAATAATCCACTTATCATGACATAAATATTAGTTTCACAGATGTTTAATAGTGTTGTACATGCTTTTTAAAAAAATGGTTTAATGAAAGCACTTAAACCCACCCAATGAAACATGCAAAACATGTTGATTTTAAGGAAGCGGTAATCCTATATAATAAAAGCCTAATCTGCTAAGTGTCCAGCCGGCTGGTCAGCCATTCAACCAATCAGAGTGTAATATGCTAATGATATGCTAAGGCCGCTCAACCACTCACCATGACGTGCACTGACCATCAGGGGGCAGATCTCCGACCAGTAGGTTAGCTTGCTGCTGGGGTCCGGCCGATCGGGACCGAGCGAGACGGGCCGGACATGCCCTGGAGCCCTCCCACAATCCCTTCCTGGCCCTGATGGTGGGTGGGTGGGTGGGAGGTAATCAAAGACCATCCTATATATTAAAAGGCTAACATGCAAATTGACCAAACAGCAGAATGACAGGTTGCTATGATGTGCACTGACCACCAGGGGGCAGACACTCAATTGCAGGAGCTGCACCCTGGTGGTCATTGCGCTCCCACAGGGTGAGCGCCGCTCAGCCAGAAGCTTGGCTCACAGCTGGCGAGCTCAGCTGCAGTGACAGGAGCCCCTCCCACCTCCGTGGCAGTGCTAAGGATGTCCGACTGATGGAGCGGGCCTAAGCCGTCAGTTGAACATCCTCCGAGGGCTCCCAGACTGCGAGAGGGTGTAGGCTGGGCTGAGGGACCCCCCCTCTGAGTGCATGAATTTCGTGTACTGGGCCTCTAGTCTAGGCATAATAAACTATCAGGTTTACATCTAGGTTTTATGGTTGTATGACTAACAGTATTTAATTTAACCTGTGCCAAATTCATTTACTTGAGATATATTACTCATCAGAGAATATTGACTAGTACACTCACACCAGGTTAACTTTTTTACTGAGAACTAATGAAATAGGAAAGACTCCAAAATATTTTGCCTACATATTTCTAATATGGAATCTAAAGTTCTTCTTAAGTCATATATATTATTTTAAAATTATGAATTGGAGGGAAGTAGTATCTAAGCATATCTCCAGCCACTTCTATCTTTTTAGTTTTATTTTTTTTTAATCCTTACCCAAGAAGTGAGGATATTTTTTGCATCAATCCTAAAGAGTGTGGAAGGGAAGGGGAGCAAGAGAGAGAGAGAAACATCGATTGGTTGCACGGGGATCAGACCTACAACAAAAGTATGCACCCTTGACCTTGGAATTGAACCTGTGACCCTCCAGTGGATAGGCTGATGCTCTAACCACACCAGCCAGAGCTTTACCTTCTTTTTCTGTTTATCAGCATAGCTGGGATTATATACAGAATATTTATACATGTTAATAAATATGATTGAATAGAAAATATTTTGAGGTATAAAATATATACTGAACTTAGTTGAAGAAAGTTTTCACTTTTTTCTATTTATTTTATCAGGGGCACACAAAGAAAATGGATTTTTTCAAAGTTGGAAAATATTTTACATTGGTGGACATGCCAGGTTATGGCTATCGAGCACCTGAAGATTTTGTTGATATGGTAGAGACTTATCTAAAAGAACGAAAGACGTAAGGGGAAAAATGCTTTATAATAGTTATACATTTAAACCAAAAGCATATTTTTGGTAATAGAGCATTCTACACGTGATGACCACTTCAGTTTTATCAAATGACTTTTAGAAAGTCCATTTTATTCTCATAATATTCTGCAACACAACATTTACAACCAAGGTATTTACTGCATGCTTTGTTTTTTTCCTGTAGGTTAGCTTAATCTGAAGTTCAAGTGTTTTTCTAAATTGAGACTACAAAGGGTACTTCAGCAGAGTTTACTAATGTTTTTATGCCAAACTCTTAGACGGCTAATTTTGAAAATGAAAATTGTTGGTTAATGTGGTATTTACTAAATATAAACAGATTTTGTAAATTCTAATTGTTCTTAAAGTACTCCTGACATCAGATCCTTTGCAAATGTTACCTTTTATGGTCTTCCTAGGTGGGCAAGTATTTCAAGCTTTGCACATATGTAGGAAAATTTATGTTAAACTTTTGAAGTATAAAGAAGTGTTAAGTATCTTTCTTGTGGTTTTACATAGAAATTAATATCAGATATTTATACAAGGTATTTATAGATGTCTCTTTCTTTCACTAGAGTTCAGGCTTTTAGAGGAAGGGGCTTACTCACCTTTGTATCCAATTCCAAGTATAGAGTCATGTGCAATACATGCTACTGAAATAAATTAATATTTATGTAACTATTGGACTGTAGGATGGACCTGGTGAACTGAGAATTCCTTTTGCCTAAAAAAGTTTTTAAATTTGGATTGAAAATCAATCAAAGGAAAATTTATTATTATAGCTTGAGGGGCGGGGAGGGAGGAAGGAATGAATTTTATATTGCCATTAATCTTCATTTCTGCATTCTTACAGTTTGCTGAGAACATTTTTGTTAGTGGATAGTGTTGTCGGAATTCAGAAAGCAGACAATATTGCCATAGAAATGTGTGAAGAGTTTGCATTACCTTATGTAGTAAGTATTTCTTTTGAATCCTGGTTACAATTAGAAATACATACCGGTTGTGTGTGTGTGTGTCTTTTTAATGAATAAGTAAGTTTTACCTCTTCAAGAGATAAAGGAGTACCTTTTGTATAATCTTTGCCATTGTTAGCCATTAATAAAATAAATCCTGTACTACTTTTATTCTCTTTTCCTTTTCTCAGCTTTTTAAGTTTTCAAAAGTATAGTCAAAGTAGTTTTTTAAAGCTGTTTATTTAGTGCTCCTAGGTGCTTTTCTTTATGATGTTGTTTTTGTTTTGTATTTTAATGGCAATGTGAATATTTGTCCAAAATGTTAGCAGCTCTTTTAACAGCAGCTTGGCAGATAGTACTTAACAGTATGTAAATAAAACTGCAACTGAAAATTTGTTAAACTAATTTGGAATTTAAGAACCATTACAAGAACATAGCAGGCTCCAGCACACACAGTAGGATTTTTATACTGTATTCTTAAAGAACACAGGATTTCTTCTGGGAAAATCTTACCAGTGTTCTATTGTTTGCTTTATAATAGAATACTGAATAGTAGGTTGGTAACATATTCATTTTGCTTTGTGTGTTTTACAAATGAAGTAGCACTCTTAAAGTACCTAAGGAAAAGTGAAGAACCCATTGGCTAAAATTTGGTCTTAAAAAAAAGTGAGACAACTACTAAAATGTAATACTGGAGTGTAATGCAAGTCAAACCATTAGTAGTCAGCAACTTTTTTGTATTGTTATAGTTATGGAATTCTTCAGGTTTGCAAAGCCTTTGAAACATTAGTGATAACCTACAGTTTTGAGGAGCCGAAGGGTTGATAAACTTAATCTACAAAGTAAAAATGCCTAAGTAATGCCAAACTTGGTTTTTTTAAGTGATAATATTCCTGATTTGGTATCATAGGTATCAGTTTATGAAATCATATATTTTCTTCAGTTTTAACTTTAAAGAAATATAACTTTCCTTTTTGAAAAAGAGTTTGTACTAGAGGAATTATGTTTCCTTTTAAATATCATCATTTGCCTTTATAAGGAAAGACTCCCATTTGGCGAGTTTCACAGGTCATTAGAAACCACACACTTTTTGCTTCTCGCTCCCTCTGCCAATTTACATTTTTATAATTGAAAAGTATGAATGATGAGTCAGGAAATTTAATTTTATAGAAACTCCCCAAGGAAATCTGATAGATCAAGGTTTTACTTTTTAATTGATTTTATAATGAGCCATGCCTTGGCCTTACCTCTAGTATGTAATTGTCTTTGAATAAGTAAATTATTCAATGTTATTATTTACTAGTAAGCCTAGTAAGTTCTAGGCTTACTTGGAATGTAATTATATAAAACTTGGAATAGTGGATACAACCTACAAATAGCTGGATTTCTAATTTTTTTCTTTAGGTTACATGTGAGATGGAACCATTTTGTATGTCAAAAATGATTATAAATTGCCAATTTTTATATGAATCAACCCAACCCAATAATACTAACATATATCTTTGATCACAGATACAGAGTGATGATGTGAAACATTTGGTTTATGGTAGTTGCAAATATGGCTTCAGGGTCCTTTTCACTGATTTTCAATTAAAGGTAGTATAGGCCTGTGTAGTTAAAGCACCATTAATTAAACAGCAAGCACGTAGTGTATGCTTTATAAATTGCATACATTAACTCATTTAGTCATTTGTTTTTTTGCAGATGGTGTTAACAAAAATTGACAAACCTTCCAAGGGACATCTTTTAAAGCAGGTGCTCGAGATCCAGAAATTTGTTGACACTAAAACACAAGGATGTTTTCCTCAGTTGTTTCCTGTAAGGTAAGAGTTCCATTGTTTTTATAGCTTTATATACTATCAACTTTTAGTATTAAATCAATGTTTCTTGTCATTTCTCAGCCTTTTGACTAAAAATTAGGAAAGTTTGGAAGACTATGCACTTAGCCAAAATTTATTGTACAGCCCATCAGTGCTTATATTTTTTCCTTCCCTTTATTTCTTCCTTCTGCAAATTTTGCTGTATCTTCCTGGTAAGGCATTTTCATTCTCTTTCTTCCTCAGCCTAGCTCAACCCTATACCACAGCAGAAGTAAAAACTTTTTACTTCTTTTTTTTTTTAATTATTATTTTTAATATATTTTTTATTGATTTCAGAGAGGAAGGGAGAAATAGAAACATCAGTGATGAAAGGGAATCATTGATTGGCTGCCTCCTGCACACCCCCTACAGGGGACTGAACCTGCAACACGGGGCATGTGTTCTTGACTGGAATTGAACCTGGAACCCTTCAGTCCACGGGCCGATGCTGTATCCACTGAGCCAAACTAGCTTGAGCAAAACTTTTTCCTTTTTAGAATCAGCTAAACAACCATTACAATAAAGATACTACCATCCCTTTCTTAGCTCCAAAGAAAAACAACTTATCTTTATGGTAGAAAACTCAGGCTATGAGGGATAAAAATATTCCTTTAAAAGGACCAGATGTAAAGAAGAAACGCTTCATATAAGTTAGAATTAAGTATTTGTAGCAGAAGGAGTGGTTATTTCCTGAGCTGGCAGTTTTGAGATATTAGATGTGGTTTAGCGATGAACCATGAGTTTGTACTTCCAGTGTATACCGTGGGCACAGTAACTAACCTGTCCTGTTGTAGAGACACAGTCCCCTCCCCTCTGAGTAAGAAAATCATACTCTTAACTTCTTTGTGAAAGACACTGCGAGTTACTTTAAGAAAAGAATGAAACCAAGTGACAGTTACATGTGGAACTGTCCTTTAAGTGGTCATTCTACTTCCTACCAATGCAAATCACATTTAAATTGTTTGTAATTATGAACATGCCTGTCAAAATCCTTCTTCATTCATTCCGACAAAATGCTCTTCTCCCTTTACTTAATTTTGAGTATTTGTCCAGTTCATTTGTCTATGTTCCATATATACAATGAAACTCCTAGGGGCAGGAATGAAATCCTAATTCTTCTTAGGGCCCTGAGCATTATCATAGAAAAATAGCTGTTTTTTTTAAACTATCTATAATAATAAAGATGAAGCCGGGGCTGCGAGGTAAGCCTGGGTCCAGGGTGCCTGCCAGCGGCCAAAGGGAAGCCCGGGTCCAGGGTGCTTGCTGGTGGCCAGAGGGAAGCCTGGGTCCTGGGTACCAGAGGAAAGCCAGTGCAGGCAGCTGGGCGGGGTGAGGGACGGGGGGGGGGGGGGGGGGGCGGGATGTTGGGGGGCCGGGGGAAGAAGGCCTACTCTTGCACAAATTTAGTGCATCGGGCCTCTAATTTAATAATAAGGAAGTGATTCTTCAGCTAAAAAGGCAACATAAACATAAGATGAGCAAATTATGCCTAATAGCATTTTTTTTAAAACAATTCAGTTGATCGGAAGCTGAGTTTGAGTTAACATATGGGGCTAGGGAAAAACTGACAGTTTTTTTGAGCTACATTAACAGAATTATAGAGTTTAAAACAAGGGAATGATCAAGCAGTAGTCCCACACTGCTATGAGCTCTATGCCACCAGACTAAGTAAGATTGTGGCTCTACTTAAGAACAATTAGCACTATCTGAAAACTGATGGTTGTGGGGGAGGTTATAACACTAGATCATTCAAAACACTTAATTGATCCTCACAGTAAACATTCCTATTTCACAGTTACAAGTCGGAGAAGTGAAGTGAGTTCAAAGAGGTATTGGCTGTAATAGAAAGAGCATAAGCCTTAGAGTGAGGCCATAGTTCTGCATGGTTCCTCTATTTCTGTGCTATAGATTTTAAAGCAATTTATTTCATTTTGAGTCTTTTCTCACTAGTAAAAATGTGGTTTAAAGTATCAAATAAAATGCATTGTCCTAGTACACAAAATATAATAGATGTTAGTTTCCTTCCTTGTCAAAGGTCAGTCAGCAAATGGTAGGGTCAGGCCAACAACCCAGAATATCAGATTCCCTAGTACTTTTTAGGGGAATTCCCTTCTTTCTTTTTTTTTTTTTCTTTTTTTAACTTTTAAAAAATTTGATTTTAGAGAGAGGAAGGGAAGGAGAGAGAAACATTGATGTGAGACAGAAACATGGATCAGTTGGCTCCCACATGTGCACCGACCTGGGATTGAACCCACGCCTCGTAATGTGCCCTGACCGGGAATCAAACCTGCCACCTCTTGGTGTACGGGATGACATTCCAACCAACTGAGCCATACCAGCCAGGGCAGAAGTTCTCTTCTTTAGATATGCCAGCATTCACTGCTGCATAACCCTGGAATGACTGCTGCCCCTGAACTACTCACCGTAGGTGACCAAGGCACTATAGAAGCCACACAGCACTTAAAGTCCAAGAATTGAGACACGGGAGCCCGCTGACTTTCAAGAACGTCAATGTTCACTATACCACGGTGACCACATAAAGGAAATTGGCAGGCTGTACTCTATAGTTTTCTACACCCAATTTAGAAAGTAGAGTTAAATATAATCCTTGCTTTTACTAGCATGACCAAATCCCAGTTCATCCCTCCAGATGGATATTGGACTCGTCTCAGAATAATTATTATAAAATAAGTTAGGAGAAAGGTGGAAATGTGAGTAGACGTGTAATCCAGAGAGATTTGGCCTTTAAGCCTTAAGTCAAAAGCTAACCTTCATGTCTGAACTCTGCCCCGGCTGAGTGGAGAAGTATAAATGGTGAAAGGCTCCTAAAGATTGATACTGGGATCAGTCTATTGTTATAAATGGTATAGAAGAACTATGTAAATAGGCACAGTATGATCACTTCTGTGGTTTTCTATGTAGTTAAATTCCAAGCAAATGAGAACTGATTGTAATGACAAAGAAAATCATGAGTTGACAAATGTTGCAAACGATTTCAAGGTGTCATAGTTAGTGTGTGGACTATCTAACTTGTATTTCCCCTTTAAACTATATATGTATAATTCCAATTATAATCCAAGAATCCTTATGGACTATTCTGAACCAGGCAGGTTTGGTCAAAAAGTCCAAAATTCTGTACTTTATCAAGAAGGGAATTAGCAATGCAAGAGAAAAGAATTATTTACCTATTTTATATACAAGTATACACCATACCTATATCCATAAAAGTCATAATATATTCCATAAAAGTCCATATATCCTGAGGAACCAACTAGTCACTTTAATGCTGACACATAGATGAATGGATATGGATGGATATACTAAGACAGGTAAATAACAGATACAATAATGGTTATGATAGTTGTTTAAAAATCATGAGAAAAGGTCTAAATTATCAAGGTGATTACATCTTGTCATAAAAAGAATAAAAGATCAAACAGTTTAGTCTGGGAAATAAAAAGCAAAATGGTAGATATTCCAGTGGCATTTTTCAGTGAAATAGAACAAACAACTCTAAAATTTGTACAGAATCACAAAAGACCCTGAATAGCCAAAGCAATCTTGAGAAAGAAAAACAAAGCTAGAGGCATTATGCTCCCTGACTTCATACTATATTACAAAGCTGTAGTAATTAAAACAGTATGGTATTGGCATAAAAACAGACACAAAGATCAACAGAACAGAATAGGGAGTCTAGAAATAAGCCCATGCATAATGGTCAATTAATTTACAACAAAAGAACCAGGAATATACAATGGGGAAATGACAATCTCTTCAACAAATGGTGTTGGAAAAACTGAACAACCACATGCAAAAGAATGAAATTAAACTACTATATACTATACACAAAAATTAACTCAAAATAGATTAAAGACTTGAATGTAATACCTGAAACCATAAATTCTTAGGAGAAAACATAGGCAGTAAGTTCCTTGACATTGGTCTTGGTGATAATTTGTTGGATCTGATTCCAAAAACAAAAATAAACTATAGACCCTGACCGGTTTGGCTCAGTAGCTAGAGCATCGGCCTGCAGACTGAAGGGTCCCAGGTTTGATTCCGGTTAAGGGCATGTACCTTGGTTGCAGGCACATCCCCAGTAAGGAGTGTGCAGGAAGCAGCTGAATTAATGTTTCTCTCTCATCGATGTTTCTAACTCTCTATCCCTCTCCTTCTCCCTTCCTCTCTGTAAAAAATCAATAAAATATATATTTTTAAAAATAAACTATAGGACTGCATCAAACTAAAAAGCTACAAAGCAAAGGAGATCATCAACAAAATGAAAAGGCTACCTAACTGGGAGAAAATATTTATAAATCATATATCTGATAAGGGATTAATATCCCAAAATGCACAAAGAACTCATTCATACAACTCAATAGCAAAAAAGATAATAATACAATTTAAAAATGGGCAGAGGATCTGAAGAGACATTTTTCCAAAGAAGACATACAGACGGCTAACAAATACATGAAAAGATGCTGAACATCACTATTCTTCAGGGAAATGCAAATCAAAACCACAGTGAGATATCACCTCCTGCCTGTTAAAATGACTGTTATCAAATAGACTTGAAGTAAGTGTTGGCAAGGATGTGGAAAAAGGAACTCTTGTGCACTGCTAGTGGGATTGTAAATTTTTACTGCCATTATGAAAAATAGTGTGGAGGTTCCTCAAAAACTTAAAAATAGAACCACCATTTGTTCTAGCAGTTCCACTTCTGGATATTTATCCACTGAACATGAAAACATATTCGAAAAGATATATGTACCCCCATGTTCACTGCAACATTTTTTCAATAGCCAGGATATGGAAGCAACCTAAGTGTCAGTCAGTGGATGAATAAAGATGAAGTGGTTAAATACACAGCGGGATACTTTTTGGCCATAAAAAAGAATGAAATCTTGCCCGTTTGTGACAACATGGATGGACCTTGAAGGCATGCTAAGTGAAATAGCGAGACAAACACCATATGATGTCCTTTATATGTGGAATTTAAAAAACAAAAACCAAGCTCCTAGATAAAGTGAAGAGATTAGTGGTTGCCAGAGGAAGGGGATGGCTGGTGGGAGAAATGAATGAAGGGGGTCAAAAGGTACAAGCTTCCAGTTGTAAAATAAATCCTGGATGTAATATACAGCATGGTGACTATAAATAATACTGTATTGCATATTTCAAAGTTACTGAGGGCAGATCTTAAAAGTCCTCATCACAAGAAAATAAATTTTGTAATTATGTATAGTGACGGATGTTAACTAGACTTACTGTGATCATTTTGTAGTATATACAAATATTAAATCTTTGTTATACATCTGAAACTAATATAATGTTATATGTCAATTGTTCTCCATATAGAAAAACAGAAACAACTTTTAGTCTGACAAATAAAAAACAAAATAGATAATGGTGAAATTTTTAGAATCATGAAGGTAATAGAGCAGATAGTATGGAGCACTAGATTTAGAGACTCAGGAAGAGGAAAGGCCAATTTAAGATGTTCTCTTTCATACATGAAACTCAGTTTGTAAACAGTTTTTTTGAGTTAGATGAATTCAGATCTGTTACTACTTCTGAAGTAAGGAAGAAAATGTTTTTTCTTTTCTTTTCACAGTGCTATGACCTATTCTGGAATCCATCTGTTGAGATGCTTTATAGCAACTATAACAGGAAATCTTAAGACTAATGAATGGCATCTAACTTTGCTGAAGACTCAACGTATTTTATGCCAACTGGAGTTAAACACAAGCATTTCAACATTGTTTTAAATGTTGCATATCTGCAATTTGCAGAGGTTCAGTTCAGCTCTAAAACCTACATCTTCTCAAAGCAAGAATGAATTTGTGCCTGGGGGAAGAAGGGTTTATAGATGATTGAATTATGCAGTTCATTAGAACAGATACTAGCAGTTTTTCCTATTTTAATAAACTGACAAACAAGAGCAACATATAGAAGTCCATAAGATGAAAATCTATTTACTACTGTGTAGAGAAAAGTTTGCCATGTTATTTATTGGGTTCATCTTTTTAAAAATGTCTATTATGTATATACTAGGGGCCCAGTGCACAAATTCGTGAACCTTGAAAGGAACTGTGGGCTGAGAGGCTGCGGTAGGCACAGGGGCAAGTGTCGGCCCATCCTCTGTGCCTCAGCTCGGCCCCTCCCGCCATGGCCCCGGTCCCCTGTCTGTTGGCAACCCTGCTCCTGCCGCCACCACTCCCACGCACTGACGGTGCTGGCCCCACTCGCACCCGCTGACAGTGTGGAGTGATTGGGTCCAGCAGCAGCAGCAGGTGTGAGCGCTGGGCAGGACCATGGTGCGCGGGAGCAAAGAATTTTCAGTAACCACCAGAGGCTTGCCCCGATGACATCAACCGGCGCCCCACTTTGGTCTGGCACCCCTGCTCACCTCCTTCATCATCCTGCCATGGCCGATGCCTGCCCTGTTCCACACACACCCCCTGGTGGCCAGCGCACATCATAGTGACCAGTTGTTCCACCATTTGGTCTATTTGCATATTAGGGTTATATATATATATATATATATATATATATATATATATATATATATATAAAACATACTAGGATGTAATACACACACACACTAGAGGCCCAGTGCACAAAATTTGTTCACTCGGGGGCGGGGGGATTCCTCAGCCTGGCATGCTCCCTCTTGCAGTCCGAGAACCCTCGGGGGACGTCCCACAGGGAGCAGGCCTCAGCCGGCAGTCAGACATCCTTAGCGCTGCCGCAGAGGCTGGAGAGGCTCCCGCCACCACCGCTGCGTTCACCAACCATGAGCCCAGCTTCTGGCTGAGTGGCGCTCCCCCGTGGGAGTGCACTGACCACCAGAGGGCAGCTCCTGCATTGAGTGTCTGCCCCCTTGGTGGTCAGTGCGTGTCATGGCGACCAGTTGTTCCGGTATTCGGTCGATTTGCATATTAGCCTTTTATTATATAGGATATATATTTTTTAAATATTAAAATAGAATAGGTAAAAAAGGAATTTTTCTATTAAGCTATGATAGGTAGGGTAAAGATAAATGATCCTATGTATGCCTATAATTTATCTTTTTCTGAGTCCTTATTTGAATATTTAAAAAAACAAAAAACTATTGATAAAATTTCAGTGGGTCCAATGTAGAAACAACCAATAAACTGAGGCTGGGATCAGTCACCTTCAGGTGAACATGGGATTCAGAATCAGAAGACTAGAATTCAAGTTCTAGTTCTGTTATTTTTTACACATTGGACCTTGAGCTAATTACTTCATTTCTCTGAGCTTCATTTATAACTTGAACCTCACAAGCTATGAAGATTAAAGTGGCATTTATTATATGGGAAAAGGACATCTGCATATTCTGCATGTTTGTAAAGGGAAACCAACTTAATACAGCAAAATATACAGTTCTATTCATCACAGATAATATCTTCTCATGGAGGAAGTGACACTTTCCCTAGTGAAAGACAAAAAAACACATATTTAACTGAGTAAACTGATTTGCAGAGAGTGAGAACAAAGTCAATAGGACTTTTTAGAAACATTAAGATTCAGAATGGAAAGATAAAGCCTTACTTTGAACTAAAGTTAATGGAAAAGATTTTTATTAAGATGCTACTCACCTATTCATGTAAGTGGCTTAGCTTTTCAAAGTGAGGGTGAATATTAGGAGGTTATAGCAATAGCATGGGATAAAAAATTAAGGCTGTAAAACAATTTTGTGGCTTTTTTAGAAAATTCAATTCTGAATGTATTTTCAGTTTTATAGTTGATAGCTCTGGTCTTTCCTAACCAGCAGAGTTTTTTTTAAAAAGGGGAGGGAGAGCAGGACTTTGTATATAGGCATTTGCAAAGTAAATTATATGGTGACAATAGAACCATCTTTCTATCTGCGTGTTACTTTACTGCTTGTCTTAGCTTTGGTTCTCCTCAAAGCATAGCCCCAGATTTCCATGCAGTTTATTTAGGAAGGGATCCCAGGGAACAGGGGTAATGGAGAAATGAAACAGAAGGAAGGAAAGCTAATTAAGGATGGATTGAGTTGGATACCACATAAGCACTAGTGCTTGATCTTGATTTTCTGAGGAGCCTTATGAAATACTAGAGGCCTATTGCAGGAAGATTCCTGCAAGAATAGGGCTTCCTGCAGCTGGAGTGAAGCAGAGAAGGGAGCAAAGCCCGCTGAGGCGGGCTTCGCTCCCGCTCCGCCGCCCGGCTGGTTTCCCTCCCACCTCTGCCACCTTGGTTCTGTTCCTGTCTCCACCGCCTCTACACATTGTCTTCAGTCTTCGCTCCCAGCTGGTATATGTAAATTAACCGCCATCTTGGTTGGGTTAATTTGCATTTAGTCGCTCTGATTGGCTGGTGGGTGTAGCAAAGGTACTGTCAATTAGCATCTTTGTCTTTTATTAGTGTAGACTAGAGTCCCAGTGCACAAAAATTTGTGCACTCGGGGGGGAGGGGGGTCCCTCAGCCCGGCCTGTGCCCTCTCGCAGTCTGGGACCCCTCGAGAGATAACGACCTGCTGGCTTAGGCCTGCTCCTGGGTGGCAGAGGGCAGGCCCAATCCCTAGGTGCAGCCCCTGGTCGGGCACAGAGCAGGGCCGATTGGGGAGTTGGGGCGCCGCCCCTGTCATGCACAGAGCAGGGCGATCGGGAGGTTGTGATGCCACCCTCAGTCACGCTCAGGGTAAGGCCGATTGGGGGGTTGGGGCACCGTCCCCTGTCACACACAAGGCAGGGTCGATGGGGAGGTTGCGGCACCACCCCCTGTCATGCACAGAGCAGGGCCAATCGGGGGGTTGGGGCACTTCCCCCTGTCACCCACAGAGCAGGGCCCATCAGGGGGTTGGGGCACTTCCCCCTGTCATGCACAGAGCAGGGCCAATCGGGGGGTTGGGGCACTTCCCCCTGTCACCCACAGAGCAGGGCCCATCAGGGGGTTGGGGCGCTGCCCCCTGTCACGCACAGAGCAGGGCCCATCAGGGGGTTGGGGCACCGCCCTCTATCACCCACAGAGCAGGGCTGATCAGGGGGTTGGGGCGCTGCCACTCTCACACTCAGGGCAGGGCCGATGGGGAGGTTATGGCTCTACCCTGTCACACACAGAGCAGGGCCCGTCGGGGGGGGGATGCTTGGGGCCCCGCACCCTGTCACAAACAGAGCCGCAGGGTGATCAGGGGCTTGGGGCGCCGCAGCCTGTCACACTCAGGGCAGGGCTGATGGGAAGGTTATGGCTCTACCCTGTCACACACACAGCAGGGCCCTTGGGGGGGGGGGGTTGGGGTGCCGCCCTCTATCACCCACAGAGTAGGGCCAATCAGGGGGTTGGGGCGCTGCCACTCTCACACTCAGGGTAGGGCCGATGGGGAGGTTATGGCTCTACCCTGTCACACACAGAGCAGGGCCCGTGGGGAGGGGGGGGGGGGGGTTGGGGCACCGCACCCTGTCACATACAGAGCAGGGCCGATCAGGGGGTTGGGGAGGTCCTCCCTATCAGGCACAGAGCAGGGCTGATAAGGGGGTTGGGGCACCGCACCCTGTCACACACAGAGCTGCAGGGCGATCAGGGGGTTTGGGCACTGCCCCCGTCACACTGATCCTGGTGCTGGGAGGCCTCGCGGCTCCGCTGATCCCGGTGCTAGGATGCATATTACCCTTTTACTATATAGGATAGAGGCCTGGTGCACAGGTTGGAGCCGGCTGGTTTTCCCTGAAGCGTGTCCTGGATCAGGGTGGGGGTCCCCACTGGGGTGCCTGACCAGCCTGGGTGAGGGGATGATGGCTGTTTGCAGCTGGTCACACACCCTTCATGGTGGGGGTCCCCACTGGGGTGCCTGGCCAGTCTGGATGAGGGGCTGAGGGCTGTTTTCAGGCTGGCGGATGACTGAAGCTCCCAACCGCTCCTTTTATTCTTTTTTTTTTAATTCTGGGCCAGCTTTAGCTCTGGCTCCAGCTCTGAGGCCTCTGCTGCTGAAAGCAGGTATCTGGTTTGTTTGGGTTCTATAATCAAAACACTGTATCAACTCCAGCTCTGAGATCCTGGCGGGCTGAAAGCAGGTTTCTTGGGTTTTGTTTAGCCTCTATCTTTGTAACTATGTTTCAAACTGCAAGTTCAGAGCCCAGCAGCGGCAGGCGGGGAACGTTGGAGTCCTCTGTCACTGAAGCAAGCAAGCCTCATGTTAGTTTCAAGCTGCCTGGCTGCCGGCTGCCATCTTGGCTGGCAGTTAATTTGCATATCTTGCTGATTAGCCAATGGGAAGGGTAGCGGATGTACGCTAATTACCATGTTTCTCTTTTATTAGATAGGATGCCTCTGAATTGTTTTTGAAGGAGGGAGGGTGACCCACACCTCTTCCGAGTTATACACCAAGGGCCAAGCAGTTTCTGCAGCTTGTCAGAAGCCAAGAGGCAGGAAGTGAGAGGCCCCTGGAGCAGGAGGCAAGGTACAGTTGTCTAGTCCTACTCCACATTGTTTATCATGGCAGCAGCTGAAGAAGGGCAAGAGGATTTGAAGCCTCACCATCCTTATAAACGACTTGACTGTTCTGATGCCACCAGAAGTGGTTAAATTGGTATTCACTATGGCACTACAGTAGTTTCTAACGTAATTTACTAGGTAAGTTATGGTTTTATTTTAGACTTTACTTTTAAAAACGTTAAACATTTGAGTTTAAGTTGTTTGGAAAATTAACTAATATAGAATACTACATTCCTTATAAATATATATAAATTATCATTTCGTAGTCTTGAACCTTTTATCATATGAAGCCTTTTACTATTTTTCTCAGAATTGTAAGGGGCACAAGATAAGGAGATAATGAAACTTACTCCAAGGAACATTAGTAATATGGAAAAGAGTGCTAGGTTCATAGTCTATTCAGGTCTTTATAGTTTTACCTTCTTAGACAACTCACTGACTCTGGTTTTTCCAATGAGGGATAATCAGTCTCTTTCAACTGTAAATGATTCTTGAACAGCAATGCTACTTCAGATGAAGAAACCTAAGCCCAAGGAAACTGGTCATGAGCTCAGTGGTCATGAGCAAAAAAAAAGCAGAAGCAAGACTGGACCATAAGTCTTCGAATCTTAGAAACTGATGGCTATTTCTAGACTTGTCATGAATGAGATCCTGCTATTGTCCATGTTTTAAGGCCATTAGTAGCTACTACCACTTGGTAGGAAGATAGGAGAAATAGAAACTGAAAAGTCACTCAAGATTGATTAAGAACTGTGCATTAAATCAGAGTGTTCAACTTTTGGGAAAGGAAGCTAAACCAATATTCATCTGACTGCATTTTGGGCTCCTTGTTAAAATTGCAAACTTCTGGCTTTATTTTGTGGCTGTGTTTATCTCTTCAGAAAGGACTAGGAATCAGCGCTTTTAAACCACCCACTAGGTGATTCTCAAACAGCCTAAAGTTTGAAAACCATTAGTACAGATAAGGGGAAATGGGCAGAAGCACAAAGAGAACGAGGAAGGCCAGATAAAGAAGGGAAAGGAAAGAGAAGAAAATGACAGGACGGCTGAGGAAAAGGATGCGGTATATACGAAAGCACTGTTTCATTTTTTTTATGTCTGTATAACATAAAACTTAAAAGCTACAATCTACTTAACAAAGAGAAGCTTATTAACCTTTCTAATGAGCTAGAACATTCGAAAAATTACCTCAAACTTCACACCATTGCTTGAAAATACGTAAGTTTACCCTCTTGGAACAACTGAACAAGCAACATACAAATGTGGGGGGACAGCAACAGTCCCAAATTATAAATACATGGTTAGCCTCATATCCGGGTCTATTTTGTGTCTCCTAATTCTATCTTCTCATTTACCTTTCTCACCTACTTTTACTTGGTTTTATCCTGTTGTATTTCATGTATAACCCTGGGTCACGTTACAGTACATCCTTTCCAGAATCAGACACACACACACACCCCATAAATAAAACAAAACAAAATAATCCCACAAACTTGAAAATTCCAAAAGCATTTTAATATCCTCTTCTATGAGAAAAGGTGAACAAATAAAGTGAAATAATGGTTGTGCCTGGCCCTAGTAATACAATTGTTGGCAAAACTTTTGAGTTCCTTTAATGATCAATTTTAATGTATCAACAAGACAGCACTACCATAGAAGCTACAAACCTTGATGTTCAGAAGTGGACTTATCTGTAATGGAGCCAGTAAGGCCAATGTGGTCTTTCAGGTGCTTCCTTGCTACTCCCCACCTCCACTCCCCATTTTTCATAAGGCTCAGAGTAGGTTTTTGCAAACCTAAGTATTCGGGTCTTTATTCCCAGGTAAGTTATAAAATTACTATTTTTCAGGGACCTACCAGATTCCGTCAGGATAGCTGCTTTTCAAGGGCAGGATATAGATTTTTCATCCTAACACCTGGCAAATTGGACTATTTAATAGTCTAACATCTGCCAATGAAATGACACAAAGCTATAAATGTTCACTGAACTGAAATGAACTGCTAATCAATGTTGCAGTAAATCTCTTGAGTCCAAGTGGTGCTTTCAGATCTTTCCAGATTTCAGAAGTTCCACTTAAAACAGCAGAACACTGGACTAGCTAGCTAATCACTTAAAAGTCTCACAGATGAGTATCTAAACTCCCATTAAAGCAAAAATATCATCAATGTCATCTGTCTCCTTAATGTTTCCTGATGTATTGTGTTTATTTATTTGCATCATTGTCCATGAATCCCTTTCATTTTCATTGCTTCCTGTAAGATTTTCATGATTTTGTTTCTCCTTAGTTGGTATGACAGGATTTGAAGCTCTGCTACTCAAGAGTTGCTTACTGTTAGCGTAGACATTAGTTTTATGAACTGCACGGTGTGAGAGTCTCCGTTTACTGATATCTGTCGAACTCTGAGTCCCTTGAGGGGATTGCTGAGTTTCCTTTAAAAGCGCCGGCTGCAACTTTCTCTGTGGTTTTCTCTGTCTCAGTAAAATCTTATTCTGTGATCTTCTTAGTCTCGGATGATGCTTTGAAGTTTTGCTATCTGAGCCACGAAGAAGGCAGTTGCAAATCGATGTTTTTATGCACTCTAGTTTCTTGGGCAAACTTTAAAGGACAGAGAAAGGAAAAATTTGAGATTGTTAAGTGGCAGAGAAAACACTCTCAAAAACTTTTAATTTGTCTCCTTTTCACCAACTTGCAACAGAAAAATACACAATTTATCTAAGTCCCATTCTTGTGTACAACCCCAGAATCATGATGAAAAATAAGGAAATAGGAACTTCAACTCAAATCTGTGTTTTCAGAGCACAACTTCCCTCATTCAGGGTGTAGGCAAATGTGTCCCCATTATAGTCCCAAAGTAAAGCAGCTCCTACAGCTGCCTAGCAAGGTAGCTTAGTGGTGAGATACCTCCATACTTAGTGCCAGAGCTTTTTCCTGATAATTGCTAATCTGTTCATAATGCAATTAATACGTAAAATACATTGAAAATACATAAGTGGAACTGAGGAAAGGATTATCTCAAATAGAAAAAAGTCTGTGAGGGGTGCATTCATCCATTTCTGGATAAACAACTTCCTGTTGTAGCAGGAATTGAACAAGAAAAAGGAATAAAAGTGAAGGAGTTTATATAAAGAATGAGAAGACCGGGCTTCTGGCACACCGAACTAACAGCCTTGAGCTACCCAATTTGTGATTCATCTATATCGTCTTCAAGTTTGGGAGTTCAGAACTCAAATAGCTGACTTAGGTGTTTTGCTTCTGAATAGGATGCACTGCCACAAGGAGCTCTGGTACCTTGCTAACTGCCTCACTGTTTGCCGTAGTCAGATTTCAAAAAGATTAGCATGGGTCTATACTTCCTGCCCAACCATCCTCCCCTCTTCCTTTTTAAACATACAGAACTTTGTGGGAGCCCATTATGTTAGTAATTCATGATCTCTGTCTCCAAACTACTTTTCTTGTCTTAATATAAGCAGAGATTTTTAAGTGGGGAGAGGCTAGATATACTTCCCAGTTGAAATAGAAATAGAACCCAGCCGGTGTTGCTCAGTGGTTGAGCATCGACCCATGAACCAGGTCAGGGTTCTATTCCTGGTCAGGGCACATGCCTGAGTTGTGAGCTCAATCGCCAGTAGGGGGTGTGCAGGAGGTAGGCAATCAATAATTCTCTCTCATCATTAATATTTCTATCTCTCTCTCCCTCTCCTCTCTGAAATCAATAAAAATATATTTTTAAAAAATAGAAATAGAAAGGATGAAAACAGAAGAATCAGAGGATTTGAATTGACTTGTAGATCTCCAACACCCTGAGCAAAACCCTTCATTTCCTCACCTATACAATAGGGATAATACTGCCTACCCTACAATTACTGTGGACACAAAGTAGATTTAAAATATTCTACATTTTTGAACAGCAAAACAGCACTATATATTTGTGCAATACAAAATAATGGTTTAACCAAATAAACACCAGTTGGTTATCCTTTTCATGAACTTTTAATGATTATCATCTCTCCTCATTTACCTCTGACATTAAATCCAGTCTTGAGCAGGACAATTCTCTCCATCTACGGCTGTTTCCACCCTGAGGAGATCCCTTTTAGATGGACAGGCCTTGTGGGGATCCCAATGTGAAAACCCTTCCAGAAATTTATTCCTGAGGAACACTTAATTTCTCCCATATCCTTTAATCAAAACTCATTACAAAACCCTTACTGTATCAAATTTTTTACTAAAATGGGAATATTTTTTCCATAAATTTAAAAATTTAACAAATTTTAGACAAAATGGGAACCATTTTAAAGTCCTGAATAGATATATGTCTAACTATAGATAAGAAATTATAGTGAGTGCACAGAATATTGCTTGAAGGATACATTAAAACCTGGTCAGAAGGACTGCCTCTGTGAAGGGGGAATAAGGATCTTTATAGCCATTTGTGGCTGATATTGTTACCATGAGCATCTATTATTTTTTTCAATAAAAATAAAGCCCTAAAGTGTCTAATTTCATGTATTATTTCAAGCAATACTTACTGGCTCACAATCAAAGATGCTATCCTTGGGCAGTTCTATGAAAGTAAGAAATCAGTACACGGAGAGTCTAGCTCCTGTGAACGAACATTACCTGACCCTGACCTCGGAGTGTGGTGTGTGCCCTTGTGGAAGGCAGGCACCTTCTGCGTCTGCTCTCATTCACTCATCCTGCTGCTCTGAAGCTGTGGGAAGACTGGCCATCATTTCAACTAAAGCTAGCATCCTGTGAGGATTAAGTCTGTTTCATATACAGTTGTATCCCCAGACATTCCTAATGCTTCTGAATGAATGGATGGAATGGTGAAAAGTATAAATGAATAAATTCAATTAACCAAGTTTACTCCTCCCAGTGATATAACTTTGCCCAACAAAAGCAGCAAATAAAATTACAGATTAAGTATATTCCACTTTTAGCCCCCCTTGGGCTACTGGACATGCCATTTTAAAGAAAGCTGACTTGAATATATATACTTATGCCCTAAATGACAACAAAAAAAGGAACATAATTTTTGTAATATACCTACCTATAACCTTGAGCTTCCACATGTTTAAGGCGGTTACTTTTAAGAAGTTTATTGCCCAGAAAGGAAGCCTGAGCCTTGAGTTTTTTGCTCCTGCACCACAGAATCGCCATTTGGATTTCTTCAGAAAGTTGTATGAAAGTTTCAGCCTCTTGGAATCTTTGCACAAAAGTTGTGGCACAGGGAGTTCCTGTCACTTTCTGAGAAGGTTTCGTTGCCTTTAGTTGGGATTGAGGACATTTAAACTCAAAGCTGGCCTTCTGAAATATGGAAAGGTGATTTGTTACTGAATTGTAAATATATGACAAAAGAGAAAAGCTGACTCAGACTATCAAAATTTGAAAATCCGTCTTTTTAAATATATTTTTATTAATTTCAGAGAGGAAGGGAGGGAGAGAGAGAGAAATATGATGAGAGAGAATCATTGGCTGCCTTCTGCATGCCTGACACGGGAATTGAGCTGCAACCCGGGCATGTGCCCTGACTGGGAATCAAACCTCCTAGTTCATAGGGTGATGCTAAACCAACAGCCATGCTGGCTGGGCTGAAAATCAGTCTTTTTTAAAAAAGAGAAACCTTTGTTAGTTCACTGTACCTTCCTTTTGTCCTAAAAAACTTAATTTTTTTATTCACTCACCACAAAATTTGTCCCCCTCTGAGCTACAATAGATCCCATCTACAGCTGAATTCAGTTGCACAAAGGAAACAATACAAATATTCTAACACATATATCTTTCACCCACACATAAGAATAAAGCTCCACATGATTAAATATTGGTCAAAGCCTATCTGATGGGGGGGGAAAAAATCACTGACGGGCCCCTTTCCTCTGTACTACGGGACTCTCACAACTTGTTTTTCACTTCCTTATGTACCCCGAGTCACGCTCCTCAGCGACGGGTTATAAATGTTACTGAAGACACATGAAGACAGGGATGATTGCTGAACATATGTTAAAATGCTTAACTAAGTACCATTTTCAATTTCAATTCAACCATCTTTTGATGTTGCACCTTTGTCTCTTCAATCCACCTTTCTGTATCAAGTCAAGTATGAATTTTATCAACTTACTAGGGGCCCGGTGCACGAAATTCGTGCACTGGTTGTGTGTGGGGAGGGGAGTGTCCCTCAGCCCAGCCTACCCCCTCTCACATACTGGGAGCCCTCAGGCGTTGACCCCCATCACCCTCCAATCGCAGGATCGACCCCTTGCCCAGGCCTGACGCCTCTGACAGAGGCGTCAGGCCTGGGCAGGGGACCCTCATTTCCCCCCATCACTGGTTCTGCCCCCAGCCCAGGCCTGATGCCTCGGCCAGAGGCGTAGACCCCCATCACCCTCCGATCGCCTGATCGGCCCCTTGCCCAGGCCTGACGCCTCCGCCAGAGGTGTCAGGCTTGGACAGGGGACCCCCATCTCCCCCTGATCACTGGCTCTGGCCCCCGCCCAGGCCTGAGGCCTCTGGCCCAGGAATCATGCCTGGGCAGGGGACCCCCATCTCCCTCTGATCGCTTGCTCCACCCCCCGCCCAAGCCTGACGCCTCTGACCCAGGCTTCAGGCCTAGGCAAGGGGACCATCATATCCCCCCAATCCCCGGCTCCGCCCCCCACCCAGGCCTGATGCCTCGGCCAGAGGAGTTGACCCTCATCACCCTCTGATCACCAATCACCGGATCGGCCCCTTGACCAGGCCTGAGGCCTCCAGCAGAGGTGTCAGGCCTGGGCAGGGGACCCCCAGCTCCCCGCAGTTGCAGGCTCCGCCCCTGCCCAGGCCTAACGCCTCTGGCCTAGGCGTCCGGCTCAGGCAGCGGGGACCCGCAGCTGCAGCGGCCCCACGATCGTAGGCTCCGCTTTAGGCCCAGGCAAGGGACCCCTAGCTCCCGGGACTGCCAGCTTCGACCGTGCCCAGCTCCCATCGCTGGCTCCACCCCTACTTCCTGCTATCACTGGCCAGGGCGGCAAAGGCACCTGATTCTCTGATCATGGCTGGGGGGCAGGGCATAGGCGGCCCTGCCCCCCAGCTCTTAGCTCCCCTCTGGGTTTCCGATCACTGTCAGTGGCAGGGGGCTTCTTCCTGCTTTCCCTTTCGCCTCCCTGCATTGTGCCTACATATGCAAATTAACCGCCATCTTGTTGGCAGTTAATTTGCATATAGCCCTGATTAGCCAATGAAAAGGGTATCTTCGTACGCCAATTACCATTTTTCTCTTTTATAAGATAGGATACTATTTCTGAAATTATGCCACATATTAGGTCTGCTTCCATCTTTCAATCAAAGCTTCCCTTCTTCCAAATTTCTTATCCTCGAGAATATAAAAATATATTTATATTTTTATAAATAGAAAATATAAAAGTAGAAACCTACCGATGCTTTGTGTTGGTGATTTGTTAAATAAGTCTTATCTGAAAGCAAACTAAGCATATTAGTGTTAATTGCTAAAAAATGTGGTAGTGATAGTCATGAATAAGAGGGATGCTGACCAACCAACTTCAAAACCTAGCAATAGGTGGATGGACTACAGAAGTTTCAGGATCACAGAGAACCACAGCTGTTACTATTTTGGAGGCTGGTGTAAAGGGTAAAGAACAGATTATGAAACCAAACTGCCTGCGTTTAAATCCCACCTCTGCTCATATTTGCCACGTGGCCTGATCAAGTTTCTTGATCTCTATGTATCTCAGTTTTCTCACCTGAACTATGGAAACTAATAATAGCACCTATCTCACAGGACTTCTGTGAGGATTGTATGAGTTAAAATATTTTGGACAATTCCTGACAAATAGCAAATGCAATATAAGTATGTATTAGCCATTATTATTATTATTATTATTCCTCCCTCTGGAACTCATGAATTGGACATAATGTAAATGCAAACTGGAAGCCTTATAAATGTTCAAGAAAGTACTCTAACATTAGAAATGACAGAATTCTTAAATAGAATATAAGAAATAATCCATGAAGCAAACCAGAAAAAAACAATTTTGAGAAGACAAAGGGTAACAGAAGTCAAGTAGTTACCAGATGAAAGAGGGTGACACTGACATACATATTGTTAGATCCAGAACAAAAAGAATTTACGGACACTGACTAAGAAGAAGAGTCGTGTTAAAGTTTGAACCTGGACAGGAAGAAATGGAAGCCTCATGATGAAGAGGATAATAATGACACTGAACCAATTATCTACCATACTCCTGACTCTATGCTGAACACTTTACTTGCATTAAAATGGCATAACCCCATGAGGTACATACTATTAGAAAATAGAGATATGAACAAGTCAAGAAAATTACATAAGGTCACTCAGCCAGTACAAACTAAAGGACTCAAACCATTTCTGACTGCAAGGCCCATTCTCAAGCTACAGTATAATCCACACCTACGATGGATCCTAGGGTCATTTTAAAGTTCTAGCAAAACTCAATAAAATGTTTCTGAAGGCACTTTATTAACTGAATTAACTCGATGCACTAAAATCCCTTGGAGTGCCTCCATTCATAAGCAGACTGAGAACTAAGATGGTACTAAGCTTAGAGCTAGGGATAAAAAACAGATTTAATCTCTGTCCTTGGTAAGTGGCATCTACTGTATACATTAGCAGAAATCAAGCTATAATAAATTAAGCCAAACCTGAATAGCTCTGTGTTTCAGCTGTTTGCAGAACGCCCTCACATCAAATTCTGATGACTTTGCTGTGGAGATGGAAAGATCAAATACAAAAACTTAGGCATACTATTTTCAAATCAACAAATTCTTAAGTGCATGACAATATTTCTTGCCAAACTACTACAAAAGAAGTAGAGGAAGCAAGCAAAGAACTATGAAACGACAGAAATAAACAATTTAAAAGTTCAAACTTAGAAAACACAGGTATTACCATACCTCTTTGAAGATAATCAGTGTGTGTTAAAATTAAAAGGAATGGGATATCTTCTACACAACCCATGAATGTATTGTAACTTTAACTTTTTTTTAAGTATGTGCTATATCAAAGCATATTACCTTTGAAGATTTTCTTATTCTTTACTGGCTGTCCAAGATCCACATTATTCTGTATATTGATCTTCATTTGATTAGCTTTTTTGGAATTCCTATGTGAAGTTTCTTCACTGCACCTCAGTGATTGCTCTTTTGTTGAGAACAGTTTATTTAGCAATTTAGTTACTCCCTTAGCTGCAAAAGCTGTAGGCATTTTTTTCTTAAAGACCTCTAAATAGGGCTGTCCCAAAAATTCAACAATATCAGAAGGAAAGGTAAAATCTTTGAAGTAAGGCAAAGGTTGAATCCTTGAGACCTCCTGAAGCAATCCAAACAATGACTCATATAAAGAAATCAGCCTTTTTAAAACACCTTTATAGAGAACCCTAGAGAAAGAAATAGGAGATCATGAATTAACCAGTAATTATAATTTGCAGATTACATAATTACCACAATTCAAAGCTGAAAATAAATGCCTATCAACCTACCACTAAAGATAAAAAACACTATCGCACATATTTGCAAATAGCCAGATTAGTCTAGCCTTAATAGAAAAACCCAAGTACAAAATGTTACTTAAGCCCTAGCTGGTTTGGCTCAATGGACAGAGAGTCGGCCTGCAGACTGAAGGGTACCAGGTTTGATTCCAGTCAGAGGCACATGTCTGGGTTGTGGGCCTGATCCCCAGTAGAGGATGTGCAGGGGGCAGCCAATCAATGATTCTCTCTCATCATTGATGTTTCTATCTCTCTCTCCCTCTCCCTTCCTTTCTGAAATCAATAAAAATTTATTTTAAAAATCAATTATTTAAAACACACACACACAAAACAAAATGTTACTTAAAACTAAATGAAGCCCTAACCGGTTTTGCTCAGTGGATAGAGCATCGGCCTGCGGACTCAAGGGTCCCAGGTTTGATTCCAGTCAAGGGCATATACCTTGGTTGCAGGCACATCCCCAGTAGGGGGTGTGCAGGAGGCAGCTGATCAATGTTTCTCTCTCATCGATGTTTCTAACTATCCCTCTCCCATCCTCTCTGTAAAAAATCAATAGAGTGTATTAAAAAAAAAAAAACAACTAAATGAAGTACTAGACAGAAAGCTGTCTCAAAGGATAGGCACCAAAATCCTAAGTTTGGTTTTATCTAGGTGGTGAGATTTTAGGTAAATTTCAGGTTCTTTACATTTTTTCCTACATTTTAAAATTTCTTGAAATAAGCATGTTTTATTGTTGTAATCACAAAAACTTAAGTTATTTTCAGTATAGACAAGAATGATTATTTGACATAGAAAATAATATGATTAGTAATTTTAACATTATTACCCCTAAGAATAAGTTGAAAAACAGAATGACTGAAAATAGTATTTAAGATATCCTCGTTGAGACAGCAAAGCAAGTTTTTTAATCTCCAAAGACAATTTTTGTGTCTTTTTAGTTTTAATTTAAATTAGAGATAACAATCCCAATTGTCTAAAGCAGCCCAAATCTGGTTTCTTTACAAATATGGGGCAGATTCCGAGTCCAATTATCCATTAAGTAAGCTTCATCCTATATAATAAAAGGCTAATATGCAAATCAACCTAACGGCAGAACAACCAGTCGCTATGACGTGCACTGACCACCAGGGGGGCAGACACTCAACACAGAAGCTGCCCCTTGGTGGTCAGTGCACTCCCACAAGGGGGTGCACCACTCAGCCAGAAGCCAGGCTCACAGAGCCTCTCCCACCTCTGCAGCAGCGCTAAGGATGTCAGACTGCCAGCTAGGCCTGCTCCCTGCTAAGCCATCAGTTGGACATACCCCCGAGGGCACCCAGACTGGGAGAGGGCACAAGCCGGGCTGAGGGACCCCCCCCCTTCCTGAGTGCACAAATTTTGTGCACCGGGCCTCTAGTAATATACAGAGATGCAAGAGAAGGTCTCTTTACCTTGCAGCTACTACCAGTGTTCTTATATCAACTAACTGTATTTCAAAAAGCAGTGGTGTTTCAGATGGAGAAAAAGAATCTGGAGCTCATAAGGAAGGTCATGCCATTAAAAATTATAAACCTAGAGGCAAAAAGAATTGAGTGAAACAGCCCGCCCAGAAAGACCTTCACTTTAAATGGGCCAGTTGCTGTATGATCACAGCAATGATTTTTTTTTTATTATTCTAGTTGCTAATCCTAGGATTTCATTTGCTTAATTGTTTAGTGTTGAGGTGGTCTCTTGCCTTCAGATTTAAAGCCTAATCTTTTGACATAAAACACTTAGCTTCTGAATCCACCCCACATAAACTCTGATCAAATGAAACAGAACTCCCACAAATTCAGCATCCCCTGGGAAAATAAATATGAAAACCAGTGAGAAACCTAGGCTGAGTTAAAGAGATGAAAAAGAAAACGAATGATTTCAAAGATGTGTACATACATACCATAACCTGCTCACCAGCCCAACCATCACAAGGTTTAAAATAATGAATTCTTGCAAACCTAGGTGTTTCACAGTCAAGCTGGAGATTCAAATTAAAGTTGGAAAACAGAATCAAAGTAATTTGAATTTTGTAAGTTACATTTATGAAGGAACTAGATTGGAAATAGAATTTTTTTTGATGAATTAAAGCCTTAAAACATGTTCTATTTAACTCATGGAAACTTAAAAATATAGTAGTATACACTCTGCTAGAGCTCTCATTATTAAACTGAGTTTCTGAGGTTTAGTTTCGAAGATAAGAATTTCTGTCAGTGTCCTTAGGATAATACATATGAGAGAGAGAGAGGCAGTCTCTGACAATGGTTGTATGAGGCAGTTCCTGGGAAAAGGAGGCCAAGAAGCAAATTTATAAGAATTCCATAGGTTATAACTCCTACAGACCCCCTAGCTTTCAAATGGAAATACTACTAAATTTATCCAAATAATTCCAACTGAGAAATAGGTATTTCAGTTGCTTCAAGGATACAGAAATGTCTTGCAGCAACAATCTAACAAGCGAAGTAACAATTTGCAGGCTCCCAAAATCTTCATCAACACAAATTCCACCACTGGTTGGCTGGGGATGACACATGCTTTGGTAGCTACAGGCTGATTTTCACTTGACAAAAATAGAAAAGTATATTACGTTCATTATTAAATATAAAGTACTTTTATATACAAAGTTGGGAAAGAGAACCAAAGTAATTTGGATTTTGTAAGTTACATTTATGAAAGAACTAGATTGGAAATAGAAATTATTCAATCAAGTACAGAGTTGCTTTAAGCTCAATTTGAGCTAGTTATGCTCAAATAGGACTCACTGAATTTCATGGACACTGATGTTTCAATATAATCTTATCATGTCCCGGATTTCAAGTGACATCAGTCCCTCCCACAAGCCAACAAAAGGAGATTACCACAAATACCAGCGCCCCTAATTAAAACATTTGTATAACTGAGTATAATTGGTTATATTCCAACACCAAGCAGAAAAAAATCCAAAGGGAGATCACAGCAAGACAGAGTTCTCACCACAAGGCAATTGGACCACTTACTTGGAAGAAAACAACTCAGACAGATCTTGAATTGAACTCTCCAAATTCATGTTTTTCAAACGTTTTAAACACTGTTCAACCTGAAAGGGGAAGAGCAGCTCAAATTCATATGCATATAATACAGACAAGGCCACTGATGGGACCAGCAAAGCAAAGAAAACCAAAATTTCAAAGTATGGAAATATACTGAATACCACAGAATACCCCCCCCCCTTTTTTTTAAGGGTAAAGAGTAAAGAAATCTGTAACTCAAAGTAATTGCTTCTGGCTAAAAATCTAAAATTTATCCAGCGAAACAAATTTCTCAAGTCAGATTATAACTAAGAATTTATTATGTGTGATGCTACAAAGTAGACCAAAGTAAGTATAAGATTATTCTCAAGATTATAATTTTTCTGAAGCAACATGATTTCTAATAGTGAAACTATTAAGACAAAATAGTAATAACTACTAAATTTCAGCAGCCTGAGTGCCACAGAAATGAGGAAAGTGATCAGTCTATTCATTTTACAACTGTATATTGAATACCTACTGTGTGCAAGGCATGCTGGGAAATAAACACTAACCAATTTCTAGTTGCTAAAAATCTAGTAAATTAGTGTGTGTGTGTGTGTGTATATATTAAATATTGAAATTAAAAGATATGCCTTATTTAAAATTGCAATCCCCTCAGCACTTTCTTTTTCTTTATAGCACTTATCACTATCTGATATTTGATTGATTGCCTTTCTCCTTTCAACTATAAGTTCCAAGAGAACAATATATTTTGTCTATTTTACCCACCACTGTACTCAGTATTGAGCATCAAGTAGGCATTCAATAGCATTTTTTATCAAAAAAAAAAAAGGGAAAAATAGTAGCCATCCATTATACAAAATGTGTCAAGAATTCTGTGGTCCTCAGGAAATACCACACAAAGGGCATGCATGGGACTGCATCCAGACTGAAGGATGTCAAGGTCTGGATGGCCACTGATACTGGCAAAGATAGTATCTTGCTAGAGCTACGTATATGCTACTAAAAATCCAATCAAAGTTATGGACTCTCGCCCTAACTGGTTTGGCTCAGTGGATAGAGCGTCGGCCTTCGGACTCAAGGGTCCCAGGTTCGATTCCGGTCAAGGGCATGTACCTTGGTTGCGGGCACATCCCCAGTAGGGAGTGTGCAGGAGGCAGCTGATCGATGTTTCTCTCTCATTGATGTTTCTAACTCTATCTCTCTCCCTTCCTCTCTGTAAAAAAAAAAAGTTATGGACTCTCTCTTAACAGGATGGTTTTCAGGACAATGGCAGCAACAATCCCTAAATCCTCTGGGGTCAGCTCTTTTTCATTTTTTAATAATGGACACCATCTTTGAGAGCAGTACTGGCAAACCAAGACGGTAAAGCACCTGGGGAGCACAGTAAGTGAGCTATGGTTCAAACAAAGGCAGGGAGGGGGCTTGAGAAGCTAGCAAGGAAGAGAGAACATGGAGAAACATACGAACAGTTATATTTACATACATATATATATATTTATACACACACGTACATACATTATATATATATTTTTAATTGATTTCAGAGAGGAAGGGAGGAGAGAGAGAAGCATCAACGATGAGAGAAACACATCAATTGGTTGCCTCCTGCAAGCACCCTACTAGGCACAGGGATCGAGCCTTCAACTGAGGCATGTGCCCTTGACCGGAATCAAACCCAGGACCCCCAAATCTGCAGGTTGACGCTCTATCCACTGAGCCAAACTGGCCAGGGCAGACAGTCTTTATATACTCAAAGTACTGTCACACAGAAGAGGAATCAAGACTATTTTCTATTCTCCTTTGGTGAACATTAGGGTGAAGATAATTCCAGTATCTAGCTTTTGAAGGTAGAAAAAAATAAATCTTAAAGTAGATGAAAGTTCTTTATAAACTGTTATGTGAAGCAGATATATAAGGTAGTAGTAGTAAGAGTAATACTAGTTGTAGCAGCATGATGAGACATGCTCCCTACTCTAAGGGATGGTAGGGACATAAAACACGTACACAAATGCCTGCACTGCAACACAGACCATGCTAAATGCCATAAGAGAAGCCCAGATAGCCAAGACTCACGAAAAGAGGAGTTCAACTTCACTAATCAGAAAGATGCAGCTTAAAATGAGATTACCATAGTAAACACTCATGTTACCCCCTGGGAAGAAGTGATGGCTGCGAGAAGACTTGAAATGGAACTTAGAGGATGAGAAGGCTTTTAACAGGCCGAGATGGAGGGGACTAGGCCTTCCAAACATACAGGAGCAGGTAAGCAAAGGCTCGGGTGAGGGAACAAACATGGTGAGGACTCGTGAAGAATTCAGTTTGCCTGGGATGTAAAATAGATGAAGGCAAGAGAGAAGCCTGAGCTAGGAAAACTGAATAGGACAGACCATGGAGGATCCTGTAAGCCAACCTATGAGGTTTGGTCTTTATTCAGGAGACAATGGAGGAACATTTAAAATCAAAGCTGTGTTTTAGATGATCTATCTACTTTGCTTTATAGAATATATCAGGGTGGAGAAAAGATTAGTAGGATAGCAAGACAACTAAAAGTTGACAAGGCTAAAAAAAGATGCAGCCAGAACTAAAAGGGACCAGAAGCAGAGGCAGTTTTGACTGATTCAATTAGATGGCACAGCTACATAAAAGGAAGCAGCAGAGAAAATGGAACACCAACTTTTTCTGACTGAGTAATTATTCACAACTTGGAATCCAAGAGGAGAAATTTGTTCAATCTGAGATAAACTTGGTTTTGGAATTAAAGACTCAGAAGGAGATAAAGCTGCCCAGACATGAAAACTCAGTTCTTTGATGAAGAAATCGTCATCTTTTTTATCCTAAGTAATGGGAATAGAAAATTAACCAGAGAGCATGAATCTGTAAGTTTAGACTCAGTTTCTGTAAATAACAAAATATTAAGTAGCAGTGTGGTCTCCATCTTCATCAAGCAAACATGTTGAGTCTCAAACACAAGGCTTCCTCCTTACCTGTTTGAGGGCCAAATGGGGCTTGTGGCGGCCCATTCTGTTGTGATTGCTGTAAAGGACTGCACATAGCACATCTGTTTCTGCATCTAAGGTTTGGCTCTTCAGTGACAGTGTAACAAGCCAGCATCCTTTAAGTACAGCTTCAATACAAAGGTCTAAAGCAGAGAATTTTAGTAAGACTTAAATATGTATTTCTGCATTAAGTGTATTATATAAAAATCACTGAAGGAAGCATCTTTCCTTATTTTTTTAAGATATTTTAATTATTGATTTTAGAGAGAGAAAGGCAGGGGGGAGAGGGAGAGAGAAACATTGATTTGTTGTTCCACTCATTCATACATTCATTGGTTGATTCTTTTTTTTTTTAATATATTTTATTGACTTTTTACAGAGAGGAAGGGAGAGAGATAGAAAGTTAGAAACATCGATGAGAGAGAAACATCGATCAGCTGCCTCCTGCACATCCCCCACTGGGGATGTGCCTGCAACCCAGGTACATGCCCTTGACCGGAATCGAACCTGAGACCCCTCAGTCCGCAAGCCGACGCTCTATCCACTGAGCCAAACCGGTTTCGGCGTTTGGTTGATTCTTGTATGTGCCCTGACTGCAACCTTCGGGTATTGGGATGATGCTCTAACCAACTGAGCTACCTGGCCAGGGCTCCTTATCAGTTTTAAAGCAGCATTTTTTCAATCTTTTTCATTTTGTGGCACATATAAACTAATTACTGTGGCACACCAAAAAATATATTTTTTGCTGAACTGACCAAATAAATAGGTATGATTTTGATTCATTCACACCAGACAGCTATTGTTGGGTTGCCTGTTGTCATTTTTTTTATTTGACAATCTAAGGGGAAAAGAGGTAAGTGCCCATAAATAGTCAAGTATTACATGTTTAAAAAATTCTCGTGGCCCTAGCCAGTTTGGCTCAGTGGACAGAGTGTTGCCCTGCGGACCGGTCAAGGGCATGTACCTTGGTTACAGGCTCCTGCCCATCCCTGGTCAGGGCTCATGCAGGAGGCAACCAATCGATGTGTTTCTCTGTTTCTCTCTGTCTTTCCCTCTCTCTTATACTCTCCCTAAACGTCAATGGAAATATATCCTCGGTGAGAATTAACAACAACAACAACAAATTCTTGTGGCCTACTGATTGAAAATCGCTGTTTTAAAGGAACCGAAAACAAATACATAATCAGCCTTAATTCTAAGGATGTAATTAATGATTAATTATGTAAGAAGTTGGAAAACAGTGACAGATTATATGGTCTAAAAATCAAGAGAATGTCTGTTAAACAAGTGTGTATATCTGCATCACATTTAACCAGGATTTTAATAATCTTTCACATGAGTACTTTGCAGTCATTTGGTGCACACTTACACCTTTAACCTTTAGTACCTTGAAGGTGGGGCACATGTTGTATACTTCTCTGAATCCCCCATTTTGTTACACACAAAAGACATTTTAAAACGAATCGCCTATTATATATCCTGCCATGTACTTTTTCCAAGTTTGTTTTTAACTACTAGTATAAAAACTGCTGTTTGACAGATTAAATTTTAAACTTATGTATAGTAAAAAAAAAAAAAAAAAGCTTGTTTATGTACTATTCTAAATATAGTCAGTGACCATAATTTTAAACCTAACAGTATTATGCAGTTATTCATTTTGCATGCGTTGCTTGATGCTTACTGTGTGCCAGGCACTGTACTAGTTTCTGGGTGTATAATGATGACTATAGTTAACCAGGGTGATAATAGAGCGGAACATTTAAAATTGAAACTGCCTCGGGAAATCTAGATTAACTGCTGTAATTATACACCGTAACTTGTTGGATATTACAAAATAAAAAAACAGCATCATTAGATGCTCCCAGCAACCGGTGATGGGTAGGGAGGGAGGCCTAACCCCATTTTACAAATGAGTAAGCAGAGGCCCGGAAAGAGCGCGGGGTAAGCCGAGTGCCTGCGGGGCTCCCCCAGCTGCTCCCAGCGAAAGCCGGAAACTGACGGAAGGTAAACGGGGTTCCCAGGCGCGTCGGCCCTCTCCGCCCCCTCGGCACAGCGCGTGGGCTCAGGGAGGCGCAGTGCAGCCCCAGGCCCCCCCAGCCTCCTTGGGAAACTCGGAGCCCAGGCTTCCCCGGCCGGCCCCGCGCCGCTTCCGGGCGCCCGGCTGGCTCAGGAAGTCCCGCCCCCGCGCACGTGGCCGCCGGCCCGCTGCCTGCGGACTGGTCTCCACTCGGGGCGCCTCACTCACCCAGGGCCGCGCCGGGGTCCTGTACCGTCACCGCGCTGCGGCTCCCCGCCTTTGGGATGGTCACGCGGTTCCAAGGCTCCGGGCGGCGCAGCACCGCAGCCATCTTGCCAGGCGGGGACGGGACTGCGGGAGGCGGGGCTGCGAGGGGCGGGGGCGGGGCTGCGAATGGAGGGGGCGGGGCTGGACCCGCAAAGCCATCTCGGCGGGGAGCTGAGACCAATCGGGGACGAAGAGGGCGGGGCCTGGGGCGGGGCGAGGGAGGGGCGGGGCCTTCACGGAATCGTGGCCCAAACCCTGAGCTGGAAAGGACCCAGGTAGAAACCGGGACGCTCTTCAGCATCACCTGGGAGAGTTTGGGGGAAAGCCCAGGCCCGGAATTAGTCAGAATCTCGGAGATGGGGTGAGGAATCTGCCTTTGGTTTATGCTACCCACAGGGGATTTTAAGGCACAACCAAGGTTGGAACTACAGTACTTGAAGGCATTTTACAGATGTGGAAACTGAGGCCCAGAGTTGAGTTGGCGTATGCACTCCCCCTCAGATATTAGGGGAAAAGGCTGCAAGGAAATAAAGAGGATTATGCAAAGTAGAGGTTGTAACACAGGAGTGATTTGCTTTGAGATAGTCAAGGCTCCTCTATCTGGAGCGATAGCAAAACCGGAATCACATCAAAGAAACTTGAACGTTGGCTGACTATCAGTTTCATCCTCAATGTAAGACTAGACAATATTCCAAGCCCTGCTGATTCCCACCTCATTATTATCTTCCTAATTGTTCATTTATCTTCAACCACACTGATGCCACCTTTCTTACGTCGTTAAGGCTCCCACAGTTAAGTATTAGAGAGGCAGTTAGTGGGTTTTGGAGACACACTGCCAAGGCTCTAATTAAAGCTCTGCAGGTTTGCTGGCTCTGTAATGTCAGGAAAATTACTTAACTCTGCCAAACCGTAGTGTCCCCATAGTAAAGTGAAGATAATAATAGTCTCTACCTCACAGAGTTATAAATGCGTTAGAACAGTGCCTGCCATACAAATAAACATTTATCAGAATTAATATTGTTGATATTACTTCTAACGTTTAATATACATAGCATTGCCTTGTTGACACACTTCCCATGCTCCCTGTGTGCCTTGCACACACTAACTTCTGCAGTCTCCCTTCCTCAGCTCCGGTGTCATCACCTCCAAGTAATTCTTCCAGAACATTCCTTCCCCACTCCATATCCCCTTTATGTGCTACTATAGTTGGCCTCTGTATTAGCTTCCTGTGGGTGCTGTAACAAATTACTACAAACTAGTCACTTAAAACAATAATGCAATCATTACATGTCTGAAGGTCGGAAGTCCAAAATTAATCTCAGGGGACTAAAATCAGCAGGCAGGGCTGCTTCCTTCTGGGGGCTCTAGTGGAGCATTCACTTCCTTGCTTTGTCCAACTTCTAGAGACCACCTGCATGTCTTGGTTCATGTCTCCATGCCCCATTTTCAAACTCAGTAGCATAGCATCTGCTAATCTCCCTCCATTCTCTCTCTCACACTATGGAGGCTAGGCCTACCTCCCTCTTAAAAGGACCCCAGTGATTACATTGAGCCACCAAAATAATGGGATAATCTCCCATCTCCGAATCTTAAATTTAATATCTACAAAATCTGCTTTGCAATGTAAAGTAATATATTCATAGATTCTGCTCTCTCCCTCTCTCTTCCCCTCCCTCTAAAAATCAATTTAAAAAATTTTTTTTAAGTAACAGAGATTCTGGGGATTAGGATGTAAACATTATTTGGGGAAGGGCATTATTCAGCTACCACAGACACTCACAAAATTTACCTCACGTTATTGTATTAATATGTATATTTGTATGTCTCCTTCTCCAATAGCATGAGAGTTTGCTGAAGGCAGTACTGTCAATATAGCTTACTGATCTTTATGTCTCAATGCTTTGTTCAGAGCTTGGCATGTAGTAGGACCTCAGTAAATTTTAGCAGCTTTATGGAAGTATAATTGATATACAAAGAACCCTACATATTTAATGTGTACAATTTCACAAATTTGTCAATAGTCACTGGTTGAGTAAAAGGCTTGATGATGTTTGAATAAAGGTTTTGAAGGATGAATAGGGTTTTCCCAGGCAGATAAGGGAAGAAGGACATTCCTGGCAGACAGGGTTCATCAACATGGGTTGGAAAACTCTTATCAGTGTTGCTGGATCATGATGTGTGCTGAGGGGTGAAGTTAGGACTGGGGTGTCAGAACATGGGCAGATTTTGGATTTTACCCTGAAGACTGGTGGCTCCAGAACCTGGCTGATCAGAATTACTTGGATAGCTTTTACAATTCAGCTCCCACTTTGGAAGTTTGAATTCATTAGGTCTGAGTAGGATTCTAATCTGTGTTTTTAAAAGCGCCTTGTGGAGGAGAAACTAAGATGGCGGCATAGATAAACACTGGGAAATTGCTGCCTCCCACAACAATTGAAAATTACATCAAAAACACAAAACGGACATCATCCAGAACTTCAGGAAGGCTGGCTGAGTGTAAATTCTACAACTAGAAGGAAAGAAAAGCACACTGAGAGCCAGAGGAGCTGCGGAGGTGGAGTGCAGAGGTACGGGGGCCCGAGCGTGGAAAGGGTCTGGCACCTGAGGACGAGGCTGTCTTTTTGAATCCCGAGGGAGACACAAGCTCCCGACGGCTCTGAAATCCGGTTCTGGGAAGTCTCTGGGGACCCAGAACTCATACCAGGAGAACCTGGTCTGTCTGGCAGCGGGCGATCTTGAGGGCGGCTTTCCCTCAGAGGTACTTGCAGCCATTGCCGGGACACTGGGACTCGCGACTCCTTAGGGCAGGGCTGAGGCTCTGCCATAGCTGCTTGCTCCGCCCTTTGATTCCTTGAGACCCCGCCCCACCCAGGCTGCAGCAGAGGCTTTTGCATATGAATGCCCCGGCCCTTTGCAACCTGATAATTACCTAACTGCAGCTGGGCCAGACAGACCCAGAGCTTCCAAGAGAAGGCCCAAGGCCCCACAGCGGCTTGCATTGCTACACAGCTGAGCAGCATCAGGGCACTTCCAAACTCCAAAAAAAAGGAAGGGGAATCTGCAGTTCTCTTCGTAGTTCCTGCTGTGTAACCTCAGGCAGAGGCTAAATTAGCACCTCCTTAGATCCAAGAGCCACTGTACCCAGTGGTCAGAGGGGGACCATCCAGATCACAACTCCTCAGATCCATAAGGGACACACTCAGGGAGCAGACTCAGTGAGCACCAAAGCCCCACTGAAGCAAGTCTTGCCCCAGAAGGGTGTCTCCAGCACAGAAGTTCTCCCAGTGCAGACACAGCTGATTCTCACTGCCAATTGGCCTGGAGGTCAATTCCTCCCAGTGATCCTACAACAACCAAGGCATAGCTACAACAAGACTGTGAACAAAGCCCACAAGGGGATGCACCAAGAGTGTCCACCTCAGGTAACTGGGGAGGCTGAGCCACTGGGCCCTACAGGACACCTAGCACACAAAGCCACTCTATCAACACAGGGAAGCAGCCAAAATGCGGAGACAAAGAAACAGGTCACAAATGGCAGAAACAGAGGAAAGCAAACGACTGGATATAGAGTTCAAGGCCACGTTTATAAGGTTTTTCAAGAATTTTATGAAAACTGCCGATAAATTTAATGAGTCCCTCAATAAGTATAGTGAGACCATGGAGGACATGAAAAAGGACCAACTAGAAATTAAGCATACACTGACTGAAATAAAGAATAATTTACAGAGATCCAACAGCAGACAAGAGGATCCCAAGAATCAAGTCAAAGATTTGAAATACAAAGAAACAAAAAATACCCAACCGAAAAAGAAAAAAGAAAAGATTCCAAAAATATGAAGATAGTGTAAGGAGCCTCTGGGACAACTTCAAGCGCACCAACATCAGAATTATAGGGGTGCCAGAAGATGAGAGAGAGCAAGATATTGAAAACCTTTTTGAAGAAATAATGACAGAAAACTTCCCCTACCTGGTCAAAGAAATAGACTTACAAGTCCAGGAAGCGCAGAGAACCCCAAACAAAAGGAATCCAAAGAGGACCACACCAAGACACATCATAATTAAAATGCCAAGAGCAAAAGACAAAGAGAGAATCTTAAAAGCAGCAAGAGAAAGACAGTCAGTTACCTACAAGGGAGTACCCATATGACTGTCAACTGATTTCTCAACAGAAACCATGCAGGCCAGAAGAGAGTGGCAAGAAATATTCAAAGTGATGAATATCAAGAACCTGCAACCAAGATTACTTTATCCAGCAAAGCTATCATTCAGAACTAAAGGTCAGATAAAGAGCTTCACGGATAAGAAAAAGCTAAAGGAGTTCATCACCACCAAACCAGCATTATATGAAATGCTGAAAGGTATTCTTTAAGAAGAGGAAGAAGAAAAAGGAACTCTTACCATTTGCCACAGCATGGATGGAACTGGAGAGCGGATAAATACCACATGATCTCACTCATTTGTGGAATATAATGAACAACATAAACTGATGAACAAGGACTGATCCAGAGACAGAGAGGCATTGATTGGACTGTCAGGCTTTGGAGGGAAGGTAGGGTAGGGTGGGGGTAAGGGGGAAAGATCAACCAAAGGACTTACATGCAGGCATATAGGCCTAACCAATGGACACGGACAATGCGGGGAGGGGTGAGGGCATGAGCGGGGGGGGGGGGGGTAGAGGGTAACGTGGGGTCAAGGACACATATGTAATATCTTAATCAATAAAAAATATATTAATAAAAAAAATAAATAAATAAAAATAAAAGCGCCTTGTGATGGCGGTCGGGGTTGGGGAACCCTTGCTGTAGGTGATAAAATAGTCACCAAGTCTGAGGCAGGGCAATTTCAATCACCTTGCATCAGAGGAAGAGTGCGCTGGAGAACAGATTTAGAGAAGATGGGGCTGGAGGTGAGGTAGTCTATTACAAAAGCTGAGGCAAGACATCATGAGGGCCTGAATGGAAACATTGGCACTGAAGATGGACAGTTTGACTTATTTAGATGTCTGATATTTAGATATTTAGGTATCTAGTTTGACTTCCAGATTTTTATCTTGAGTTTGAGAGATACCATTCAAACGAGTGGATTTAGGCGGTGATAATGAGATAACTTTTGATATACTGAGTTTGAGATTGCCCATGGGATTTCCACAAGAATATGTCTGATTCACCAGATGAATAAATGAGACTATAGCTAAGAGTGTGATTGCAAAAGCTTAGGTGAGAAGGGAAGACAGTTTATATCGTAACAGCAAGATGCAGGATCAAGAAGGGTATTGTTTTGTTCTAATTTTAAGGATAGTGTATCAGTCAGGGTTCCACCAAACAGATCCAGTAGGAGATAGATATATATAGATCTACTAGAGGCCTGGTGCACAAAATTTGTGCACTGGAGGAGGGGTCCCTCAGCCCGGCTTCTGCCCTCTCGCAGTCCAGGACCCCTCGCTCCTTACGGCCTGCCTGCATGCTGCTCCTTACCGCTCGGTTTGCTGTTCCATAGTGCCACTGCAGAGGCAGGAGCCTCTCCTGCCACTTCCCCTGCACTTGCCAGCCATGAACCCAGATTCTGGCTGAGCAGTGCACCCCCTGTGGTAGCACACTGACCACCAGGGGGGTAGCTCCTGCATTGAGCATCTGCCCCCTGGTGGTCAGTGTGCATCATAGTGACCGGTTGTTCTGCCATAACAGTCGCTTAGGCTTTTATTATATAGATAATTTATATATATATATATATATATATATATATATATATATATATATATATATATCCATTATATATATATATATATATATATATATATATATTATATATATATAAATTTTATTGGACTTATTGAAAGAAACTGGCTTGTATGTTTGTCGGGGCTGGATAGTCAAGTCTGAAATCTACAGGGCAGCCCATGAGGAAGGGCAGGCTGGAAACTCAGGCAGGAGCTGAAGCTGCTGTTCACAGGTGGGATTTTTTCCTCCTCCTCCTTGACTTCAGGGAAACCTCGGTTCTTTCTTTCAGACTTTTCAAATTGAATAGATCAGGCTTACCCAAGTTACCCTGATAATCTGCTTTACGTAATGTCAACTGATTGTAGCTAATACGCACATCTGCAGAATACCTTTACTGCAACACCTAGATGCCAATTTAACCGAATAACTGGGTACTAGAGCCTACCCATCACAGACAGGAAATTATTTGATCACATATAGGCTAAGGGAAAAGAGCCAAGAGAGTGAGGGAAGAGAGAAACCAAGATGGTGGCATAGGTTAACGCCGGAGATTGCTGCCCTCGAACAACCACTTCAGAGATATAACTAAAGGACAGAACAGACAGCATCCAGAACAACAGGAAGGCTGGCTGAGTGGAAATTCTACAACTAGGAGGAAAGAGAATATCATACCCAGACTCAGAGGAGGCGCAGTGCTGAAGTGAAATACTCAGGTGCGGAGTGCACGCGTGGAGCGGGCTGGCGGCAGAGGGCGCGGTTGTTGTTTTCAATCAGGAGGGAGTTTCAGACTCTGAGCTCCAGATCCAGGCGAGTCTCTGGGGACCCAGACTCAAATGGGAGAAGCGGGACTGTCTGGCTTCGGTCGGAACTCGAAGGCAGCTTTCTCTCCGAGGTTTGCAGCAGTTGCCGGGACTCTGAGAGGCAGAGCCCCTAGGGACGGAACTGAGAGCAGCCATAACTGCTCGCTCCACCCGCCCTATAGATCCCCGGGGACCCGCCCCGCCCAAGCCCTGCGCAGAACCATTTGCCGGATAGCCTCAGGCAAAGGCTAGATTAGCACCGCCCTAGAGATCCAGCACAGAAGCTCTCCCACTGCAGACACAGCTGACTCTCATAGCCAGTTAGCCTGGAGGTCAAATCACCCCCAGTATTGCCGACATCAATCAAGGCTTAAAGGCAACAAGACTGTGCACAAAGACCACTTGGGGGTGTACCAAGAAAGCATAAAAAATGCGGAGACAAAGAAACAGGACAAAACTGTCAATGGAGGATATTGAGTTCAGAACCACACTTTTAAGGTCTCTTAAGAACTGTCTAGAAGCCGCCGATAAATGTAGTGAGA
Organism: Myotis daubentonii; assembly: GCF_963259705.1. Taxonomy (NCBI): domain Eukaryota; kingdom Metazoa; phylum Chordata; class Mammalia; order Chiroptera; family Vespertilionidae; genus Myotis; species Myotis daubentonii. The sequence goes on along the minus strand of NC_081842.1, from coordinate 67,672,967 downwards.
TCCTCAAGAAATCTAATGAGACCCTCGATGTTGTGATAAAGAACCAACTAGAAATTAAGCATACACTGACTGAAATAAAGAATATTATACAGACACCCAACAGCAGACCAGAGGAGCACAAGAATCAAGTCAAAGATTCGAAATGCGAAGAAGCAAAAAACACCCAACCGGAAAAGCAAAATGAAAAAAGAATCCGAAAATACGAAGATAGTGTAAGGAGCCTCTGGGACAGCTTCAAGCGCACCAACATCAGAATTATAGGGGTGCCAGAAGATGAGAGAGAGCAAGATATTGAAAACCTATTTGAAGAAATAATGACAGAAAACTTCCCCACCTGATCAAAGAAATAGACCTACAGGTCCAGGAAGCGCAGAGAACCCCAAACAAAAGGAATCTAAAGAGGACCACACCAAGACACATCATAATTAAAATGCCAAGAGCAAAAGACAAAGAGAGAATCTTAAAAGCAGCAAGAGAAAGAAACCCAGTTACCTACAAGGGAATACCCATACGACTGTCAGCTGATTTCTCAACAGAAACTTTGCAGGCCAGAAGGGAATGGCAAGAAATATTCAAAGTGATGAATACCAAGAACCTACAACCAAGATTACTTTATCCAGCAAAGCTATCATTCAGAATTGAAGGTCAGATAAAGAGCTTCACAGATAAGGAAAAGCTAAAGGAGTTCATCACCACCAAACCAGCATTATATGAAATGCTGAAAGGTATCCTTTAAGAAGAGGAAGAAGAAAAAGGTAAAGATAAAAATTATGAACAACAAATATGCATCTATCAACAAGTGAATCTAAGAATCAAGTGAATAAATAATCTGGTGATCATAATAGAATCAGGGACATAGAAAGGGAATGGACTGACTATTCTTGGGGGGGAAAGGGGTGTGGGAGATGCGAAAAGAGACTGGACAATAATCGTGCACCTATGGATGAGGACAGTGGGTGGGGAGTGAGGGCGGAGGGTGGGGTGGAAGCTGGGAGGATGGGGGGGAAAAAAAGAGGAACAAATGTAATAATCTGAACAATAAAGATTCAATTAAAAAAAAAAGAGAGTGAGGTAAGATGGACATACTAAAGAGATAAAGGGGCGGAATAGGTGGAGCAAGACCCATTATTTCTACAAAAAACTGAGCATCAGCTGTTTGCCAGGCACCATTCAGGTCCCAGAGGAGATAAGCAGGGAGGGGATCAAGTGCTTAGGTAGAGGGGTTGACTTCAATTTTGAAAAGCCTTCCTTTTCTGAGCCAGGAAGAAAAATAAAGATAGCTTTAGATGTGGATATGTTGGGGGAGCTGAGGGAGTCTCTGTATTTCAGTGAAGGAGGATTTGTGATCAGTACCAAGAGTGGGGAGCAGGGAGATGGCGTTCCTGGTGAGCAGTGGATATTTGAAATCAGAGCTTTCTTGAACTGGGGATGTGGAAGAGGCAAGGGCTATATACATTAAAGAGAAAGTAAGGTTTTAGAGCCATCCTTTAAAATTTCCTGGTCTGCAAAGAAAGACTGCCACAGACACAAATGACTATTAAATATACAAAACCTTGTCTATCTCACCAGTAATTAAAGAAATATATGTTAAAATAATTTTGAGCTACTGTCAAATAGACAACGAGTGAAAAGTATGTTGTACCATGTTACTAGACTTTAGACACAGTTTTACGTACAAAGTGATCCTTTGTTGTTATCATCATGAAAATGGAAAATGATATATTCACATAGTGACTCTGTTGTTTTCTAATATTTTAGCAGTAGAATTCTTTTCCTCACAAAATCTTACATAGAAATCAAATCCATTAAAAAAAAAAAAGCAAAAGCAGAATTTCAGTGGATAGGAGTATATAGTAGAACACAGGGCCCTCCCATTAAGGCCCCCAACCCAGACCCCCGGAGGAGGCTCATAAGACACATTCTGAGATCAGTTTTGAACACATTGTTGTAAATAAGTAAATATATATTGATGTGAGCAACTTTTGGTGATATAGTAAAACGTTTTTTAAAGCAGTTTAGAAAACTGTATGAATAATGGAAAGATACATATCTGTACATTGAGAACAAGGTCTGGAAGGATCTAAGTGAAAATGTTAACAATGATTATCTTTACAGCAGTAGGATGAATCTTTTTTCTTCTTTGAGCTTATTTGTATGTTCTATTTAAAGGAAATAAATAAATATATATTGCTACGGTAATGAGAAAAAAATATTTGGCCAAATAGTGTGTACCAAAGTCTTAGGAGTGTGTGTGTGTGTGTGTGTGTGTGTGTGTGTGTGTGTGTGTGTGTGTACCAATATATTCAGAGACAAATACCTCTGGCCCATCCAACTATGGCTTCTGAGCTTCAAACCCACCCTCTATACTGGGTGATTTTGTGGCTGGCAGGCTGTAATACCACATGGTCTTCGCTAGCTGGTAGTTATACCAACATGTACCACTAGAGGGAGGTTGGAAGGCAGGAGAGGAGAGAGGGGACCTGTTCCTTCTTATTTGCTCCCTTATTAGGACAGTGTTGCCATGCCACAGCTCTTCATCTCAGGTAATGGCAGCTGGCTCTAGTCCCTAACTCTTTGACACACTCGCAGACCCAATTGATCCCTCAGAGGTACTAGCAGCAACTGGATGGTGTTCTGCCCTCAAAGATCTGGGTCCCAATTCTGCAGATCCCTTCCTCCAAAAGTCTAAATTCTCATAACCCCAAACTCTGGCCCTGTTTCCCCAGCACCAGGGGTTGTATGGAACTGCTCCCAGCAGTTATCTCTGTGTTACCTTCAGTGTTGCATGTGTGCTTTCGGTTCTTAAGCATCTATATGTTTAACAAATTCCTTATATTAACTTTCCTCTGGTGAGATACTTAATATGATTGTGTTTAACTCTGACTGATATGATAGTTGGAGCGAGAAGTAGTCCTAGGAAACGGCCCCTCAAAATGGGATTCTGAGGTTGGATTGGCCCTGTCTTTAGCTTTGAACACAGTAGTGATCTCCTCTCTAATGGGAAATGGGATGTGAGAAGCCATGCTATGCTGTGACATCATGCTTCACCTGAGGCTGACTGTGATGAAATGCTTCTTGAAGCCCTAATGAGACCAGATAACCACTATGCTACCAGAACTACCAGAACTAGCAGTGATGCTTCTGAGTGCACTGGAGAGCCTCCCAAAAGTGACAAGCTCAGGTCTTTAACACCTAGCTCAAGGCATAGGGAATCAGAGAGCTTCTAAAATATTTACTTATACCTTACTAGAGGCCTGGTGCACGAAAATTTGTGCACTGGGTTGGGGGGTCCCTCAGCCCGACTTGCGTCCTCTCACAGTCCGGGGGGGAGTGGGCCTAAGCCGCAGTCTGGCCTCCCTCTGTGGGAGGCGATCGGATGGATGATCAGGGGACAGTGCCGCCCCCCTCATCACCCCTCCACCACCGCTGGTTGCCACCCCCTCACCTCCATCACCGTTCCCTCCCTCTGCCTGCTGGCACATGCCTTGGCTGGCCTGGCGCTGCCTGCTCACCAGCCCTGCTCCCTGCCAACTGGTCATTCCGCCATTTGGTCGATTTGCATTTTATGCTTTTATTATATAGGATTAAGAGTTTATTTTATTGTTTAATTGGCTATCTCCATTCAGTAAAAGCTTTTTCAGAAAAAGGATCTCATGTGTTTGTTATCACATGTGTTCCAATATCTAGCAGAGTACCTGGCATATAATAAGGGCACAATAGCTATTTATCAAATGGGTAGCATTGGACTGAAGGAAAATCTAGGGACAGAGAGAAGGAATAACCTGGTTATTCCTCCTCTGTTGTTTATTGTTTTTGGTCAGGAGAGAGAAGAGGGTTTCGAGGAGAAGAGCAGAAATCTTTCCACACATGAAGGGCAGATGTCAATCAAAATTTGACAGTATCTGAACACTTATTCTCACTTTCACAAGTCCCCTGAATGGGTGAAAGTAATTTCTATGACATTTACTATCTGTCTACAACTTATTTTCCTAAGAAAAAAATTATCCCTTTAGAAGAAATTTCTAGATTTCTGCAATGTAGAATAATTGTGATGTCCAAATCACATTCGTCATCTAATTCTCATTTCAGATGCCTCTCATTCCCTGCCCCCCCTCAAAGCTGAAACTAACCTCTTCCATCTCTGAACTCCCATCTCACTTCATCTCTAGCTCTTTTGCAATACTGGCCAGTCTGCCTGTTCCTGAAACAGTGGTGCTCAGTCTGCACGCACCATCATGCAGGGAATGTCCTCCTTCCTCCTGCTGGCACCCAGATGCTCAGTTAGTGTTTCTTGAGTAAATGCTAAATGAATTAATTCATGAATAAAAAAGCCTGATAAGAACCAGGTACTAGGCTGGCATTAAGAATTTCTTAATTCAAAAAACATGATAGCTCTGGAAGTCACTGGGACACAGTTGAAAGGTCAGTCAAACTTATATGCATAATGTGGGAATAATCCATGCACAATCTCCAAAAATTTCCTTGATTCTAAAAAGTATTCTGTCATAGATTTTAATTAAAAATGCATTCTTCGGCATGACAATACTTTTTTGAGACTTTTAACATTTTTAGGGCTTAAGAAAAAGATATAAGACTAACATGTATTATTTTAATCCCTGAAGTGAATTTTGGTTTGGATTTTGATCTGAATGTGGAGGTATAAATCCCAGCTTAAGATCTGAAGGATATTAAAATTAAAAATTTCTGGCTGATTTTCACTTTTTAGAAATATTTAGAGATAACCCCTTGAAAGAATATTATAATTATCTTGAGCTACATAAAATTATGGTTAAAGAAAAGGAAGAATTTAGAGAGAAAAATGAGAAACGAGTTCCCAGCAAACCAAGGGGGTGGAATTAAAGCTCCCTGTGCCTGAGAAATCCGATTCTCATACAGTTTGAAATCTTTCAAACTTTATTAATTTAACATCTTTCTATTATAACATTTAGATTCACATTTTAGTGTAACTGAATAACCCTACGTGTAATTATTCCCTGTACCTACACCTTAACAGCATTTGCTCAGGAAATAGTCTTCATTATGGCTTGTTCAATGCCCGCCTTTTCCACCAGAGGGCGGCAAAAGGCTATACCCATATTACTCTCTAAATTGCTCATTCTGGCTTTAGTTACAAACCAGCCAGAGGGACCTAATCTACATTCCAACCCGCTGGTGGAATCCCAGCTCCACAGCCTCAGACAGAATGGAGACAATCTACTTATCCCAGGAAGAGGAGATTCAGATAAACAAATGTCTCACAGGCACAGTGGATGCACATGATTTCAAGGCTTGGCCCTGAAGTGGAAACAGGTCACAGGACCTAAGAAGGCCTAACTTGGGCCAGGAGTGGCATAACCCGAGTTTATCTTCAGGGAGCAGAGTCACCCGACCCTGGGAATGGCTAGACTTTTAAAAATAAAATAAAATAAAGTTGATACTCAGATAATCAGATGTACAGTATTTTTTCTACATTGAAGACCAAATGTAGAAAACTGGCCTTGGAGAAAATTGAATAGTTATTTCTACTCTTTGACAGCCTTGAGGCAAAATTTCCAAGTCAAATTTATAAGGTGTATAGGGATTTGGTTGCTTGTTTTGCTTTCTTTTCTCTTGCCAGTTACCTCCTGAGAGCTGGGCATGGATCAGTAAGATCCCTCTACTGCGGCTGCCAGCAAGTCTGTGCCTGATTTGGCGAGTTTCTGAAAGGTACCAAGGCCTCTAGTGGAATATAACACCATAGTACTATGCCAAGGGATGGAGCCAAGCCACATTTCAGTGTCTGCTGCTGAACCAAGCCCCGAGCAGCGGCCATCTTTTCTGCCCAAAAAGTTGTTACTAGAATCTTTTAAGTGTTTGATTTTGCAACTAAACTGGTCAAGAAAAAAAATATATCTTTTTTTAAAAAATAGGGTTCACTCAGAAAGGAGGTGGTCTCTGTACAGCCAACATTTTCAAGAGACCCATCGTCTGTGCCCCCAGATCCACTCACAAAAACATACATGGGCACATGCCAAAAAAGCAAAACGTTCTCCCGAGAATCGGGCTCCTAAAAGCTTTCTTTTTCACACCAGTATTTATTGCTGTCTGTTCTCGTAAAATCTACTAAGGCAGATGCTGGCATAGCAGTAATTTTGCCTCAGGAGTGTATAAGAAAACACGATCAGGGCAGTAAGCAGATGTATTCAAATAGCTACGAGGTACTCAAGTGCGGCAAAGCCAACACATGGAGTCACATCTAACTCAAGTCAATCCCATTAGCATTCACAAGCTGCCCCCATGAGCACCGAGGCACCGTGAGAAAAGGAGTGTTTAGTTCCTTGTCCTAACAAGAAACTATTTTGTTCCTCATTCTATCCTAAGTGCCTAGGACAGTTCAGAGGTTCAGTGAATATGTATCAAATGGAGAAAATACTTAAGAAATGTACCACATCAGAGACCAATATCTATTAGCAAGTCCACTTCAGACCATCTCTCCCCCCTCCAGCACTAAAGCAGATCACGATTTATTCAGCTGAGCACTAGCTGAAGTAGTTGTCTTGGGCCGAGGGCCATGTTGGGTGCGTCCTTAACAACAGTCATGTCCAGAGAGGCAAGCTGCTCACCCCAGATGAGCAGGGGGACAGACACTGACTGAGTAAACGGAAGATTCCCACCTCGCACTCTCTCGGGGTAGGCCTGCCAGATTTAGCAAAGAAAAATACAGGTGCTCACCCAGCCGGCGTGGCTCAGTAGTTGAGCATAGACCTATGAACCAGGAGGTCACTGTTCGATTCCCATTGAGGCACATGCCCAGGTTGCAGGCTCAATCCCCAGTGTGGGACGTGCAGGAGGCAGCCAATCAATGATTCTTTCTCATCATTGATGTTTCTATCTCTCTCTCCCTCTCTCTTCCTCTCTGAAATAAATTTAGAAATATAATATATTGAAAAATACAGGTGCTCAGTTAAATTTGAATTTCAAATAAATGAATTTAGCATAGGACATACTTCTATCTAAAGAATTCAATATTTTTCTGAAATTAGAAATTAACCAGGCATCCTGTATTTTATCTAGCAATCCTAATCTTTAGCATATACGTTTCTCAGTAAGAGGCTGGGAAAATTGTCCAACTTAAATTGTGACCTTTCTCTTTGGACCCATAGGTTATATTCTTTTAACTTCAATGAATGTATGAATACCATCACAGTATGGTGATGAATTCTACTAATCCCTTTAGGTGTGCTATCAAAAGTCCCTAGGTGTGCTATCAAAAGAACCGGTTTGGCTCAGTGGATAGAGCGTCAGCCTGCGGACTCAAGGGTCCCAGGTTCGATTCCGGTCAAGGGCATGTACCTTGGTTGCGGGCACATCCCCAGTGGGGGGGCGTGCAGGAGGCAGCTAATCGATGTTTCTCTCTCATCGATGTTTCTAACTCTCTATCCCTCTCCCTTCTTCTCTGTAAAAAATCAATAAAATAAAATAAAATAAAATAAAATAAAATAAAATAAAATAGTCCCAGTGTTTGGAAGTGTTCCCTGAACTCCAGGTTTTGAAAACCACTCGTCGTCGGGTAATAGTCCTCCTTGATCAGAATGAAGGGTCTGCTGTATAACCTTCTTCATTCCCTGTGTGTTGGGAATGATTTCTGGGCAGGCACCTTCGTTTGGAAGGTTGAAAGTAGACTTAGGAGGTCCTGTGTTTGTAAGTAACTTCCAACCAATTATCTACCTCCTAAGCATCATGGGTCTAACACCCAGTTCTAGGGATAGGGCAGAGATTCATCATGCAGGAGGGTAGGTGACGATAACATGAATTCAGCTTTTCCAACATGAATGTAGCCTAATAAAAGCGATCCCTGCCTTCTGTTCACAAACATGCAACGTTCGTCCTAGACCAGAGCCAGCCTTCCCTGAGAACCCGTACCTAGCTGTGGTTCTGGACAAGTGACCAGTTCCTGGTTCCAGTCTCAGACGGACCAGTCCATCTCTACCCAGAGCTCAGCCCTTGCACTTCCTGGGTCAGCTTAGTGGGCAGGCACAGGGACTAACCCTGAGTGCCTTGGGTAGAGGTGGAAGGGGGTAGGGGGGTGACGGGGGGAGGGGGAATGGGAAGAATGGCAGGGACAGAGGAATCTAGCTAGTAACCAGGGAGGGGATACAAATGGATACCTTTCCATAAGAAAATCTTGGTTCAAATAACCTCAAAGCTTTAGTTGAAGAATTTTGTAAAAAAAAAAAAATGCTTTTTTTATCATTTGTGAGATTATCACTTTATATTAAACTATAATATAAATGAGTACCATTTCTATTATTAAATGGAAACCAATTAAATGGGTAAAAATAAAACTCATACCTTTCTAGAATGATGCATTATATTACATATCCTTTAAGACCTTTCACAAATTAACGCCGATCAATCTTTCCAACCTCATCTCCTGCCACTTCTTTCCAGAACTGCCATAACCTACCCCAGGGTTTTTAAACCTCAGCACTATTGACATTTTGAATGGAATAGTTCTTTGTTGTAAGAGTCTGTCCTGTGTAGAATATTTAGCAGCACACCTGGCTTCTACCCACTAGTTGAGCCCCCCAGGTCATGACAATAAAAAAATGTCTAGAGGCATTATCAAATGTCCTCTGGGGGACAAAATCACCCCCAATAAGAACCACCAGGGTATAACCTCCAATTGAGAAGCAGTGCTCCAGCCCAAGAGACAAGTTGCCTTCCTATGAACACATTTTCACACACACACACACACACACACACACACACACGCACACACGTGCACACACCTGCAACACACACTTGCTGTGATTTCTTCCTTCTGTGAGTGTTATTGCTTTTTTTCTGCATTCTAGATCTCCTCATAATCCGTCTTATCCCAATGGTCTTGTCTTCAAGTTGGACTTCACTCCTTAAAGGCAAACACTCCTCTTTTCACTTCAGCAGCTCCTCATCAAGTGGCTGGCACATACTAGACATCAAACAAGAATTTGTTGAATTGAATAGAAAAACCAGAGGTTGATTTAAAAACAGTTAGTTAATATCCAGAGACAAATGGGAATTTATATTCGGGATGGAAGAGGGTTGTGACACCATCAGAGTGAAGCTTTAGAAAGATTAACATATCCAGGTTGGAAAAGAATGGAGGCGCATTATCAAGCAACCACAATAGCTCAACAGCAAGGTGAAACCATTGCTCTGATAACAGCAAAGATAGCAGGAATCATTTCAAAATGACACCATACAGGACTTGGTACCTGACTGGAAATGGGCTGAGGGACAGAGAGGAGTAGGAATAAATAATGTCACTCAGATCCTGATTCTGGGAACTGGGATAGCGACAGTATCACCCACCAAACCATCAAGATGTGGGGAAGAAGGTAATGAGCTCAGCAGCTGAGGTGTCAGCAAACCACATCAATAAAAATATCACAGATGATCCCACATAAGATATAAATCAGTCACAGACCTGTGCGTGCTGCCTCCCACAACAACATTGAAAATACCAACTATAAGACAAAACAGCTATCATTCAGAACCATGAGAAAGCTGGCCCAGTGGAAGTTCTGCAACTGGAAGGAAAGAAAGAAGAGCCTTGAGACTGAGTAGGATGTGCAGAGGTGCCAAGAACAGAGGTATGGAGTCACACGCCAGGCGGGCTGCAACTGGATGCGCACTTTTTTTTCCATCGAAAGGGTTACAAACTCTCGAATCCAATGAGCTTGGCGGGATGGCTTTGCAGTGGGTTGGAAAGCAAGAGTGGCTTTCTCGCAGAGCTGCCCGCCGGCACGGAGACTCAGAGTCCTGGAGAGGTGAGGAGTTGTGGAGACGCCATTGCTGTTTGCTCCGCCCTGGTGACTCCCTGAGACCCCGCCCTACTCAATTTACATCCCCGCCCAAGCTGTGCCAGAGGCACAAAAGGAACCACCGGCGCTTTTACAGCCTAACCCAAAAAACTGCAGATTTCAACTCCTCGCATCCATAAGGGACACACTCAAGAAGCAGTTGTGTTTTTTTCAATCCGAAGGGGACACAAACTCTCGAATCCACTGAGCTTGTTTGGGGTGGCATTCTGAGGTCCCAGACCCCTACAGGGAGGGGTGGGATGGCCTTCCCTGAGACCTCACCCTACTCAATTTACATCACCACCCAAGCTGTGCCAGTGGCACAAAAGGAACCACATGCGCTTTTGCAGCTTAACCCAACCAACTGCAGATTTCAACTCCTCCCACCCATAAGGGACACACCCAAGAAGCAGATTCAGGTTTGGAGGAAGCTGAAACCGGATCTGGCTGGGCCAGCAACATGGAACAGCTGTACCAGCAAATGCACAAACAGGTCCACCAGATCCAGTCTCACATGGGATGCTGGGAGACGGCAGACAAGCAGTCTGTGCACTTAGTAGAAAACAAAATCCAGGCAAGCATACCAGAAATTCAGCCAGCAAGAATGCCTGGAAATTTTGTCCAGCAAGGAGCCACCCAACAAAAGACAGAATGCCAAACTTCGTGTTGCTGAGACGGCCCCTGTGAGGCTGAGACAGCCCCTGTGAGGCTGAGCCGGCCCCCGTGAGGCTGAGCCGGCCCCCATGAGGCTGAGACAGCCTTGGTGAGGTTGAGACGGCCCCTGTGAGGTTGAGATGGCCCCCGTGAGGCTGAGACAGTCCCGGTGAGGCTGAGATGGCCCCCGTGAGGCTGAGACAGTCCTGGTGAGGCTGAGACAGCCCCGGTGAGGTTGAGACGGCCCCTGTGAGGTTGAAACGACCCCCATGAGGCTGAGACAGTCCCGGTGAGGCTGAGACGGCCCCGGTGAGGTTGAGACGGCCCCGGTGAGGTTGAGATGGCTCCAGTGAGGTTGGGATGGCCCCTGTAAGGTTGGGACAGCCCCTGGTAGGTTGGGACGGCCCCTGTGAGGCTGCGACGGCCCCGGTGAGGCTGTGACTGCCCCGGTGAGTTCGAAAAGGCCCCGGTGATGTTTAGATGGCCCTGGTGAGGTTGAGATGACCCCTGTGAGGTTGAGATGGCCCTTGTGAGGCTGGGATGGCCCCTGTGAGGCTGGGACGGCCCCTGTGAGGTTGAAACGGCCCCTGTGAGGCTGCGACGGCCCCTGTGAGGCTGAGACGGCCCCTGTGAGGCTGAGACAGCCCCTGGGAAGCCAAGAAAAATACCACATGATCTCACTCATTTTTGGATAATAAAGACCATTATAAACTGATGAACAAAAATAGATACAAAGGCAGACAGAATTGAACAGACTGTCAAACTACAATGGGAAGCCTGGGGAGGGTGGGGGGTAAGAGATCAACTGAAGGACTTGTATGCATGCATATAAGAATAACCAATGGACACAAGATGTGGGGGTAAAGGAGGCCGGGGAAATGTCAAAGGGGGGGGGGGGAAGGAGACATGTGTAATACTCTTTGAAATACTTTAAGAAATAAAACAAAATTAAATTTAAATATATATATATATATATATATATATATATATATATATATATATATATATATCACAGAGACCATTGGATGTTCATGAATGAGGCTTAGAGAAGCAGAAGAACCCAAACATGGGGTGTGGGAGTTGGTTATATAGCTGATGCCAGGGGGCAGTGTAGATACTGAGGGGTGGGATCTGGGACAAGGGAAGAGAAGAAGGGCTGGTGGGAAGGCAAGGAGGCAACCAGGGAATGAGGGAAGGGGTGGGAAGCACAATGCCAAGAGAGAATGACATTCCAAGGATTTTAATGATGCGGAAGTGGGTGAGAATGAGGGCTGGAGATGGGCCTGTGGATTCCTTCATTTGCAGGTCTGTTGACTTTTGAGAGATAAGATTTAATGCCTCAGAAGGCAAGAGGAGGTTGACTGCTGGAATGTTAGGAGTGAAGGAGCAGTGAACATGTCATGCCTGGAAGCCCATTTCCTCAGCACCTGTGCCCGTGCCCGGGAAGGTGGTCAGCACCCACAGCTCGAGGGCATCGCAGGGCTCCCAGAAGTTTTGTTTTTTTTAGGCTGTGAGAGACTGGATCTTGTTTGTTGACAGAGGGAAAGGAACTGGAAAGTGGGAGGTTTTGAAGCTGTGAGAGACAAAACTATATAAGCAAGTCTTAGAGGAGGTGGGATGGCTTTGGAAGGAGAAAGGACCTGCTCCTCTGAGAGAGAAGAAAGGAAAGGGGGAGGAGTGAAGAATCACCTAACTCAGGCACAGAGGAGAGTGAAAGGACCTCACCCGCAGACGTTCTCATCTGCGAGAACAAGGGGTAGATGGTGTGCCGCCGCCTGCCCAGTGTGTGAAGCTGGCAAAACATGAGGATGGTCCCGAGACACACGTTTCGGGGAAGTGACAAGAAACAATATGAAGGCTGACACAGCAGCAGTGAGGTGCCAGGATTCCCTTCAGATGGCCATGTCTTTTCGTGAAAACTCCTACTCACCCTTCAAGACCCAGCTCAAATGTTCCCTTCTCTGGCTCACCCAGGTGGAAACTGAACTCACAGGAGTCACTTTTCCCACCTCCCACACCCTACAGTCCTTATAAAAATATTTACCATGTTGTATTTTAAGCTTTTTAAGTCCACTCATTTGTCTCTCCCACTTAATCTTGAACTTCTCAAAGGTCATGATTCATCTCTATATTCCCAGTGCCTGCAACATGGCTGGCACATAGTAAGTGCTCAAAAAATGATGAGTGAATGATTGAAGGAAGGAATACAGGGTGGGACAAAAATAGGTGTACAGTTGTGAGTACACAAAAGACGTTATTTGTATTACTATCTATTAATTACTGTATTACATGAACAACTGTACATCTACCTTTGCCCCACCCTGTATAGGAATGACTGACCTCCACCAGCATATTTACTAGAGCCGAGAGAGACCCAGGTCATCTCTGGCTGCACCAGAGCAGGGAAAGCTGCCCATGTGGATCCACGTGAACTAAAAATAAACAAGACCAATGATAGCCGTGAAATAAATGTGAAACGCAAATGGTTTTTCTCAAAACCCATATGCAGTCCTGAATAGCAGGGGGAAGGGTGGGAGGATGGGGAACGGAGTGAAAAAAGTAACAGGCCCAAGAGATAAATTACAGTTGGGAACAGAATGACTTCCTAAATCGTAGAGTGTGTGGTCCAGAGAGCAGAGCACCGCAGATGCTGTTGCCGTAAAAAACCACTCGTGACATTTTTTGGCAGAAAGAAAGTCTGTTTTGAGTCCATCTCTCCAGCAGCACACAACATTGCCTTAAAAAGCAACGGCTCCGTGAAACCCGCTTTCAGAAAGAGCCCGGTTTAATGTAACGCTGTGGGGCTCAGCCAGGTGGGTGTGACTGTCCCTGCTTCCCACACACAAGCAAACTGAGGCAAGGAGCAATAAGCGAGTGACCCAAGATCACACACCAGGGCACAGGACTAAGATTAAAGGGCAAGGCTTTCTGACTGCAAGCCCATGTCTTCCCGCTGCATTAACAGATTCCCCATTGGGTGTAATGAGCAAAGGGTGGTGATGGGACATGCATAGAGTTGAGGCCGGCTTCATGGGCACACTACCTGGGAAGGTGCGTAGGGCTTGTGCTTAGAAGGACCCTATGTTTGGTTCAATGTTCGGCTGTGGCTGTCTTGAAATTCTTAAGAATTTTTAACAAGGGGCCCTGCGTTTTCATTCCTACCCAACCCCACAAATTATGTAGACAGGCCTGCATGGAATTGGAGAATGTTGGAGGACTTTGAGAGGTCAGCTGCCCCACCCAACCCATTTAGAGATGAGGAAACAGACACAGAGCTTCGGTCACACAGCTAATTGGCAGAGCAGCAGCAGAACCCAGGTTTCCAGTGTTCTTCCTCCCTTATCACACCATCTTTAAAGTTAGAAAAGGGAGCCCTGGCCAGTGTGGCTCCGTTGGTTTGGCGTCGTCTTGTGCCTCAGAAGCTCACCAGTTTGATTCCCAGTCGGGGCACATGCCCAGGTTACAGGCTTGATCCCCAGTAGGAGGTGTGCAGGAGGCAGCTGATCAATGTCTCACAATGATGTGTCTCTCTCCTTCTTCCTCTCCCTTCCTCTCTCTCTAAGAATCAATTAAAAAATAAATAAACAAAAATACAGTTAGAGGAGGGAGGCGTTCCCCCTTCCCTACAGGAGCTTATCTCTAGCCAAAGTATCATTTGTGGCTGAGCTGGGTCAACTCATTTCACTCCTGGGCAAATGGCCCTGGGTTTTTCATAAAAACCAATGCCCATAAACCTGAATGTGATTCCAACAAAACCACAATGTCTACACTGTGGTAAGAGAAACCTGTAGCTCAGTCTCTCACCTAACACTCCTCTTCCCTGCCCCAACCACCTTAACATGCATTTCTTACATGGGAGAGGCCGGCTCAGCCAGAGTCAGGCTGGGGCCATGCCAGGGCAACCAGGGGTAGGCCAGGCGCAAGGCCAAGGCTGGGGGTCCTACCTAAGCTGACCCAGAGAAGAGGGAGCATCTTGGCACTGCCAAGGTGTCAAAGTCCCGCCTCTCCTAAATCGACAGCATGTTAAGCCCCATTAGCAGGGCCTGTCAGTCACACTCAGGTAACGACAGAAGTAACCAAGTATTTGTAAGGGTTTGTGTGCACCTCCTCCGTGCCCTCATACTTAGCAGCTGCAATAATGAAGACGTAGTATTATGACTTCCAGACCAGATACCCCAGAGTATGTGGCTCTGTTCAGTCAGATGCGTTTGACTGTTTTGAAGGCCACATGTGTCCCCCAGAGCCCAAAGGAGAAGAATTACAGCACATGCGGATCATGAAGGAAACTTGGTTGTCATTAAAGAGCCTCTCCAGGTTCCTGGTGTTGTGGGAAGGTTCTGCCTGCAGGCACAATATGAAGAGTTTCCTTTTTTTGAGTCAGAACAAAAACTATATATCAACACTGCTGTGACGTGGTCACAACTAGGTGGCGAATGTCACGGATGATGCACGTAAATCATCACCCTGACGTAGAGCACCACTGGGCAGGGGATCTTACCTCTCGTTCACTGATGTGTCCCAAGAACCTGAGCAGGGCCTGGCGCCTAGTAGGTGCTCATTAAACACTTGCTGGGTGGATGAATGCTACTTGTGGCTTTGAAGGATCTTTAAGATATATATCAGGCCCTGACCGGTTTGGCTCAGTGGACAGAGCATCAGCCTGTGGACTCAAGGGTCTCAGGTTTGATTCTGGTCAAGGGCATGTACCTTGGTTGTGGGCACATCCCCAGTGGGAAGTGTGCATGAGGCAGCTGATCAATGTTTCTCTCTCATTGATGTTTCTAACTCTCTATTCCTCTCCCTCTCTGTAAAAATCAATAAAATATATTTTTTAAAAAAACAAAACAACAACAACAACAAAAGATATATATCAGTATAAATGAACAATAGTGTAGGGTCATGGACTTACATTTTACCATGACAACCAAAGAGGGGTATTTAGGGGACTCTGAGGGAGTAGACTGGGTCTATGATGTCTGTGTGTGTTTGATCCAAATAATGATGAGTAAAGATGGGGATAATATTAGAAGTTACTATTTTATTTCTTGGATCACTCCCCTAGGGCTCTATATACTTAGCCTAATTCTAGTAACTCTGGCACACATACATGCATACATATATGCACACATATCCTATCTAATAATAGCCAAACATGGTAATTGACTATACCTTTGCTATTCTTCCCATTGGCTAATCAGCACGATATGCAAATTAATCGCCAACAAATATGGCAAGCCAGGTGGCCCAAAACAAGCTGGGTGGTGGAGGTGGGAGCAAAACAAGCCGGGCAGTGGAGGGAGTCAGGGGCGAAACAAGCCGGGCTGGGTGGCAGAGGGAGGTGGGGGCAAAACAAGTCAGGCCGGGCAGCGGAGGGAGGCAGGGGTGAAACAAGCTGGGCGGCGGAGACGGGAGTGAAGCCCACCTTAGCAGGTTTCGCTCCCTTCTCTGCTTCACTCCAGCCATAGGAAGCCCTATTCTTGCAGGAATCTTCCTGCAACGGGCCTCTAGTTTGTATATATCGATTAATTTGTAGACAAGTATTATATATATATATATATATATATATATATATATATATATATATATATATAGAGAGAGAGAGAGAGAGAGAGAGAGAGAGAGAGAGAGCATTGTTTTTTTGACATCCTGACCCATGACAACTAAATACTACATGTCTACTTCCACAAAACAAGAACACTATTCTGTGGTACTATGAAACCACTTTCCCAGTCTGAAAGTCAACATCAATACAACACCAATCCACTGACATTCAAATTTCTCCAACTGTCCCAACAATGTTCCTTTTCCTCATTCTTCTCCAGGAACACCCATTGCCTCGTTGTTCACCTTCATTCTGAAGCAGTTCCCCCTCTTTCCCTGACTCTGTGTTCTTGCCAGTCTTAAAGAACACAGACTCTCATTCATCAGGAAGACACTTGACTTGGATGAAACATGTTTCCTTGCATTCTTGGCAGAAAATTTGGAGAAATGATGCTGTGCTCTTCCCAATGCATCATATTATACTAACCTGTTGACTATTGGTGGTGTCCACTATGAGGTCACCATTTCCCTCTTGTATTTGATTAGTATTCTGTGGGGAGATATTCTAATATTAAACCAATGTACTATCCTTCATCAAACCTCCACACTCAGGTGTTATCCTCTTGTAAGAGTTGTCATCCTCTTCTCCTTCATTTGTTTATTTATACATTTATTTATATCAGTGTGAACTCATGGATTCTTATATTCATTGAGTTTCCATCCAATTTTCTTATTAATATTTTGACTCTTAAGTTTCCCTGAACTTGGCCAGTAAGAGCTCCTTTGAACTGACTTATGTGCTCCATTGACATGTCCCTATCATTCTTTGAGTATTTATTTTCTGTTACAACAAGATTCGGGGTCATCTTGTTCTTTCCTTGACCTAGCCCTACAACTAGCCATTCCTCTAAGAAGACTTGGCTCCTTTTAATGGAGGAGGTATTTAAAAGCCAAGATCTGTGCACTTGTTGTGTTTATTGCTACATATATCTATAACTACCTCTGTATCTATGTACATGTATTTAAAATTTATAAGTTCATACCAATACTTCTAATTTCAATCCAACACATCAGGATCTTTCTAGCTTCCCTATTTTTAAGTTTGAAAATCTTGTCTCAGAGGGTGAGAAATGTGGATCCTAACCCTAACCCATCCCAAACCTGCCTCCTTCATCTATCGCCTCTGCATCTTCCTCACTTTATTCCTCAGCCATCAGGCTGCCTCCCACCATCCAAACACCCCTTCCTCCCACTGCCCTTATTCTTTGGAGGATGGTGAAGAGGGAGGGAAATGGATTAAAATTTTATTTTGTATTTTAGTTTTAAAAATATTTTTTAATTGATTTCAGAGATGAAGGGAAAGGGAGGGAGAGATAAAAACATCAATGATGAGAGAGAATCATTGACCAGCTGCCTCCTGCACACCTCCTAAGGGGGATTGAGCCCACAACTTGGGCATGTACCCTGAGCAGGAATCAAACCATGTCCTCTTGGTTCATAGGTCAATGCTCAACCACTGAGCCACACTAGCTGGGCTATTTTATTTTTTAATCTGCACCAGAGAATGAGAGAGAGAGAGAGAGAAAGAGAGAGAGAGAGAGAGAGAGAGAAAGAGAGAGAGAGAGAGAGACATTCATCTGCTGCTTTCCATATGTCCCCAACCAGAGATCCAACCCACAACCCTGGTATGTGGTCTGAATGGAACCAGCAACCTTTCAGTGCACAGGCTGATGCTCAACCAACTGAGCCACTCAACCAGGCTGGACTGATATTTTAAAAGGCTTCCCAAGTCCTAAATATGCAGGCAGGTTTGCATGTTATTGGACTAGAAAGCAATAGGAAGGCAGTATTTACATCTAAATCTGAGTCCCAAATTATCAAACTCACCATATAATATTCTCCTGGAAGCATTTTTAATGAAAATTCAGTGCCTCAATGATGAGTGGAGCTAGAAAGCTCCTGGAAAGGATGGGGAGTCATAAGACTTGAGAAGCAAGATAGATGGTAGAATAACAGAAGTAGGGGAAGCCAAGATAAATCACATAATTTTGCTTCAGGCTGGCCCTGACTATGTCTTCTCAGAATTATCTGCTGTGTCCTCTTTGGAATGTGTAAATGCACCACTGCTCCCTAATCTGATTGGTAATAACCACTTAACACTTTAACCCCAGAAGTCTGTGAATATCATGACTGCTTTTAATTTGTTGACATCTCACTCTATTTGTAGTGGCCTTCTTGTATTTTTCCACTTTGGAGAGTGGATTGTATTTCTGGGAATGAAATAATTAGTGGATACAGTTTTGTCCTTGCCCAACTTTTCCAGCACACCTCAGCCTTGACCTATGATGTCTGCTTTTGGCTGTTGCAATCTTGGACCCCCACTCAGCAACCTTATTGCCTTCTTCATTAAGTCTTTGCTATGTAACCCGGTATGAATCATAAACCCAACATTAAGCTCCATGGGCCAGAACTGCCAGGGTAAAGCAGTGTGAACCCACCTGAGCCAAAATTATTGCACTTTCTCCAACTCCACACTAATGAAGAAATCTGTCAAATATTTTTTCTGGAAGAGAAATTGAAATCAAGTTAATAGGAAAGGAAGATGAATGATTGAATTCTGTTCTTGCCTTTCCTGGCTTTCTACATTGCTGGAGAAAGCCATAAAACCTTATTTTTGTTGTTCATTTTCATAGTATTTTCATGCTTACATTATGGCTGAAAGAAAAGTCAAGGCTGGCTCCCGATGAAACATCTCTGCAGGAAAAAAGGAACACTTTGTCCAAGAGCCACAACTGGCATAGCTCTTCAATGAGAGCTTGCACAACAAAGTTACAGCAAAAGTTAAACAAAATGAACTAAAACAAGAGTCCAACAGTGGAGGGTCCTTAAGTTATTAAAGCTTTCTGCAATCAATATCTGATTTGCTGATCAGAGGTTGGTCTCTAAAATTTTCTTTTGACCTAATGGTCAGTTCCAGAGATGGGATTTCAAGAAGGAATCCTTGAATAAATCACAACCTGCCATGGACCTCAAGAAGACTCCAGTGTGAGGTGGAGTTCAGGCTGCTTATATTTTGCTCTAGGAGAACCTTTCCTTTTCTAAGATACAAACTGGGAAAGCATCCATTTTTTTCATGGGTATATATGTATGCATTAACAATCAAAGTACCAGGAGAAGAAAGGAACAACAACAACAAAACTGGACTAATTTTTATCCTAAAAAAAAAATCACAATAAATAGAATGAATTAGGGCCAGGGGCCAAGACCAGGTTGGTAAAATATTGCTATTATTTTCCACAAGAAAGATTATGAAGACTGTGTTAGTCTGTTCAGGCTGCTATAACAGAATACCATAGACAAGATGGCTTATAAGCAATATAAATTTATTTCTCACAGCTCTGGAGGAACTGGAGACCAAGATCAAATTGCCAGCAGATTTGGTGTCTGGCCAGGGCCCCCTTGCTGGTTCACGGATGGCTATCGTCTCACTGTGTCCTCACAGGGAAGATAGGGGTGAGAAAGCTTTCTGGGGTCTCTTTTAAAAGGGCACTAATCCTAATCACGAGGACATCACCTTTATGACCTAATCACCTTCCTAATGCCCCACCAGCAAATACTATCACACTGGGGATTAGGCTTCAATGTATGAATTTTAGAAGGATACAACTCTTCAGTCTATAGTAGAAGGTAAGGAAGATTGTACTGATCAAGACATGAAGAGGCTCAGTCCATCAAGGGTTTCACGTATGTTCCTACTGTGTGCACTGTGCTGTGTTGATACCATGACCAATGAAAGAAATAGGTATGATTCCCACTTATAGCCTATATAGGCCAGTGGTGTGCTGGCATTGCTTCATACCAGCCCATGAGAACAGAGTGTTAATTATTCAGGAAATTCTCAAGCAGGTTGTTAAACCACTGTTAGATTGAAATCAGCCATAAAAGTCATAATTGCCCTGAAAATAGATGAATGATACCAATTCGGACTTCGTTTTTGGAGACCCAATTTATCAGGACATCACTGTCAGCTACCATCTCCCAAAGTTGGAGATGATAGACTGGGAGTTAGGAAGAATCTGACATGAAATAGGACTGGGAGGCTCCTGTGAAGTCAGTTTCCAGAAGAAGGCAAAGTCATCTAGTGTCTTGGGGAGGCTCCTGTTGAAAATAGGACTTGAGTAAAGGGGAGGAAGGAAACACCTGTGGTTTTTCCTAGCCAATCTTGAGAGCTTGTTTGGAGGTTCTAGCAGGGGAGCGCAGCTACTCCTATACCCTTGACCGAAGACCGGTCCTCTCCTCTGCGGGGAAGGTCGTCCTCTTCGACCGACCAAGCGTGCAGCTTCAGGAGGGATGCACATGGATCGGTGAGGGAGGAGGTGGACACCCGCCCAGCCAGCCAGATCAGTGGAATCAACCCTGGCGATCAATGCGGTGACAGCTGTCGCAGCCAGATCGCCCTCACATCCCCTAGCCAATCTTAATCACCATCCTCGCCTCATCCCCAGCCAGGGCCATCCCATCAGCCTATCCAATCAGCCTACTCACTTTCTAGGGAGAGACAGAGAGGAACACAAAGAAATCAGGAGAAGGTGGAAAAGCTGCTGAAGCGTACAAGGCATTGGTTCTTAGAGATGCAGGGGCTTCTTAGAGGTGTGGAAACAGAGCCAAAGAGGTAAACTGACACTGAGGTCGTACAGCTAGTTAACAACACAGCCAGGGCCAGAAAACCAGGTCTTATTCATTATCCCTGCTATGTACCAGGTACTGTGATGGCTCCCGATCCTTGTTCTGCCTACTGCTGTGTCCAATATGCCTCACTCATGAGCAGGGAGGGGCAGGGTGGAATTAAAGGAAGAACTGGAGCTCATTAATCCCACCCAGCACATTGAATATGCATTGTTTTAAGAAGAATCCGAAGGGCCTGCCAACCTAAAAAAGAGGTGTGTGGTTGAAGAGCTAATAATGAAGGTGCTGTGTGTGTACCATCTGGTGCAAATGGAAAAAGGCATCTTTTGTCCTAAATTGAGTTCCAAGTCATAACTTCTTAAGTCACAACCTTTGCTCCCTACAAAACTACCAAAACGATGGTGATTTCAATTTTTTTCCAGATGGAAAAAGGTTGATGTCATTTCAAGCCTGCCTCTGCAAGAGTCATTTATTCTGCCTGGTATAATGGGGCAGCTGTGGCCGAGGTGGCAGAGTTGGAATGAGTCCCTGAGACCAAGCAGGCCCCTCTAGGGCTGTTTCCTACCTGTCAGGGTTGCACCTCTCAGGCTGCAGAGAGAAACCTGTGCTGCGATGACACCAGCTGAACCATCCCAGGGAGTAGAAGGTTTGGTTCTAAACTTGCCATCCACCCCCTGTCATTGGCATTAAACTCACACTATGTTTTAAGGAACGAGCTTCTTATTAAGCCAGTGTAAATAAAGCCTCTGTGAGAGAACAGTTTCGTGCTGGTCGCTGGGAGGCGGATGGAGTGCACAGCTTGCTTGAACCTCTGCCCCTGATTGCAGTGAACATTCCAAGCGAAGTCCCAGGAAAATCAAGTCCACCTTTGGCGACGCGGGCTTCCCTTGGTGAGGGGATTACAGAGGTTTTCATTAAAGAATCCTGTTGGGGGCTCATGTGGGGGAAGAAGGATTATATCAGATTAATCTTCACAATTTTTATGTTGTGCCTATAATTAATTGCATTACTGAGACGACTTAAAAGACCAACTCGTCATCTAGATGTGTCTACTGAACAGGTGGTGGCTCTGCATAGTTGGGAATAAAGTAGAACAGAGGGGACACAGAGCAAAGCAAAACTGAAAACATTGCTTGGTATTTGTCCTCTAACATTCATTCACCCTGCCCTGAGGACAGCAGCTCCATCCAGATGAAATGCACTGTTACACGATGTGTGATCTTCTGAACAGTTCAGCGGGGTTATAAGCTGACCAACCATCTCGGTTTTCCCAGAACCATGAGAGTTCCTGGGATGCAGAATTCTAGGTTTAAAATCAGGATAGTTTCAGGTGAACCAGGAAGAGCTGGTAACCCCATTAAAGTCCAGTACCTCCTGCCCCCCAATCCACTGACTATAAAACTGACACTCCAGACCTGAATGTGTATCCCAGTCTGACTTCAAAGACAGGCCTCTCCTTTCAATGGCCTGTAAGGATATTTATTAATAGAGAAAGGTAAGAAAATATTAAATAACCAGATGTTTCCTTGTAGTCATCCATATTGGAGGCCTATTTAACAAGAAAACAGGGTTAAGAACCAGGCGTGGATGAGAAAGATTTCCTAAATTTCTTTGAGAAGCAAGCATGGAAAACTCAGGTCATAGAGTGTATCCCATATTTTATAGAAAATACAATTTCTGATGATGAAGACTAGGCCATGCATGTGGTAATCATACATTTCAGTCCTTTGGAAAGTCCTGATTTATTCCTGTTGTCCTGATGAATAATTGAGAGCGCTCCCTTTTACTCTCAAAAAAGTTCTGTTTTGGATCATAAATTATAAGATGCCTCTAGCCAACAAACCTACCATTCCATAATAGAATAAGAACATGATCCATTGGGATGAAAAGAAAGCCTACTCTTTCTGGCTGAGGAGTTATGAGAAGAGAGAAATAGTAAGTGAGAAAGAAACAAAGGAAGGTAAAGGAAGGTTCCAGGCAGCTGAATGTTGGAGTCAGCTTACACTGGTGATGACAGTCACTTTTAAAATATTCAGAAACTGTCTGAGCAGGTTGTTAAGTCACTGGTAGCTTCAAATCAGCCATGGTGGAAGTACTCACACCACAGAAGTCAGCAAACACACAAACCAGGGCCTTTTTCTTCTCACAGTGACTAGCACACTGCTGGTTCCACACAACTCAAATTCTCTCTCGCTCTCTAGCACACACGTATATACACAGACCATGAGCTGAAATGCTAGGGGTACTTTAGAGGCACCTAGTGTGGTCAAATGAGTTCTGGAAAGAGGAATCTTTATTCTGGTTTCTCAGTTTAGATTCTGTAAGCAGCTGACTTCTTATGCTGCCCTTGATCAATGTGGAATATGTTACTTTAATGCAAACCCAGGGGCACAGTGTAGTTTAACTATGCCAGCCTCAACATCATCTCCCAAGATAAAGCTACTTTACCCAAAGCAATGCTACGTTATAAGAACCTTCCAAGTTATGCAGGACTTGAGGGCCCTGCTGTAGTCTTCCTAAAGGGCCGGGGCCACATCTTATGCACGAAGAATCTGCTTTATAGAAGGAGCTTAGGAAATGTGTGCTGAATGTCTATTCGCAGCCTCGTTAGATGTGAGTGTTAAGGAGAGCAATGTCCAGAGCACCTAAACATTACATCTTAGTGGTTGGACAACTCCAACTCCATTCCTCATATGAGAATATATAGCATATGTACTTCTAGAGCAAGCTAGAAGGCAAATGCCTAGGCATAGCGCTGGAGTATATACTGTCAGTAAACAAAATTCAGCCCCCACCCACCGGGACACTCAGTACAAGTCCTCTGTAATGTGTTTTCTATGTAGCTGAGGATATATCTCTTGAAGGATCAAATCTTTTCATTGAACTATTCATTTTCATATATGTTGTATATTTTTTTCATTTGGCATATATATATATTGAAAATTACACACACAATCATGTGCAACAATGACAGAGGTGCATTCTGAGAAATGTGTAATTAGGAGATTTCGTTGTTGGGCAAACATCACAGCGTGCACTTACGCAAACCTATTTGGTATGGACTACTACTGTACTGTAATTGTATATGCTATACTTTTATACAACTGGCAGTGCAGTAGTATTTTTTACAACAGCATTGCCACAAACACATGAGTAATGTGTTGCACTATGATATTACTATGGCTATGTTGTCACTGAGTTCCACTATAATCTTACGAGACCACCATTGTATATACAGTTGGTCCTTGACCGAAACATCATTATGTGGTTCATGACTCTGAGTGTGTGTGTGTGTGTGTGTGTGTGTGTGTGTGTGTGTGTGTGGTGTGTACTCCATCTGCCTTCTTCATTTTTTTTAGTTTCTTTATTGATTAAAGTACTATATATGTGTCCTTATCCCCCATTACCCCCCACACACTCATAATTCTCTAAGTTCTGAATATCAAATATGGTTAAACATACTAATCCAGATTCTATAGCAATTGGATATGTCTAAAAATTAGTTAAGAGTGAGGCTCTGTCTCAAGAAGAAATCCATAGCTAGGCACTGGAATGAACTAAATGTTCTCCTAATTCTTTAGATTCAGATCAACAATTCAAGATTATGTCTATTCCATGGCTACCCAATGTCAGGCACTGTGCCAAGGGCTGGGAACCTAAAGAGCTCTCGGCCCACATGGGAATTCAGTTAAGGAGAGAGAGGGTGAGAAGAGCCCTGGGAGCCTTCCCCTCACAGTTAGTTTGTCCTCTACCTCGTCCAAATTGAATTGTGACCAAGTATTTTTTCCAAGTTTTTTTTTTTCATTGCTGTTTTCCTTGGAGAAAAAGGTTTTGTGTCAGCAACAGCAGCAGCAGCAGCAACTCTCTCAATGTGTTGAGTACTTATGCTAATCAGTGATCTGGCACTAGTTTACTGATTCTTTGGTCTGATTATTTATTATTTATAGAGTGTGGTAAGTGCAGATGGCATTTTGCAAAGCATGGAACTCTAAGAATGAATCCCCAGCCTCAAGGCGTTGACTGTCTGATTTAGACATAAACAAAAAACTGAATAAACAGTGAGACATCTAGTTGAGTTGATGTGGCTGGAAAGAAGGAAAAAACTAGGAGAACAAGAAAAAGAAGTAGTTTTATGGAGGGATTTGACAAGGAAAAAAGAAGCATGAAAAATGTGAGCTATTTCAAGAGGCATACAAGAAAGGTTACCAAACCAAGGGGTTTAAAGGGAAACCAAAGGAGCATTGAGGAGAAAGTCCCAAGAGAAGAAAGAACTCAATGGGAGTTCCTGCTTGAGTCTTTTGGTTGGAGAGGAGAGACAGGGATGTTCAACTGAAGAAAAATTAATGATCATGAATGAAGGTGAGAAGATCATGGCTAATATTTTATTTCAGGAGAGAAAGAGAAAAAGTTGGCCACCAGAAGTGTGAGAAGAGTAGGAGGAAGTGTGAATGAGAAGAGGGAGGGAAAGAAATGGAGAGTTCAGATGATGAAGTTTTAACATGGGTCAAGGGAACTGGCCACTTCTGTCAACTAAGCCATCTGCACCTGATTTTAACTTTTTAGTTCAGAAATTTCTTCTTATTGATTCATTCAGAGATGGTCATACTTTTAATATTTTATTCAAACTATTAAAATCCACAAAAGACTCTTAAGTAAACAGGAGTTTCATTGCATTTGATTCTGAGTGGATAATGTAAGTTGAAAGTAACTGGGTCAAAAGATAACTCATCAAGCAATAAGCATAAGAATTGTGGAATGACTATATTAATATCAGGTAAAATAGACTTAAAGACAGAGTATTTCCAGGTAAAGAAGGACATTTCATAATGATAAATGAGTCTATTCACCAGGAAGACATAAAATAATAAGTGAGTATGCACCTTATAACAGAGCTTCAAAATACACAAAAAAAAAATGGACAGAATTAAAGAGAGATCTACAGTCACGGGGGAGGTTTTAATACCCTTTCCTCAGCCATTGATAGACCTAGATCAGTGATGGCGAACCTATGACACGCGTGTCAGAGGTGACACACGAACTCATTGTTTTGGTTGATTTTTCTTTGTTAAATGGCATTTAAATATATAAAATAAATGTCAAAAATACAAATCTTTGTTTTACTATGGTTGCAAATATCAAAAAATTTCTATACGTGACACGGCACCAGAGTTAAGTTAGGGTTTTTCAAAATGCTGACACGCCGAGCTCAAAAGGTTCGCCATCACTGACCTAGACAAAAAATTAGTAAAGACATAGATGATGTGATAGATGATGTGAACAATGCTATTGGCCACCTGACCTGTTTAATAGTTCAGAACACTTCACCTAACATTTACCTACTGAAGACACACTCTTTTCTAACAATGGGTGATGTTTCCGACCCCTACACTATACATGTTAGCTGAATAAATTATGCCCACAAAGTGGCAGAACGTTTCGAGGTCACCCAGATCTCAAGTCCATGCATGAAAATAGATTACAGTTTACCCCATATTTTGCAGTCTTTGTGAGTTTTAAGTAGTGGTCCTAGGTTCCTTAGTAAGACTTGAGAAATACCTACAGATTTTCTTGAGGCTGAATTATTTCCAGAGACTGTATTGTCAATGTTAACTTCATTCGTCTAACAGAGAAAATTCATTCTCCAGTCACTCTCTCCAGCACTAGCTTAAAACTTTCTGCACCTGAATCCTAGAAGACCTGGTTCTCATATTCTCCCCACCAACTCCCCACTTCCCTGCCCCCAAACACACACACACACACACACACACACACACACACACACACACACACCTTCGTAGCTTTGTGACTTTGGACACATAACCTCTTTAAGCCTGACTCTGTTTCTTTACCTGTAAAACCCTCGGGGCGGCAGTGAAATCCAACTGAAAGGCTGTATGAAACCTTTTTACATACTACGAAGCACTATACAAATACCATGGAGCAGTATTTTTTTGTGCTAATACCAGTAGGGGTACCTGTAATCCTGAGAAAGGGACATTGGGGCAGGTATCCTGCTTCTGCCTGCGGATAGACGTGAGTCAAGCCTAGTGTGAGGAGAAATTGTAAGATGGGAGAATAAAGTAAAGGTTGAAGGGTTTATTCTGAAGTAAAACCTGTGAGAAATGTTAGATTTGCTCTCTCAGGAGAGACCATGAAAGGTGCAATGGGCACCTTTTTACGTTTGCACAAGAGGGAGATGGGAAAGCTTGGCTATAAAAATAAGAATAAGCTTTGGAAATTCTGTTCGAGGACCTGTTGGATAACATTGATCTTACAGGAAGGTGGGTGGATTTCAGCCTAGGAATGCTGCATTCTAGGCCTCCTCCTACCACGGGGGCTCTGAGTAACCTTGCACTAGAGATTCAATTTCTCTCAACCTGTTTCTCCATCTGAAAGCTGAGGGTATAATGCGTGCCACATGCAACTGTAAATGCTTTACGCAATTTGAAAGGGTATTTCCAAGAACACAACACATTATTTAGAAAAGTGGAAGAGCACTGTCAGAGAAGACGTGGAACATCTCCCCCTACGTAGCCTTTTCACAAGATTCCTCTTTTTGTCTTATAAGGAAAGAAAACCAAGTCTGGAGATGACTAATCCCACAAACTAATCTGTCCCCTTCGTGTGCGCTGGACTGGCTCTCCTCCTAAAGGGATATGTTGGAATTTTGTGTTCAGATTTCCTCATCACATGCATTCTTCCCTAGAAACCAGATAGTGAAAGAAGGCTGCGGTTTTCCCAAGAGCTTCCCAGGGTCCAGCCACCAGATGTTCTGGATCCCTCACTCTACCTTGGGCTTTGAGCGGATCACCGTGCTGTCTGTCTTCCTTTCCTCACACGTACAATTGGAATAAAAATTCTTCTCTCTGGGGAGGAGGGGTCAAGTGAAGATTAATTATCTGTGATTCCCTCAGGTTCCTCTCCATTGATATTTGCGCACTCTCTACCGTCATTAATTGGAACTATGCTTTCAGACATCACTTCTAACTCATGACCACAAAATTCCTAATGGAAATGGATGTGCAGAAATCTGGTAAGTTGACTAATCACTACAGTTTGTAAGACTCACCTCACATTTCCTAAGCTTTACATTTTAAAAAGGCACAGAGACCTTTGCCAAGTCTATTGGGTGCTTTCAATTGTGTTACATGAAGAACAAAAAAAGTGTTCATTTCTTTCTCCCTGTTTTCCTCTCTCCTTTTGTTGTTACCCCTTTTTGAGTCTCCCAGGATTTCACACTTTCTCATTCTCTCTGATTTCCCAAAAATTTAGGAAACTTGTGAAAGTGGAAGTTTAGCTGAGTGCTGTAATGTAACAAAGTTAGCCACCTTGCAGCCCCGCGGGGAAATACCGCTCTCCTAAATACAACTGTCATCACACTCATTAGCGTCGCCCTCCCCTTGCCTCTTTGGCATTGGGTCACTAACAAGTTACAATGTCTTCTCTCTCCTCTCCAGTCCCCTTGTTTGGGGTTTTGTTCTCTCCTTCCTCGTTTCTGTGCTGCTTGCTGCACCTTGGAAGCATGGGTTGCCCCTGCGGCCACTACCGCCATCACCCCCCCCCCCCTCAACGAACAGAAGCGCTAAAATGTCAGAAAATGCGTCGGTTGCCTCCAACAAAAGTGCATATCAGCTCCAAAAGGGAATAAATATGATAGGGGGCACAATAATAACAGGGTGCAGTTGTTAGCTACAGAGAGCCAGCAGGAGTTGGGGGCAGGGCGGGAGGGAGCCGAGGAGAATAGAAGCTGCCTGGGCAGGAACCCTGGGGGAAGGAGGAGGGAGCTGCTCCAGCAGCAACCATCAATTCTATGGGCTGGTTTTGTTCTGCTTTGTGAGGTCTGAACTGAGGCTCAGCTGATGGGCAGGGGTGTGTGTAGGAGGTGAATAAGGGATTTTACCCAAACCAGTGACTCTGAATGGAGGTCTTGGGCCCAACTGAGGAGGCCTAGGCAGCAGGAGCTTGAAAAGAGGGTCTTTGGACTATTGGGGTAGTGGGGGAGGGGGTGGAAAGATGGGGTTGGGTGGGGGCTGGGAGGACGTTTGGAGGCTTGGAGGGGTGGGGGAAGGAAGAGAATAGTACAATAAAGGGGGGAAAGGAGGCCAGCTTCTGAGCTCTCACTTGTGACAATGAGTCCCATGTGGTTCTCTTTATCTCAGCCATTCAGGAGTCAATAGAGAGAGCTTTTTTATTTTCAACTCTGAGTATACAACCACCCCACCCCCACCACACACACACACACACACACACACACACACACACACACACACACACTAAAGGTGCAGGACACTAAGCAAGACATTAAAAATGTCTCAAAATTATTTCCTCAGAGCCGATTTGCTGAATTTTATGCCACCGTGCTGGAACTGAACATATGGAGCATTGAGCTCACAGTCAGTCCCCGCCCCTGCTCCCTGCCTCTCTTCTCCCAGCACCCTCTCAGCCTCTAATCCTCCTTCCTCTGTTAGGCACCCCTCCTCTCCTCCTCAGTGCAGGCCTCCATTCTTCACTCTTTAGAAAGACATGAATCACAGGTGACAGGTAAAGTGGAGGGAGATCCTTGATTATTTTCAACCCCAAAAAGAAAAATAATTGGAGCAAATCCAAGCCTGACTCTAGACTGTCCTACTGTATCGCAAAAAACAAACAAGAATATTGTTTTTGATGGTGGGCTCCCGTGCAATGTCCAGTCCCCAACTGGACAACTTCCTTTCAGATGTGTTCCTATGCTGTCACCGAGGTAGCTGCATTCTCAGAAGATAGCCTGATAGAAAATAATTCCTCTATTTTCAAACAATATTGTTATGTATTCTCATAGGAGACATGAGTCTGAATAGGTACAACGTTCTTAATGAGGGATGGAAGCTTTTAAAAACATAGATTCCAGGCCTTACCTCTCCAAGATTCAGATTCAGTAGTGCTTGTGTGTGTGTGTGTGTGTGTGTGTGTGTGTTTGTGACAAGGCAGGCATTAGGCAATAACAGTCCAGTGCAGGCAAATGATGACTTGAGCCAAATCCATCTGACCAGGGGAAGGCTCTCTGCTATTCAATATGGCGGAATGAAAGAAATGGGAAGGAGGAAATTATCATTTTCATGACCAAGAAATGAGACAGTAATTGAAAATGACTATAACATCAAGCCATTGCTTAGTGCCATGCATTTTTCTTACAAGAATTATTACCCCATTGGAGAGGGAAGTGAGACTCAGTTGTCTTAAGCAACTTGCCCAAGGTCACAAAGCTGGCAAGTAGCAGAGCCAGAATTTCTCCTCAGTCTTGAATGACCTGAACAGCATTCTCTGAAGTCAGGGAGACCCCAGGAGTGGGCATAGGAGTGAGGGGGCCCTGGAGAAGCAGCCCCTAGGAATGCTCCTAAAGGCTGCTCATGCAGTCAATGGCTGAGCTGTTTCTTCTCAGCTGGCTCTGCTCCCACCAACTCTTCTTTGTGGTTTTCAAAGGCCTATCTCTACTGCACTGTGTGGATGTGCTCCCAGGGTTCATGTGCTCCTGGCAGCTGCCTCCTCATCGACCATTCCATGTGACTACAGTCAACAGTGCTGTAGGGTATATTTTAAAGTTGCTAGGAGAGTAGATCTTAAAAGTTCTCATTACAAGGAAAACATTACAACTATGTGAGGTGATGGATGTTAACTAATCTTATTGTGCTAATCGTTTTGCAACATATACATATATCAAATCATTATGTTGTGCACCTTAAACTAATACAGTGTTACATGTGTAGATGAAAAAGGGGCCACATACTAAACCTGACAAGCTCAGGAGAGGCCTGCATGGCAGGTTTATAAACCCAGAGACAAAAAGTAACCACATACGATGGTTTGAAATTAAAACTTCCTGACTAAAAGAGACTCATGGCTGGTAGTCATGTCCTAGGCCAGTATTTTCCTTGACAAAGGTCAATCTTTAACTGAGCTTGTCTATTGACTTTTTGCATCTAAGATAACATATCTTTGGAATTTCAGAGTAATCCCCTATTTTCCAGACCCCTCAGGGTACAATCTCCCACCAGCGCAGAGACCACAGAATGCCTCATTGTTATCTTGTTCTCCCACATACCATCTCTATGTGCTGAAATGTTCACTGTTAACTGTCCTGTACCCACCAATGTAAAAGAAGTGTGTATCTGTTTTACTTTTTATCCAATCCCAAAGGTTTCCCTGCTTTGCCTTCTCCTGCCTCCTTAATCTACCACCAGTGGATTGCATTTAGCCCCCTTACTTCGTCCCCTTTGATTCTAATGTATAAAATAAGTGGTAAATTGCAATTTTCCGGAGCATTTTCTCAATCTGTTGAGATTTTGCTTCCCAGCAATTGTGGTCAACTTGGCTCAAATAAGCTTATAAAAATTTCCTATAGGTTTGAGTATTTCTTATGTCGACTCATGTCAATTACACCTCAATAACACAGGGGGAAAATAAATAAGTAACTAATTCTTTTTTTAAATGGACTTCAGACTTCTCTTTACCTCACAAGTCTCATTTCTTCCTTTTAATAAATCATACTCTGCTAAGCAAAGTACCCTACACTGGACATAGAAAGAAGATGAGTATAGCTTTCTTAAAGGTGCAGCTCTGTGGCATGGCTGTGAATATTTGAAGGATGTGATGAAGTTAGGCAAGGGAATGACTCTCATTTTGCCACCCTAGATGCTTCTCAGCTGGCTCTGCTCCCACCAACTCTTCTTCGTGGTTTTCAAAGGCCTGTCTCTGTGGCACTGTGTGGATGTGCTCCCAGGGTTCATGTGCTTGTCTCCTCTCTAAGTGTTCTATAGCTCCTTGAGGGTATGGTGCTCTGTAAGGTCCTTTCCTTTGCGTGATTTCCAACCAGTGGCTTTTAAATAGTTTCTTGGATGCTCTTGTTCATCATGCTTAATCACCTTCCTCTTGCTATAGTGTCTGGATCATGCCAATTGAGGTCTATCAACACCACGTGGACTTGATGGCCAGCCACTTCTGCACTGCCTTCAACACCTTGCATTCTGGTACTTTGTTTCCCCCACTCTGTTGTGTTGCTTCCAATTTCTCAAGTCATGCCCACTGTCTGGTTTTGAAGTGTGTGTTTGTCCTTACTTGGCAAATCATGCTCATTACAGCTGTTGTTTAGCAATGCTTTGATTCACCTTGGTCAATTTCCTAACACAATTGGTCAGTTCAAACTTTCTCCATTCTTTCACTTTACCTCCTGACCCAGTGTTTGAAAACCATCTCACATACTAGTTTATTGAGGTGATGGGACCTGCAGGAGCCTGAATAATCCATCTCTGCATCCCTCTTCCTCCAGATATGTGGAGGCAAGGTTGTTTGGAGGTTTCATTTGCCATTTATAAGACTCATCATCCTTTTATCAGAGGGCCTATATTCTTTGAGATTTTACTACCTCAAATTTCTATCTTTCTGCAATTTTTAGATACCATTAATTTTTCTCTCCCCCTTATCTCTCCCCCTTAACCAATAAACAAAGAAATCTATGCCATTGCTTTAATAAATCAACAAACACACTTGTTCATACTTTTCCCTCCAGTTTTCATCTCATTTTTATTTTATCTAAGGGGAAGTCCACCATAAATCCTAACTTTGCTATGACTTGCTCACTCTTTAATCTCTTCTCAACCCCTTTCTACCCTTCCCCTCTGTATTGTTCCTCTGGGAAAGGCACCATGGCCTTGGAGCCTTCTCTTAATCTAATCTCTTAGTTTCTCTGCAGTGTTTCATGCTCTGGCCACTGCCTCTGTCCTGACACTTCCTCTTCCTCTCACTTCTTTAGTACTCTGTGTGCCACTGTTTCTTCTCCTATTGCTATTTCTCCATCCAGAGTACACATATGAGCATTTCTCAGGATTCAGTCTCTGCACGTTCTTCCTTGGAGATGTCTTCACCCTCAAGGTTTCAGCTATGACCATCTCTCAGCAGGGTCATACTGTCCCACTCCCAATTGTTTATTGGATTTTCCACTTGTCCTACTGTTACTTAAAACTGAAAATATTTCAAATTGATTTATTCCCCTGCCCCAAACTATTTATTTCCTATTCTACTAACTTCAAACCTCAAAATCACTGCCCATTATCTATATCTATCTATATCTATCTATCTATCTATCTATCTATCTATCTATCTATCTATCTATCTATCTCTCTCTATATATATATATATGGCCTAAGCGACCAAAGGACCAAACAACCGAACAACCGGTTGACCAGTCGCTATGATGCACACTGATCACCAGGGGGCAGACTCTCAACACAGGACTTCCCCCTAGTGATCAGTGCACTCCCACAGCAGGAGCGCCACTCTCTTGTCTGACGGGTGTCAGACACCAGATACAGGGCTCACAGCTGGCCCCCGCAGCCCGGAGACTGCAGCGGAGTGGCAGCAAGCCTCCTCAGCTGTGGCAGTGGCAGGCACAACGGGGCTGGAATGAGCAGGAGCAGCAGGCATTGTTGGGCTGCCAGTTTCTGCCCGATCCCTGCAGGCTATGCTGAGGGACCCCACTGGTGCACGAATCTGTGGACTGGGCCTCTAGTTAAGTATAATACCCCATCAGTCATTGAAGTCTCTGGTTCCTTTAGCTCAGTGGTTCTCAACTTTCTGGCCCTTTAAATACAGTTCCTCATGTTGTGACCCAACCATAAAATTATTTTCGTTGCTACTTCATAACTGTAATGTTGCTACTGTTATGAATCATAATGTAAATATCTGATATGCAGGATGGTCTTAGGCGACCCCTGTGAAAGGGTCGTTCGACCGCCAAAGGGGTTGCGACCCACAGGTTGAGAACCGCTGCTTTAGCTCAGTCCTCTATTCCATATATTCAGTTCCTTGGCCAACATCCTAATTCTGGCTCTTATTCCAGAATGGATGATTTAAAATCATCCATTTGGATGATTGAAAATAATCTATTCAAATACTATTGTTAAATGTGCTCTTCTATTAAAAACATTTAATGGTCTCCCATTATTATTTAACTAGAGGCTCGGTGCACAAAAACTTGTGCACTCAGGGTCAGGGGGTCCCTCAGCCTGGCCTGTGCCCTCTCTCAGTCTGGGACCCCTCGGGGGATGACCACCTGCTGGCTTAGGCCTGCTCCCCGGAGGATTGGGCCTAAGCTGGCAATCAGACATCCCTCTGGCAGCCCGGCAGCCCCCGGGGGATGTCCACTTGCCAGCGGGGAGCAGACCTAAGCTGCATTTGGACATCCTTAGCCCTGCTGAGGAGGCAGAAGATGCTCCCACCACCACCGCTGTACTGGCAGCTGTCAGCCTGGCTTGTGGCTGAACAGAGCTCCCCCATGTGGGAGCGCACTGACCACCAGAGGGCAGCTCCTGCATTGAGCGTCTGCCCACTGGTGGTCAGTGTGTGTCATAGTGACCAGTCATTCCCAGTCTTTCTGCTGTTAGGGTAAGTTTGCATATTACCCTTTTACTATATAGGATAGAGGTCTGGTGCACTGGTGGGGGCTGGCTGGTTTGCCCTGAAGTGTATCCCGGATCAGGGTGAGGGTCCCGCTTGGGTGCCTGGCCAGCCTGAGTGAGGGGATGATGACTGTTTTCAGCTGGTCACACCCCCTTCAGGGTAGGGATCCCCACTGGGGTGCCTGGCCAGCCTGGGTGAGGGGCTGATGGCTGTTTTTAGGCTGGCCACACCCCCTTTAGGGTGGGGGTCCCCACTGGGGTGCCTGGCCAATCTGGGTGAGGGGCTGAGGGTCGTCTTCAGGCTGGCCTGCAACTGAAGCTCCCAGCCTCTCCATTTTTTTTTTTTTTAATTTTGGGATTTATTTACCTTCTATAATTGAAACTCTGTTGCCTTCACTGGCGCTCCTAGCTCCGAGGCCGCGGCTGGCTGAAAGCAGGTATCTGGGGTTTGTTTGGCTTCTATAATTGAAACTTTGTTGCTTTCGGAGCTGTTGCTTTCGGAGCTTAGAGCTGGGCCGCAGCAGGCGGGGAACCTTGGCTTCCTCCATCACTGGAGCAAGCAAACCTCCTGCTCGCTTCAACTGCGTGGCTGCCACCATCTTTGTTGGCAGTTAATTTGCATATCTCGCTGATTAGCCAATGGGAAGTGTAGCGGAGGTATAGTTAATTGCCCTTTTGTTCTTTTATTAGATAGGATTATTATGATTACCAATTTACAGAATGAAGTCTAACATTTAAGACCTTTTTTAATTAGATCCCAATTTTTTTGTCCCCTCTGTTTCTCCCTCTACCATATTTTCCTTAAAGAAATAAATCACTCCAGCAAACTGTTCTGCTCATAAGATCCCAAACACTTTGTTCTCTTGGATCAATACACAATTGTCTTGTCCTTTCTGATGCACCCATCCTTCTTGCTCTCACCTCTCTAACCTTCCTTCAAATTCCAATGTAAGTCCTATCTTTTAGAAAACCATTCCTCAACCATCTCAAGCTAAATTAATCTCTTCTTTTCATAAACTCCCTTTAACTTCCATAAACCTGTGGCAAACTTCTACTTTAGCCTAAATATAAAATATTTTAAATCTCATATGTAAAATTACAGTATGTATTTTAAATTATTGCTTAATTTTTATGTATGTTATTGCTTAATTTTTAGATTTGGACTTTTCTATGCATTTTTTTTTTATTTTTTATTTTTATTGATTTCAGAGAGGAAGGGAGAGGGAGAGAGAGAAACATCCATGATGAGAGGGAATCATGGATCTGCTGCCTTCTGCACGCCCCCCACTGGGGATGGAACCCACAATCTGGCCATGTGCCCTGACCGGAATTGAACCGTGACCTCCTGGTTCATAGGTGGATGCTCAACCACTGAGCCATGCTGACCGGGCCTATGCATTTAAATATAAGTTAAAATTGAGTCCCAAGCCTGTGGCTTATGAGAGCAGACACCTTGGTAAGATTACCTATGTTCATGTATGGATATTTTGTTGTAATTCTTTCCAAACAAAACCTTATTTATTGACTATCAATGGAACTATATATACCTTACCTTCTCTTTTATTTTGCTTTTTCTTTAGCAGGTAGGAAAGAAGCAAGGTAGACAGCTAGTTGTATGTCAAGTAACCTCATTTATCATACAACTAGAGGCCTGTTGCACGAAGAGATTCGTGCAATAGGCCTTCCTTCCCCTGGCTGCCTGCACCTGGGACCCAGGCTGCATTGGAGAAGCCAAGCCTCTTTAGTCTTCAGTCTTCAGTCTTCACTCTGGCCAGAGCCTTCAGTCTTTGCTACACGCCTGTGTATGCAAATTAACTGCCATCTTTGTTGGGTTAATTTGCATAGTTGCTCTGATTGGCTGGTGGGCATAGCAGAGTGACACCAATTTGCATGTTTCTCTTTTATTAGTGTAGATGGCTAATTTCTTTCTTCATGATGAAGTAACTCCACTGTTTAAAGCAAAAAGAAAAACCACAAAACATTCTGATTCAAGTGCTAGTTAAAGTTTACGCTAGACAGACAGCTTTAGTATAGCTCAATGAGTTAATTTACTATTTCTGAGCACCTTCTACACTCATTTACCATAAGGGAAAGATATGAGAATCATAGATACAAATACATATTTTTTTCCTTGTCTGAGAAAACAAAATCTTTATTCCTGAGACTTTGCTTCTCTAGTTCAGGTTAGCATCAGTCCATCTTTACAAAGCTCTCCATTTCTTGTTGTGAAGTAGTATCTTGTGTCTCAGTGTCAGTGGACCAGCAACAGGGCATCACCTGGCAGCTTGTTAGAAATGTAAAATCTCAGGACACATCTCACAGTCATTTCCTTCTCATTTTCATGATCTTGCCAGTTAATTCATTCTCACATTAAAGTTTGTAAAGTACTGAAATAAAGCAGATTTGGTGAGCAGACATCAATGCAAATTCACCTCAAGTGGCTTGAATGTGAAGCTTGTTGAATCTGCAGCAATCTTAAAGTGATATGAGTGGTGATGGGTTTACAATATAAGATATCTGCCTTTGTAGACCAGAGCCCTACTCTGGGCAGTGTCTGCCCAATAATGCCTGAGTGTAAGATCTCTGAAAGAGATGCCTGAAGACTTACTTGGAAATTGCTCCGAGGTTTACATCCATCCTGTAGCCCTCACTTGTTGTGGTCACATTGCCCTCTTTCTGGACCTTCTCTCTCTGCCTGTCTACAGATTGCTGGAGTTGACAGGCTGGAGTGTCTTCCTGCTACTGCCGTTGTGACTCCTCTCAACATGTCCCAGGGCCAGGCTCCAGGACCAGAGCTCTGTAACCCAGGCTCCAGGGGAAGGAAGGGACAGGAACCCTGTGACCCAGGCTGCAGGGAACTGGAATTGCTCCAAAGGCTGTTTTCCTTTAGAGTACCATCTTCCTTTGTCTTGACTGTGTCATCTTTCTCAAACCCAATCAGGAGAAATGTAATCGCTTTAAGCATTGTGTTTGGTATAGCTATGAGCATCTGCTATTTTCTATTAGGCTTTTCCTAAGTATATCTTCATTTTGAATGGGAGAGAGAGAGAGAGAGAGAGGTTGAGAGAGAGAGAGAGAGAGAGAGAGAGAGAGAGAGAGAGAGAGAGAGATTGAGAGAGAGAGAGAGAGAGAGAGAGAGAGAGAGAGAGAGAGACTGGTACTCATATAAAAGAGCAAAGACCAGGAACAGGCAAACCATTTTGGTGTGATGCTGGCTTCTCCTTACCCCTAAAAACCACCAGTGAGTGACCTTCAATGTTTCTTTACTCGTGCATCCATTCTCAGCAAATATTAGTGAGCTCCTACTTGTGGCAGCTGTTGGTCTATGAAATGCTGACATGTTGGTGAACCAAACAAAGCCTCTTTGTCCTGTTATGAGAAATATTTGGGGTAGGGAGGAAGGGGAGAGAAAGAACAAAAATTAGTAAAACAAAATCCCTGGCCTCAGGTCTCCAGAGTAAGTGGAATGATCTAGGCAGGGACAGAAGAAGGAAGATGGCGAGCTGTGGGAAAGTAGAGTAGAGCAAGGCAAAGGGTAGAGAAGAAGTCAGGAGGACACGGGAGTGGTAGGCGATGGGAACCATAATCCACTGCCTCGGCCACAGCCAGTACAGTGCAGCGGGCTCCTCCCAGGCCGGTGGCCCAAGAGGGTGCATTTGTTCTTTGGAGGGAGAGCTGCAGAAGGAAAACACAGAGGCCACGAGGCACCTGGGAACAAGAAACCTTCTGAAGAGAGGGAGTTAGGACTCAGATTATAGCAAAGATATACATTGGAAAAGCTCTGTAATTTTCAGAGGTTCTAAAGACATGTCAGAGCCCCCAGCTCTGAGAGTTCTCACAGTCCTGTGCAATAGTCACACAAACACCTCAGTGTGTGAACATGTGTATGTGATGTGTTTTGGGATCATGGGGGCATAGCGCTTGGGCAGAGGGAAAGAAAGAGGGGACAGCCATTAAGAGCCTTGCTGAGAAAGGTATTTCTTGTGCACAAAAAAGAATCAGGCCCCTCACTCCCTACTGAGCCCATTTCTCCTGCCTTTACTGAGCTGTCAGGCATGAATCCCTGTAGCATTCCGTAACTAATTGACAGTAATGGGGGCCATTGGGAGCCTGAGAATACGTGGCATTGCCCGGCATGCCCTGGAAAGAAGGGGGGCTCTCAGGGAAAATAAAGGCTGTCTTGTCAACTTTTTTCAAATTGAAGGTAGGAGGTAGAAAGTAGGAAGGAGCAGATTTAGGCAAACTTCTACTTTCGCCTAAAAATAAAAATAAAAAATTGTAAATCCCATATCTTATCCTAAGCTAATACCCAGGATACTAAGTTTGCTGCAGAGAAGAAGCAGATGGAATTTCAATTAACCCCGGGGCCCCCTGTGAAATCTATATTGTACTCTCTGGATTTACAACATATTGTAATATATGACCGCAGGCTACAGAGATTCCATCACAAATCAACCCTCTTTATTCCGGGAGTTCAAAAAACAGCTACAAAGGCCCACTTCAGAATCAAAAGTGGCCAACTTTTTAATAACGTTCATCCTCAGAATTGAAATGAAATTTTAAATGTTATGATAAAATCTTACTTATTGAGCAGTCTCATGCTCTTTTAATAGGGGACATTTATTTTCCCCCCTTCCATTAATGATGACGTTTATGTGCTAGAAGTGTTTAAGCCAAATAGAAAATTGGAAAAGATACACCATCATCACACCTTCAAAAATGATTCACCACAGACCCCTGGTAAATGAGCTTCCAAGGATCTTTATATTCTAAACATCCTTACCTTTCTAGAATGTAGTCTTTAATAGTAAAGGCATTCAAAACAAAAATAAAGCAGTTATCTCTCTGTGACTATCACATGAAGTTGTAGCCATTGAAATGACTTTTAAAAATTCCAAGTTGTTTTTTAAAACCAGAATCACTTATCACATACCTACAAACGTATGGTTTTGACTTATTTTTTCTTGTCTTGTATTATTGGCCTTGCCTTTCTGCGTTTGTTCTTCATTTCAAATATATTATTTGCATAAGCATTCAGCTTACCACACACAAAACAGCTTTCAAAATTAATTTTGGCTTTTTGATTGTAGGGATCTGTTTTTAGCACATTTTTCTTAGCAGGCTACTTTTCCCAAACATCGCATTTCACCTCAAATCCTCTTGACCTTCTGTGGAGATGCGTTTTCTCCCTGCAGCAAGTTGGCCCTACTCTCCGGTTTGCTGCTCTGTTTCCAGTCCCATTTTACAGAGGATTTGCCTCCGGACTCCAGGGAAATATCTTAGGAAATCAGATAAACAAAGTTCCTGGACTTTGAGGAAAAAGTCATTTTGGAGAAGTAAAACATGCCTTTTTATAAGAAGATTCAGAGTTAGATATGATAAGGGTGTCCCTCTCTAAGGTGACCACGGGAAACTGAGGACTAGAGGGCTATCCTCAGAAACACAGTCTATCAGAGTGACAGATGTTGAGAGCCGGCAGGGATAAGAAGAGACATCATTCAGGCAGCTAAGAGATAGATATGTGTCCCTACTTTTCAGTTTCACAGAACTGAATGAGCAGACTTTAAAGAGTCAGTCCCAGGCACGTTTCTCTCCAAATTGTCAGGATGGCAGAGTTCTCCCACTGCTGCTCTTTCCTCCACCGAATGCACAGCCTTGGAGGAGCGCATCAAAGAAGTCTTGTTTCTCCATGTGGCTAGACCAACAGGGTCCATTATATGGTGCAGACATCCATCCAAATTGAGCAGAGAGGCCTTGGTGCGGCTCAGGGACGAGTGGGGGCCACCAGAGAACCCAAGGAACTGGTCAACCAACTCTTCCAGAAGGTTTGGAACCTTGATTCCAAGGTTGGAAGATGGTCCTTGTAATGGAACAAACCCCTCTTCTTAGTGATGTTGGTTTATCCCGTTAACCTATTCTTTAATCAGAAAAAGCTATAGTATTTTTAAATAGGCTGAACATTTGCCTGCTTTGGATGTCTTAATATTATGCAAAGATCATTTTAATGTAATTAGTAAGGTTTATTTCCTCATATGAACAGAAACATAGGTTTACTATTTAACCCAGACTAACATTCATTTAACCTGTCTCATTTCCATCCTAGATATCATTTATTTTGGAAAGAACAAATATGTGGTTACTTAAAAATATATAATAACCGACTATGAAGAGTGACTGGGTCTTTGTTTGCTTTTTTTTTTTTACTTTTTGTGTGTATTTTTCACATATGAATAATTACTTACCATATGCCAGGCAGTCTTCTAAATGTTTTCTATGCATCAATTATCCAATCATCACAATATTCTGTGAAGTATTGTCCTCCTTTCCAAAGAGAGACTATTAATGACATAAACAGTGTTCTGAGTATATGGTTGTTTCTCAGAGATCATTGGCCAAGCATCCGGTTCAGTGATGGTCTGTACATTTGCATAGCTGAAGGTGACGTATCTTTTGACCTTGTATGGTCCTTATTCTCTCTTCCTCCCCCTAACTTCTTCAAGTCTGCCCTGAACTCTATACTATTTACAATTTTTCATTTTGAGACTCTCATATTTGTTTGGCAATTTCTCTTCAGGTCATCACATTTTTATCTTTTATCCTATTAATTTCCTATTCCAACAGCACCAGATCTGAAGGCAAGATAAAAGGAAAAGGAAAGGATAACATAGAAGATGTTCTGAAATCACCTGGTTTAAGCTTCATGATCAGATAAAGTGGAGAAAGTACACTGAATAACTCAGCTAAAAAAATAGATGGTTGATGATTTTTTTTTTTGCTGTTACTTTCTTTAATTTTTCCTTGTGTTGTTTTTTTTCTGGGTTGGTTTTCCTGTTTGATCCTATCTTTTCCTGAAGATTCAAGCCAGGATTGTTTTTCATCACTTTGCTAAATCAAGGAAAGTGCATACATTACACCAAACAATCTTTCAGTTAGATCTTACACATGAGTTTTTCCCAAAAGTTTTTACTGACAAGCCTTTCCCACAGATATCTATTACCTTCTTTGAATTCTCTTGGCACCTACATATATAGACAGTACCTCACCGCCAAGCCCTTGTTTATTATCTTGGCTTGGAACTCTTCTCTTCTTGTAACTGACACACATCTTAGCTTCAGAACAAGGTTGCAAGGGAAAGAGTTATTCTTTTTCTTTGCAAATTCTGCAGTCTTATTTTGTAGGTCAGACACATTTGTTGAGCAAAATTAGGGGGTGTTATAATATATAAATGGCATATTTCCCTGAATTATGGTGGCTGCATACAAGAGCACTAAAATGATTGGGATACTGGGCCAAGTAGACAAGGTGTTACAGCAAAAATAGGAGAAAACCTGGTCTGGACTAAACCAGAGTCTGGATGTAGAAAGACAATCTTAGGTGAGGGCAGGCGCCCAGATGGCAGCAGGGATGAGAGCTGGAGCCTAGTGTGAGCCCCTGTATAGAGGTGGGACCAGAAGAGGAGGATGGCCTCGGATTTCGGAAGATGCTGAAGTTACAGACCAGCAGTAAGACTGGGTTTTCTCTCAACCAGAGAAGAGGCAGTCTCTGTAATTTCTGTAGAGAAGAATCCAGGAGAAACATCTGCTCTGGGAATTGAACACAAACCCATGCAACAGCAGAAGTGAAAATGTTCAAAGGAAAGCATTGATGCGGTTGAGGGACTGGCCAGTAATGTTTGATTGAGCTATTATGATGAAACAGACTCCAGGATCTCATTTTTGTGGTTTCAACAACTCTCCACCCATGCTCTGCAGATTTCTCTCTTTACCATAAGCATGAGTTTTTGACCTTTCATTCTCTTTGTCTTTGAAAGCTCGGAGGAAGTGACTGTTTAAGGAGGGTCAGATTCTGCTAGTGAGAGTAGAGTCACACCCAGGGGACAGTTGTGAGCTTGCTTTGGCCCCCTTGCAATGAGCCACTCCGTCCCCACAGTATTACTATTTCAGGCTGTATTTATTTCTGTTTATCAGCAAGTTGTTATCATCTTCAGAAGTCATTTCTGCCTGCCATTAAGATTGATAAAATAAATAGGCATTTATGTAGGTTCTTTCTAACAAGCAGCT
Organism: Myotis daubentonii; assembly: GCF_963259705.1. Classification (NCBI taxonomy): domain Eukaryota; kingdom Metazoa; phylum Chordata; class Mammalia; order Chiroptera; family Vespertilionidae; genus Myotis; species Myotis daubentonii. Next base: position 67,630,769 of record NC_081842.1, on the reverse strand, counting down.
AAAAGTAAAAAATGACAAAACATGAATGGAAGGCACAGAGTTCCCATAAACTCCCCAATTTCCTCTCCTCCTTCCTCCACAGTTTTTTCCTATCATTAGCGTTTTGTATTGGTATGATGCATTTCTTACAACCAATGAGCCAATCTATACTAAAACAAGCCTAGGTGGCCCTTGCACCCCCATGTCATCACAAGATGGCCACCCCACATCATCACAAAATGGCCACCACAAGATGGCCGACAGGGGAGGGCAGTTGTGGGTGATCAGGCCAGCAGGGGAGGGCAGTTAGGGGCGGCCATGCGGGAAGGGAAGGGCAGTTGGGAGGGGCCAGGCCTGTGGGGAAGGGCAGTTGGGGGTGATCAGGCCTGAATGGGAGGGCAGTTGGGGTCCATCAGGCTGGCAGGGGAGCAGTTAGGTGTCAATCAGGCTGGCAGGGGAGTGGTTAGAGTGTGATCAGGTTGGCAGGCAGAAGCGGTTAGGGACAATCAGGCAGGCAGGCAGGCGAGTGGTTAGGAGCCAGCAGTCCCATATTGTGAGACGGATGTCCAACTGCTGGTTTAGGCCCGATCATGCAGGGACATCCCCCGAGAGGTCCCAGATTGGAGAGGGTGTAGGCTGGGCTGAGGGACACCCCTCCTCCCCAGTGCATGAATTTCATGCACTGGGCCTTTAGTATTTATACATACTAGTACTTATTAATGAAAGTCCATAATGTATATCAAGGTCCACTCTTTCTGTTATATATCCTGTGTTTTTGACAAATGAATAATGAAAGTCATCTACAATGACAGTCTCAAAGAGAATAGTTTCACTCTTCTGAAAAATCCCTGAGCTCCACCTATTCCCTTCTTCCATCCCTCCTCCCCTCCACGTGGGGCAATCACTGTTATTTTCACTCTATCAACAGTTTTGCCTTTTCCTGAATGTCATGTAGTTGGAATTGTGCAGAATGTAGTGTCTTCACAGTGCCTTCTTTCACTTCATTTACAGTTCATCCATTGTCTTTTTGTGGCTTGATAGCTCATTTATTTTTATCACTGAATAATTATCTATTGTCTGGATGCACCACAATTTATCCATTCACCTACTGACTGAATCTTGGTTGCTTCCAAGTTTTAGTCGGTTTGAATAAAGCTGCTATAAACATTGGTGTGCAGGTTTTTCTCATTTTGAAGTTGAGCAGCAGAAGCAAGCCTAGAATTCTCTGTCCCCACACTTCCCCGTCTGGCTTGTTGACTAGCTGGCTCCACGGCTCTGGTGACTGATGCCTCACAACTGTTTTGGGTCTTCCCCCACGCTTACCATGGCAGAGGTTAAACTCACAGTTGTCTCCAAATTGCTTGATGGCTGATCCTAGGCCAGGGCAAGATGGGCTCTAAGTTATCTCCATTATGAAGGAGACGCAGTTTCAGCGAGGGGCTCCATCCTCCGGCCTTGGAATGTGGATTGCTCTCCTAGAAGTCACTTGGAGATGCCACTTCCAGCCACATGCCACAGACAGGCTGCTTTCGTCTTCCAAAGCCAATCCCCAGCTAGCTAGCTACCATTCTTAACACCCCTCTCTCACCACTGATCCACCTGTGTGTTTAAACTCTGCATCAGCCTCAAGGAAACAGCCACTGAGTTCTTTATTTCAGTAACAAAACAACAAAAAAGGAGAGGTTCTTATGAATTAGCACTGTCCACTTTAGATTTCTTCCATTAGTTCCTTCTCTATGTCAATTGACTATCACCGTCTTGACTTCTATAAACATTTAAAATGTATCTGGGGTTTTCCCCCTGTGGGTGTGGGGCTTCTGCTAGCAGAGTTGCCGTGGTGGCGGGTCACCGCAGGCTCCCCTCAGCCACTTCCTCTCCCCTACACCTTGGTGCTTCTGTACTCACCAGCCGACCCTCCCACCACCTGCTCTCAGGCTTTTTGGTCACCCATCCTTCCAGGCAGTAAAGGGCTAAAACAATGTGAGCATTTCCCCCTCCTCATTGCATTTCCAAAGGGATTGCTGGGATCATACACTCAGAAGCTCTGACACCAGCCCCACCTCAAGGTGGCGGCACTTTGACTCATGAGGTGGTGAGAAGGAAGGTTCCAAACTCCTTAAAAGCTTCCTTTCCAGGTTGTGTATTAGAAATTTCTTCCTCAGATAACTAACCTCTTGAAATTCCCTGAAGAAAGTTCAGCTTTCGGAGTGGGGTGTGTATGTGTTGGGGCGAGGGGCCGGTGTTTGTTTTGTGGTGACTCTTTGGGAGTTCAGACTGCACACCTGGGAGAGCTCCTCCGTTGGGGAATGCGAGCATCATCCTGGGTGTCAGCAGAGTGGCTCCTTCCTGCTGGGCCCAGGCCACCTCTCCCCACTTTGTTTAATTGTCTGTGAGATGCGGCCAACAGCACTTAATATGGGATCACCCCTAAATCTGCACATTAATGTGTTAGAAGGGAGTTGCTACTGTACCCGTCAGAACAATAAAAGCAGGACAGTGGGAGGTGGGTTTTTTGAGACAGCAATTGAGGCAGGAAAAGACATAGCAGGAAGTGGGATGGAGTCTTGGCAGTCCTGTGGGGAAGCAGGGAGGTAAAGAAGCAGTGAGGGTGAATTGAGTGCCATGGTTTAATTACAATGTGTTGTGTGAGCCAGGATCTCTGAGAATACAGACGTAAAGAAGGTAGCCTGCTCTCAAGATCTGGTTGGTGATGAAAACCAGTTCTCTGTTTGCTGTTCAAATAGTAACACTGGGTTTACATTGGGAGAAAGCTACAGATTATCTTACTATCAGAAAACTCTTGAGTCAGTGCTGCCTTGTCTCATAAGCAGCATAAGCAAGGAAATAGGCATGAGTGTTTGCACAGTGTCTGCCATACATGGGGATTTGCATACATTGCTCAGTTTAGGCAGTTATTTCTAAAACTAGAGGCCTGGTGCACAAAATTCATGCGGGGGGGGGGGGGGCGTGGGGGAAGGAGAGGGGCTCCTCAGCCTGGGCTGTACCCTCTCACAGTCCGGGAGCCCTTGGGGGATATCCAACTGACGGCTTAGGCCCTGCTCCCCATAGGCAGTGGGCCTAAGCCGTCAGTCGGACATCCTTAGCACTGCTGTGGAAGCACACTGACCACCAAGGGGCAGCTCCTGCGTTGAGCGTCTGCCCCCTGATGGTGAGTGCACATCATAGCACCCAGTCGTGCCGCCATTTGGTCAATTTGCATATTAGCCTTTTATTATATAGGATAGGAATCAAGGAAAGCAAGAAAGGTTAAGTGGCTTGCACAAGGACACTTAACTAATAATGTCAGAGTCTTGATTTAACTGTTTCCAAAGCCCGTTCTCATGTTGTGTAGATTACTTGAATTCAGCTCCCCTAAGAAAAAGATTTAGTCACTTAACCGGCACAGTAACTTGATTTAAAAACAAAAACAAAAACGTGTAGCCATATTCTCACAGGTACCACCTTTAGGAGCCATCACTATATGACCAGAGTCACTTATGTTTACAGTATTATTCTGTACTAGGGGCCCGGTGCACGAAATTCATGCACTGGGTGGGGGGGGGGGTGGTGTCCCTCAGCCCAGCCTGCCCCCTCTCACATACTGGGAGCCCTCAGGCATTGACCCCCATCACCCTCCAATCGCAGGATCGGCCACTTGCCCAGGCCTGACGCCTCTGACAGAGGTGTCAGGCCTGGGCAGGGGACCCTCATTTCCCCCCATCACTGGTTCTGCCCCCAGCCCAGGCCTGATGCCTCTGGCCCAGGCATCAGGCCTGGGCAGGGGACCACCAGACCCCTCCGATTGCTGGCTCTGCCCCTTGCCCAGGCCTGATGCCTCGGCCAGAGGCGTAGACCCCCATCACCTTCTGATCGCCTGATCGGCCCCTTGCCCAGGCCTGATGCCTCCGCCAGAGGTGTCAGGCTTGGACAGGGGACTCCCATCTCCCCCCGATCACTGGCTCTGGCCCCCGCCCAGGCCTGAGGCCTCTGGCCCAGGAATCATGCCTGGGCAGGGGACCCCCATCTCCCTCTGATCACTTGCTCCACCCCCCGCCCAAGCCTGACGCCTCTGACCCAGGCTTCAGGCCTGGGCAAGGGGACCATCATATCCCCCCAATCCCCGGCTCAGCCCCCTGCCCAGGCCTGATGCCTCGGCCAGAGGAGTTGACCCTCATCACCCTCCGATCACCAATCACCGGATCGGCCCCTTGACCAGGCCTGAGGTGTCCGGCCCGGGCAGCGGGGACCCGCAGCTGCAGCGGCCCCGCGATCGTGGGCTCTGCTTTAGGCCCAGGCAAGGGACCCCTAGCTCCCGGGACTGCCAGCTTTGACCGTGTCCAGCTCCCATTGCTGGCTCCACCCCTACTTCCTGCTATCACTGGCCAGGGTGGAAAAGGCGCCTGATTCTCCTTTGCCCTGCCCCCCAGCTCTTAGCTCCCCCCTGGGTTTCCGATCACTGTCAGTGGCAGGGGGCTTCTTCCTGCTTTCCCTTTCGCCTCCCTGCATTGTGCCTACATATGCAAATTAACCGCCATCTTGTTGGCAGTTAACTGCCAATCTTAGTTGGCAGTTAACTGCTAATCATAGTTGGCAGTTAATTTGCATATAGCCCTGATTAGCCAATGAAAAGGGTATCGTTGTACGCCAATTACCATTTTTCTCTTTTATTAGTTTAGATTATTGCAAATTGCAATTGTCCCCTATGTAAGAGCTTGGAATTTCACAATTAGAGATTTATTCCCTTTTTTTTTCCTAAAAACTATTCTTTGGTGAATTTCTGCTGAGAGGAATGAGCCATTAAAAAGTTTATCATTGCCCTGGCCAGGTGGCTCAGCTGGTTGAAGTGTTGTCTGGTACACCAAAAAGGTTGCAGGTTTCATTCATGGTCAGGGCACATACCTAGGTTGTGGGTTTGGTCCCCAGTCAGTGTGTAAAGGAGCCAACCAACTGATGTTTCTCTTTCTCTCTCTCTCTCTCTCCCTTCCTCTCTAAAATCAATCTCCTCTGGTGAGGATTTTTTTTTTAAAAGTTTGTCATTAATGTTTTCCTTACTGAGAACATATTTATGAGAAAACTTTGATTGTGTGCATGTGGAGTGGGGGGCAATGAGAAAAGACACCTTAGCTCTTCAAAATGTTTGTGGGTACAGTCAGTGCCACCTAGAAGAAGCCCCTCTTTGCTTCTCTTCCACCCTGTCCAGGGAACACAAGGGTAACTGGCCCCTTACATCCCAAAGAATCAGCAAATGGGGGGAGGTCAGAAGGAGAATCCTGGCGATAGCAGAGAGGGAGGGGTGGCAGGAGGGATGAAGACAAAGGGGGGAAGTAACTTTTTAAATAAAAAATGATAAGTGATGAATAGAAAGGCTAATCCTGGGGAGCCCTGAGAATGCTGGACCGCCAAGCAAGGGCCTCTCTTTTTTTCACTTTCCTTTTTCTTTTCTTTTTAATTTTCTTTTATTTAATTTCGCTGCAGCACGTATAATCAATTACAGCCTGAATCAGGATAAAGGGAGGGGAAGCACTTTAATTCATAAATCAATTTTATACGGTCATCAGTCAGGTTGTGAATGCAAATACCTCTGTCGGTTTAGGTTATTCAGAATTAATTGACTCCCACCGGGCAGGGCTGCAGATGGAGAGGGGCTTTCTCACACAGTCTCCTCCGGCCCAGCATGGGAGCCCACTGCTTCCTCCCTTCCCCCTCAGGCCCTGGGCCAACCCCCTCTGCTCCCTCTCCCTCTGGGCCCCCAACATGGACTTGATGGGGGTGGGCATCCAGCAAAGAAGCTGGGTGGATAAGAGCCCGGAAAGATTGTTTGAAGAAGGAAGGGGATACACAGAAAGATGAAAGCCCCCACACAAGCCCTCTTCAGCCCGGGCCCTGCGGAGACACCTTATGTGATTAGAAATGCTTAGCCTTCAAGGGTCTGCTTTTAAGTTCTCTTGAGCTTCTTAAATAAGAAAGAAAAAAGAAAACAAACAGAAAAGCCAGAGCCCCTGGGCTGAAGCTGAAGGGATATATTCAGAAACCAGCGGCTGCAGGGGTTTGTGTGGCTGCCAGACTTGAGCAGCCTGAGAGCAGCCCAGGCCTGAGGGCCAAGTGCGGGCAGGGCCCGGCCAAAGAGCAGCAGGCCCTGCCCAAGGCACCTGAGGCCGGCCCGGAGGCGGCCCTGGGCAGGGGCCCTGCACCACAGGGTGCGGGTTGAATGAATGGAGGCACAGGAGGGACCCGCTGAGGCTTTCTACCTGGGCAGCACCTGTTTCCTAAGTTAGGGTCTTTCATTACAGGAGTTCATTCTAATCTGGAAAAGATACACACCCCTCCGCCCACGGAGCATATCCTGTCCCCCACTTTTCCGTTTTACCCTCAGCCAAATGCACCCTTAACAGTGTTGCTCCAAATCAGAGTATCTCTGTGGTTTTCAATACTGTCCCCCACCCCCTCACCCCTCACCCCCACGTTAGAATCACCCAGGGAGTGTTTTGTTTTGTTTGTTTGTTTGTTTGTTCATGTCAATATCCAGTCCTAAAATTTCTGCCTTAATTGGTCTTGCGTGGAGCCCGCGAGCTGGTGTGTTTAAGAGAGCTGCCAGCAAGTCTAATGAGCAGGTTGGAACCACAGGAGTGTCTGAGAACCTCCCAGGTCCACATTGCCTCCCACAACCTGGCAGTGCCTCTCCAAGGGTGAATCGCAAAGGTGAGGGGGGTTGAGGGTGGTTGAAATGGGTTAAAAAAAAAAAAGAAAAGAACAAAATACAATTTGAGATTAGCTATGTTGCAGATTCCCAGACTCCCTCCTGACACACCATACAGTAGGGTCTCTGGAATCTGTAACTTCCACAAGCCCGCAGTAATTGTCAGAACCCTTGCTGAGGCGAAGCACCAATATGTTTGAGCTATTTTTATTTACAGTCGAATCCTAGCCCTGCCCAGTGTGCGTCATATTTTGCCTTTACATAACAGTTACATGTTTGTGGGGTTTGCCAAAGAGCTCTCTTGAAACACCAAGACCTGATTCTAGAAGCAAATGGAAAGCAACCTTTTGATGGGATTGTCTGAAAGGCTGCATGTTTGAAAACCTGGGTTATTAATCCATATCAAGCCTCTAAAAAATCAGCCCCAACATCAAAATGTATTTTTAACCAGAGCTCAAGTAATCAGGCCCTGCTCTTGAATACAGTTGTTTTATGCAAATGAGCCATATTTATTTATTTTAAAAGGCCAAGAGGAATTCTTGGAAATGCTCTGTTAGTCACGCATTTGCATTGCCATATGCTATTGGAGGCAATAAAACTGCCTTTCTTTAAAAATGTCAGTACTTCAGGCTTCTTTCCCAAGTCAGACTAGACTTCCTCTCCAAAAAGTCTGAAGGCCTTAATGGAGATTAAATGTGTGTTTTCTCCTGCTGCACTTAGCCAGCAGCAAAGTGAAATTGAGGCGGGGGTTTTAGAATGAAAGGGCACCTTGTTTGCAAAGCCCCCTGCTTCTAAGGTAGAAGACATCCGCGTGGGGGGGAAATTCTTGGGCCCTTAGGGCAGCGCGGCAGAGTCAGCACCTCCCAGCTCTGAAACTGCCTCCCACTTCCATCGGGTGAGCTGGTACCCTCTCTGTGCCTCAGTTTCTTCCTCTTCAAAATTGGGAATTTTAACAGGACCAACTTCACAGGGCTGTTGTGAGGATTGAATGAGATAAAGCACCTAAAAAGCTAAGCAGAAATCAAGTCCAATCAATGGCAGCCCTTACGCACTTGGAGAGAGACCATGGGTGAGTGGTTTCTAAAGAATGAGCCAGTGGGCCTGTTGGTCTGATTTGCACTCCCCTCTCCATACCCGCCCCTCCACCCCACCCCATGCCCTGCATCAGATCACCTGAGAGCTTGTAAGAAATGCAAAATCTCAGGCCTCACCCCAGAACTACAGCACAGAAACTCTGGGGGTGGGACTCAGCACCCTATGTTTTGACAAGCCTCCTTGTGATTCTGAACTGAGCTGAAGTGCTTAGAGAACCGCTGGGGGAAGTTAGGGGCCGGAGGCTGGAGGCTTGGCAAGCAAGAAGCTTCTTAGGGTCAAGCAGTTTGTGGTCAAGAAAGACGTTGGACTCAGCTCTCTATACAGGAACCGAGACAAATATGTCTCATGCTGTTTGTGAGTGTGGGATTGGGAGGAAAGGCATTTAGGGGCCTGGAGTGTCCAACCAAACCATGGGACGCTCACCAGTAACCAAAACGCCATGTACAGCAGCGTTGTTTGCAAAGCACCGCCCCCCGACCCCCCCAGACAGCATCTCAAACCTTTCCACCTCAGACGCCTTCTCTCCTCCATGCCCAGCCCCTCCCCAGGTCCCAATGCCCAGGGGTGCCCCCAGCCCCATTTCCCCCTGGGACTGGAGCAGACGGCACTGCCCCACTCTGTCACCAGACAAGAGCAGCAGAGAAGCCTGAGGCTCCTGCTCTAGACGTGTGCAAAGAGGGAAGCCGTGGCAGGAAAGGTCACAGAAGAGAAGTTCTAGCCATACTGTTTGAAATACCAGTACAGAATCTTCTCCCACTTTTCTCCTACTAAAAGGTCCCCAAAGAGCCAGAAGGTTGAGATGGAGGGAGGCAGGCTGGAGGGGCTAGATAGAACAAAAAACTTTGGAAACCATCTGATAAAGGCAATTTTACAAAAGTCTCAGGAAAAAGAAAACAGAGAAGCCTGGGGGCTTTGGAGAGAAGATACTGAGAGGAGGCACAAGGGGTGGCTAACGTGCTCCTTAAAGATTTCAACTTCCCTTCCACACACAATAGTTGAGCACCTACTCTATGCCAGGCACTCTGCTATAGACTTTGAGAGACAGAAGTGCATAAGATGCATTTCTTCTCCTCGAGGAAAGACAGGAGAAAATAGAAAAACTTCTCTTTGCTAAGTACAGCAGAAAACACACATTTAATCTCCATTAAGGCCTCAGACTTTTTGGAGAGGAAGTCTTGTCTGACTTGGGAAAGAAGCCTGAAGCCTGAAATTTTTAAAGAAAGGCACATTCCTTCTAAAATGACATCTGAAATTAGAAGAACAAGTCAACTCCCAAAGTGTCTTTAAACATTTGGCTCAGATTTGTGACGAGGGGTACAGCACACAGTTGTAATGCAAATTGTCCACCCCCAATACCTCTCTTTTACCGGCACATACAACCCTGTGTGTGTGTGCACATGTGCCCCTGTGTGTGCATGCACGCGTGTGTGCACACACGCACACACACTCTTCACCTGGCCGGTGAAGGTTAGGCCTCGCTGCTGCTGGCCCTGCTGTACTTCAGTCTCGATCACAAAAGCATCAGAAGTTCATTACAGAAACAAATCCTAGCAGTACATTAGCCAACTCGAACCTAGCTTCCCTTCAATGAAGTCAGGGTAAAGGAATCTGACAGGCACAGATTTAATTTCCTGTGAAATGCACAGGGGTTTAGAGGCTGCAAGAGAAGCAGGATTTGGACAAATGCATTTTGGGTTTTATCACACGATTCACATAAAACCCCTTTGCTGTGCTTAGCAAGCCCAGGCCCCTGGCTTTCACGGCCCTTGACATCAAGCATATAGAATCGGGGTCTGAGCTCAGCCCTCAGCCCTTGGACTGCTACTCCTTGGGAGGACATGAGTCAAAGCAACTGTGCTGGTGCGATGCTGGGTTTAGGCTGCACCACGCTGCCTGTCCCAGTGGTCACTTCCCTGGGTCGCTGTCCCACGTCCGCACTTTCTCTAGATGGGAGCCAGTCAGGTGTTAGGCCGGGGCAGAAAGGAGACTCTGAAAGGGACCCTTTGTTGCTCTACCTGCCTCAGCCCCCAGCTGCTCCAGAGATCTGTTCTCTTGCTCCCTGAGGAAGAAATGAGCTTTCATTCCCCCTCAGGCCTCTGCTGTTACCTATTTCCCAGCTCAGTCCCAAACAGCCCAATGAATTTTTCAGAAAGACCACAGCTGCTGTGTCAGGGTCCAGGTACAAATATTAAAATAATCCAGGGAGGAAAAAATCCCAGAGCCCCTTGGGTGTCGTTTTCACAAAATGTTCTTCTGATCATTCTTACATGTTTGGGCTCTTCTCCATTTGTCTTCTGTTGTCCCCTGTGGGCCTTTTCCTCTGCCGCTTCTCTTTTTCCTCTCTATGTTGCTTCCCAAAGCATAAGCTACATGTCTATGATACGAAACAAAGTTGATTCCTAAGTTTTTGGGTGTTTTTTTTTTAAAGGAGGTTTCTCATACAAAACACAACCCTGGCTGCAGCTGGAGGCTGCTGGGGTTTCTGCGCCTTGTTTTAATGCATGGCCCCTTTCATGGAACCCAGGGGAGTTCCCGGGAGTGGGGGTGGAGAAGAAAGAGGAGGGGGGAGGCGTGAACCTTTACACCCAAAGTGGGACTCAGAAGAATTTACAGCGTCTTTTCTGGAGACCGTTAAGATTTTATTGCCCTGGTACCAGCAGTTACAATGCCCCATGGAGCTGGGGCTGAGCCCCTGCCAGGCATCCTCCGGCTCTAATGCTGAAAAGAGGCCAACTGCACTGCAGGCTCCCTTCAGGAAGCCAGAGGGAGCTGCCCCCAGTGGGAGGTGGGTCAGAGGACAGATAGAAACCCAGAAAGTAAGCAGGGGAATTACAAAATCACACCTTCGGCTCCTCAAACAGAGCAGGCTTTGGGTGACTTTCTACCATTTCCTCGCTTATGATGCTAAACAAATATCATAACAAACTCGAAGGCTGGGGTTCCAATTCGTAAACTAGATAGAGATCCTAGCAGCACAGACCTTATTGGATTGTTGTGAGGAGTAGATAAGACAAAGGAGTAAATAAGAGTTTAGTACAGTCCTGGTTCACAGTAAGAGCTTATTGTAATATTGTTTTACATTGGTGTAATTATAAATGACTAGAGGCCCGGTGCACGAATTTGTGCACTGGGGGGGGGGTGTCCCTCAGCCCAGCCTGCACCCTCTTCAATATGAGACCCCTTGGGGGATGTCCGAGTGCCGGTTTACGCCCAATCCCACAGGTCACCCCTAACTGCCTTCCCCTGCCAGCCTGGTAGCCCCTAACTGTCCTCCCCTGCAGGCTTGGTCCCTCCCAACTGCCCTCCACTGCCAGCCTGGTCATTTCTAACTGCCCTCCCCTGCAGGCCTGGTCACCCCCAACTGCCCTCCCCTGCTGGCCCGGTCACCCCAACTGCCCTCTCCTGCTGGTCCAGTTGCCCCCAACTGCCCTCCCCTGCCAGCCTGGTTGCCTCTAACTGCCCTCCCCTGCCAGCCTGGTTGCACCTAACTGCCCTCCCCTGTAGGCATGGTCCCCCCCCAACTGCCCTCCCCTGCTGTCATGATCATCCACAACAACCCTCCCCTGCTGGCCATCTGTGGCGGCCATCTTGTGCAAGGGTGTGGTGGTCAATTTGCATATTACCTCTTTATTAGATAGGATGGCATGGCAGGAAAGGGGAGACCACCACGCTCACACTTCCTCTGAATGTGAGTGTGTGTGGAGAAGAGATATTCTTACCTCTAACCCACTGTGGATGTGAGGGGAAAGACTTATAAAAAAGGAAGGAAAGTGAAAGAAAAAAGATAAAAGTAGAAGGGATTTATATAGGGAAATAATTGGAAAAGGCATGCAAAAGAGAACTAAGTGAAAGAAAATGGAAATTGTCTTTTTTTCCATGGAGAGAAGTTTGGCAGCCAGACAGAGACTGGGCAGGAAATGCAGATGAGCGGCCAGAGGCCTAGGTGTCTGGGAATGTGCAGGTTTGGTTCGCTCCTTCAGGGAGGTAGACCATTAAAAAGAAACCTCAGCAAAGCTTCCTGCACACGTGTAACCCCTCTGTATACTTGCTGTCAATCACAAGTCCTCCCTCACAGCCCTCACCAGCCACTGATAAATGACCTCCCACGCTGCCACAGGCCCACACCTGTAGACTTCACTGTGACCCTAAAAGACACTGTGCTCCCTAAGGTAATGTTCAACATTTTGTGGCTGGGTACCTACCTCTGCTGCAAAGGGCAGGGCTAAATTGTCCCATGCCTAGAGCTTGGTCCGTGCTTAATCAGTGTCTGTTGAATGAATGAATGAGTGAGTAATGTGGTATACCGGAGGCAGGCCTACATACAAACAAGCCAACAAGACTGCCAATTGCTGCAGGTTTTCTTTAGGGGCAGAGTGAAATGCTCTGGAATTAGATGGTGGTGATGGTGAGTACTAAATGTGAATGTACTAAAACCCACTGAATTGTACACTTGAAAATGGTGAATTTTACAGTATGTGAATTATAGCTCAATACATAAATAAAAAGGCATAAGCTATACCCTTGGAGAAGCAAACAGTCATGACTAGCATTTCTCTTCCAATTTACTCTCAATGGCGGGTCCTCTTCCCATCCCCTTGCTCCTTCTCAGAACCTAAGGACAAAATAATGGCCTTTAAAAAGTCTCTTTCAAGTTCTTCTTGGATTTTTAAGTTCTCTTATAATCTAAGTGAGACCAAGGATGGTTAGAGCTCATAGAAATGAGAGGGCTAAATAAGAGGGGCTCAGTTTTCTCTTGAACTGTGTAAACTGTTCATGCTTAAACATCCTGAAGGGAACCTCTTCACAGGGTCCCAGCTACTGAGCAAAGAAATTCTAGGGCGTCGATGGCAGTATTACCTACTCTTCCTGGCACTCAAAGACATTCCCATGAACATCAATGATTTTCCAGGTGGGATGAAGGAAAATGAAATTTAGCAATAGATTCACCTGCCCTTTAAAGCCCCCTCCCCATTCAGATACCTGTCTACACGCAGACACCTTCCTAGTATTGGGAACTGTTGTTTCCTTTGGACACTTCTGTTTTGTGAGAAGGGTGGTTAACTTACACACAGCACTATTTTCAGAGTACTCCATATGGAGCTTATTTCAGTTGCTGTACTGGCAAAGGAAACTCCCAAATCTTAAGCACCATTCAATACATCAGTAGCAGACTCCTTAGACAAACAGGATTTCAGGTTTGGGGCTGGTGTCTGCTCTATTCCTATAAAATAGAAAGGGAATGAATCCGTACATGTCTGCATCCCACTGTAAGGTTTGGTCCAAATAAAATTGGAAAAAGAAGGCTATGTTATATTTCAAGTTCCTTCTACACTATCCTATTCTGAGCAGAGTAAAAATGTGAAACACTGAAATGCTACTTATTCAAATGTAATCTTGAACTAAAGCAAACATTAAAATCTTGATTCATTCAGAGGCTTTGCTTGAACTAGGCAGCGGGGGCGGGGGCAGAGAGTTAGTTTATTGCCCGAGGAGCCACTCCCATTTCACCACTACACCCCATAAGCAACGTGTTTACTATGTATTTGAATATATTCTTGTGATAAATATTACTCTGGATGTTTATTTTTATTTGCATAATTGGATTCCACATTTTAATCTCTGACATGAGGATGCATTTTGCAATCAATTGTATGTCATAGTTTCATTGGCAGAATTTTTACTTTCTGAGTCAAAACAAAGCAATGGTGGATAGTATAGTAAATGGTATTTAAATTCAATGAAATTTGCTATTTAACACATTCTATTTCATACTCCCCGCCCCCCGCCCCGGAGTACCAATTTAAGACCATGCATTTGCCACACATTCATTTTATCTGTTGTTGCTTATTGCTCCTAGCACTCCAGGGTGAGTCTCATCATACTTCATCTACCCACTCCCTAAAACCACAGACAGTATTGGAAGAAGCATCCTTGTTTATATCCCCTATGGAATATTATACACATGTCACTGGGATAGTGTATCTAGGAGTAAAATTGCTGGCTCATAGGTTTGTGAATATTAATTTGACAAAGTAGAGCCAGACTGTTCTCCAGAATGGCTACAATATCCATTTTCCGCCAGCAGATCCCCTGTGCCCACATCTCTGCCAACACTTGGCATTATTCAGCTTCCTCATTTTACCTGTGAGAAAAGAGAAGTTTGTATGAATGGATTCTCTTCCCTTTTATGAAGAAGTAGATGTAGCTAGTGGTACCAAAGTCTTTGCTATGCCAAGATGGCTCTATGGCCATTCAAATGAACTATGTGATTTCTTACACTGCATTACTTCAGTCACTAGAGAATGTCCCTTAACCTCTCTGGGCATCGGTGTTCATATCCCTTAGTTAAAGGAGTATTATTTGATGATGTCCAGGACTCTTTTCAAATCTGCAATTCTCCGAGTGTGGATACTCTTTAGTGCATCATTAGCCATCACCTCTGATGGTCTCCAAGTGTCTTTGGGCTTCAAGATGTTGGAAATGATGGGCTATTCTTTGTACCTTTTTACAGTGGTTGGCAAACTGCGGCTCAGCAAATTGCGGCTCGCGAGCCACATGCGACTCTTTGGCCCCTTGAGTGTGGCTCTTCCACAAAATACTGGCTCTTCCACAAAATACCAGCTCTTCCACAAAATATGGACTTCTGTGCATGGGCCACGAAGTTTCAATCGCACTGTACGTGCGTACCCACACTTGGTATTTTGTGGAAGAGCCACACTCAAGGGGCCAAAGAGCTGCATGTGGCTCGCGAGCCGCGGTTTGCCGACCACGGGTCTAAGAGATAAGAATACCTATTGAATAATCAAGCATCCATATTCGATACCATCCCCTTTTATATGAACTTCCTCTCCCAACTCCTTCCCACCCTCAACTGAGACACTGCCAGGAACAAAGGATGAGGTACACAGTGTGCCTTTGCAAAACCCTGGAGTGTATTAGATTAGTTTTGCTCCCATCTGAAAAACATTACTCCCCCTGTTCTGGTGAGGGGTGGGTCCCATCATTTCACTAAGGCAAAGTCCAAACAAGAAATTGATGTCACCCAAACAGGAAGAAGCCATTGGTCCATCCTCAGCCATTTTTGAATAAGGGCAGAGAACTGAGATGGGAGTTGGGGGTTGCTTTGAGAGCTTTTATGCCTAAATGCTCACTCCCACTTGTTTCTCTTTCCACTGGATGAGGTCTGCAGAACCTCCTGGCTTACAGCCACTGCCTGCAAGGACCGCTAGTGCGTGTGCATGTATGCCAGCCTCACCGATGCCCTCTGCCAGCTCCCCGAGGGAGACCAGCCCTTCTCGGGCCTCGCAGATGACAGTGTGGCAATTGTTTTCTCCACATTTAAACCCATCAGCCCCTTCCCGTGTCACATGCTGGTCGGGATTCCAAAACTCAGAGACCTGGAGAGGCTCTACTTTTGGCTGAGTTTCAGCTTCCTATTATCAGGAAGAAAGAGATAAAGCACATCACTCACCATGGAGGGAAATTCCAGGGGGAGATCTTTCAGGTCCTGGGCTCTCTCCTTAGAGCTAGGATCTCTTGTCTCTCTCTCTCTCTCTCTCTCTCTCTCTCTCTCTCTCTCTCTCTCTGTCTCTGTCTCTCGGGCCTGTTTAGTTGCAATATGAATACTAATACCTCCGTCTATTCAAGCATTGTAAATGGCAGGGTAGGCATTGGCACTGAGGGGCCTTCAACTAGACACACACACACACACACACACACACACACACACACACACGTGTATATATATGCTATCCCATGCAATGCAAGCATTTTGTTACCCCAAACAAAGGACACTTGGCTGGCTCTCTTGCTTGCCTTTTGCCTGGCTGTCCCAATGAGCCCCGTTGTCAGCAGCAGGATTCCATCTTCTCCCCTCGATAGCCGAGCTGGGAGATTTATTTTACTCTGCGATGGCCCAAGTTTGCTTATTGGGAAAAGCTGCTTAGCCAGTTCTCATCAGCTCTGCTGGGACCTGGATGGGAAACTCAGGACAGCCCACATGGAATATTGCTTTGGCTTAGCTGCAGGATTACGGTTCAGAGTTCTGGCATGCTTGCCTTCACTCACTCTGCAGGGTCATCTCAAGGACACATGGGGCCCTGCACTGCTAGAGTTGGTGGGGGTGTATTCTAGTCTGGGCTTATTGCCTCTTTTTTAAACTTGAAGTAATATCATATTATATTAGAAAAAAAAAAAGAAACAGTGCATGGAGAAGTCCTAACTTTATTGATCACATTAACTGGGATAAATGAACAGTATAACTAGCCTCATCAGGTCACACCAAGTGTTTTACCAAAAGAATTCTGAGGGGGGGGGGACATTTTGTGATTTTTAGAGCTCTTTTTTCGACATGGAAATTGCAGACACTGGATTGTGGACCTCGTTAGTGGCAAAAGCATATGAAGCGCAGAGTTGGAATTCACTTCTGAGTCCGAATGACTACATGAACCATGCTTCTTACAAAGAATATCTTATTCCTGCTGGTAAATAAGAAATGTCAGCCATAGATTTTATATGAGAAATTCTTAAGCTCGCGATAGTTGGAAATGGAATGCTGTAGCCGTGGAGCTTTGCTGGGCAGGCCTTGGGCCCCTTCACCACAGCCTCCCCCTCAGCTGTGTCCCAGCGCCATGTGGACACCCACTGGGTACATCAGGCACAGGGCCAGGGAGCCACCATCCTGTTAAGGACTCTCAACATGTTTTCGTGTGTCATAAAATCAGAAGAAAAAAAATGAATATACTATATACCAATGGAGTTATAAAGGGTACTTTTTAATACTTTTATGTGGAGAAAGGTGTACACAAATAGTTAGGGCCCGTGACACCCTGCCTGTCTTCTTAAATAATCCAGAAAGGGTATGGTGTGAATTTATAATCCGTGTATAGCATTGCCTCCTCTTTCATTCACTTGGGGAATTATATCATCATAGAAATCCTTAAGTAGGAAGCATTTGCTTCCCTTGGCAGGCTGTTCTTCTTGGCTAACATAAAAGTTGATACAAATATGTCCAAATACTCAAATATACAAATGTGAACAGATAGTTAAAGCTCAATATACATAAGCCATATCCAAGAATTGGTACCCTCACTTGTCCCTGGGTACACATTCACAAGCACCAGGGGGCAGCCCCAGGAACTTCCCTGTAAACGTATTCACCAACACACACACACACACACACACACACACACACACACACACCAACAATAAAGCAAATAGACAAGCAGCCAAGAAGATCAAATTTACAACCCATGAATAGTTACAAAGAGAAAGTTCCCAGATTTGGAGCCCAATCTGTGGTAGGTAAATAAAGGGGGGAGTGAGATGGAGAAAAGGAGAAAGCTGTGCAGATTGAGCCAATGCATGCAGGATTACTATTATTTGAGATCCAGGACCAGATGGTCACTAATGATGGCTCTCAGAGCTTCCCCAGTTAGGCATCCCTGCTCTTTGAGAACTTCAGATCTGCACAAGACAGCAAAAATGTCAGATTTGAGGACTGAGTTTGGGGATTAAGAGGAGGGAAGAAAGGGAAGAGATAGAAGGTTTTTTTTAGGGGCTCCATGATTCAAAACAAGTTCAGAAAGAGCAGAAAAAGTTAAAGGAGCTATCTCATTAAGTGGACCCCCTTCACATCTTCCTTTTCCCATTCCACCCACAATTCCCTTCCCTTCATAGAATGTACCCAGCAAAACAGCTGAAGAAAGATCATCTCCCCTGCTCTTCAAAGCCAAGTTATTATTATTTTTTATTATTAATTAAGGGTAAATATGTGAGGCAACCTCTGGACAAAGACACCGTCTAGCCCTGCCTGTTTGGAATCAAATCCCAAGCCCATACTGATAGGATGTATACTTGTCATGGGACTTTGGACTTTAGCAAGGTTCCTATAATATTCATTTAACTAGACTGTTGGGAGATTGGGTGTGTGATCCAACAATTATCAGGATTCTCTCCAGCGAGTCTTCAGTTGATTATTCAGGAAGTTTTTCTGTATTTTAGTTGTAATTCCAGTTTGGTCCTGGGAAAGTGTCCATGCAGCGTCCACTTACTCTGCCACCATTTTTAATCTCTGCTCATTCCACAAAGACATGATGATTCCTGCTGAAACAATCCTATCTAATAAAAGACAAAAAGGGTAATTGACCATACCTTGCTATGCTTCCCATTGGCTAATCAGCACCATATGCAAATTAGCTGCCATCTTTGAAAGATGGCGGCTAATTTGCATACTGCAGGCAGGGCTGGCCAGTGCCAGACGCCATCCGGGCCCAGTGTGTGGCCCTGGGCAGCCGGGCTTATGCAGCGCTATCGAGTCACCTAAGCCCCGCCCCCAGCCGGGACCCCTGTGTGCCACCTAAGCCCTGCTGCCAGCTGGGACCCCATGGCGATCCCGGAGCAGGCAAGTGCGGAGGGCGGGTGGCCCCCAGGTGGGCCTGTTCCTGGGATCACCATGGCGATCCCAGAGCAGGCAAGTGCAGAGGGCTGACGGCCCCCAGGTGGGCCTGCTCCTGGGATCGCCATGGCGATCCCAGAGCAGGAAAGTTTCCCACAGGCAGCACCCAGCAGGGCCTGCCCCGGGTCTCTGCAGTGATCCGGTGATCCATGAGCAGGAAAGCGCAGCCTGCAGGCAGCACCCCACCCTGGCCACAGCTCAAGGGAGAGAAAAACATGCAGTGGAGGCCAGGAGCCTGAGAGATCAATACAGAGGGGCGCCTGCTCCAAGCCTCCACGATGTGGCTGGGGGCAGGCCCCAGCAGACACACACACACACACACACACACACACACATGACGCCTGCTCCGAGCCTCTGCTGCCAGACTGTGGCCGTCAGTAGGACATCCACTGAGGGCTCCTGGACTGTGAGAGGGGCAGGCTGGGCTGAGGGAACCCCATCCCCCAGTGCACAAATTTCGTGCACCAGGCCTCTAGTAATAGTAATAATAATAATAATAATAATTAATAATAATAATAATAATAATAATGATAACCCTAGCCGGCTTGGCTCAGTGGATAGAGCGTCAGCCTGCAGACTGAAGGGACCTTGGTTCAATTCCGGTCAAAGACACATGCCTGGGTTGCAGGCTCGATCCCCAGTAGGAGGCGTGCAGGAGACAGCCAATCAATGATTCTCTCTCATCGTTGATGTTTCTATCTCTCTCTCCTTCTCTCTTCCTCTGTGAAATCAATAAAGAAATATATATAAAAATAATAATAATAGGAGGGGTGAGGAAGGAAGAAGGAGGAGGAGAAAAAGAAGGAGGAGTAACAGGAGGAGAACGAGGAACATCTGTAATAATGTCAACAATAAAGATTTTTTAAAAAAGAAAAAGAAGGAGAAGGAGGAGGAAGATGAGGAGAAGGAGGAGATAATTGTGTGCTTGGTGTTGTGCTAAGTACTTTATCTGCAGTGATCTCATTTAATCCTTTCAGCCTTGTGAGTTAGGCCCTGTTATTATAGAGAAGGAATTTTACAGACAAGGAAAGTGAAGCTTCGAGATGTTAAATAACTTACCCAAGTTATCACAGCTAGTAAATAGATCAGATGCACTGTAACTCCAATCTGTTACTGTTATGTAATCTAATTTGCATTTTTTTCTCATTGTTATTTGTCCTTTAGGTTTTTCCCCCAAAATTTAACTACTAGAAATAGTATGACAATGTACTTTTTGAACATAAAGTTTTTCTCTTATTCTTGATTATATTCTTAGAATAAATTCACAGGAGTAAGATCAAATGGTTGTATCAATTGCTTTAAATATATTTAGGTCTCGTTATGTATTGCCAAATTGCATTTTGAAAGGTTTTGCTAATTTACACTGAGAGCGCCACTATATGAGCGACCTATTTTTCTCAAATCCTTTCCAACACTGTCTAATTGCTGATGAGACTTGGCAACTTTCTGGATGCAATTCCATGGTCAATGGCAAAGGTTCCCAGGAATTCCATTTCAGTGGCCTGGAGCATTCGAAAGCTGTGAGCCTCCTGGGTTACAGTAGGCTCCCTGAAGGCCCACTGCTCTTACCCCCTCTCCCATCTTTTCGCCATACCTATAATTCTACATGAGGGACTCGTCCTTTTGGCTTAAGTTTAGAGTTTTTCTACAATTTTTCCCTGGAAGGCATTACTTTTAAATGGCTGTCAACTATTTATACTCTGTTGTAAAGGTGAAGAACCAGATTATTTTGAGAAGGAAAGGAAGCCAGGAGACAGTGATTGGAGTTCTGGGGGTGAGGGGTGAAGGTGGGGTTGGGGAGAGACTGAGAGTCAAGAAGAAAGAAGGTACAAGTCTGGTCCCTCCCCATCTAACCAAGGGTTCCTTTCCAGTGCTTGTGCATTGGAAGGTAGTTTTCATTCACACATTCACTTATTCCAAACACACGCACACACACACAATTAATGCTTTCCATGAAGTAGGTAGCATTATAAGTGTGGAGAGGGATACATCAGTGAAAAGAACAAATTCGTTGTCCTTTCAACGCTTAGTGAGAAGAGACATTCAAACAAATATATAATATGATGTTAGAAAGCCGTAAACGCTGTAAGTGTTGTCTTTAAGCAGAAAAATTGACAGAAGCCAGAGGCTCGGAGAAGGACTCTCTGGGTAGATAATTACAGACTCAGGGGTTTGGGGCATGTACGTGAGAATGGGGGATATGGCAGGAAAATAAAAATCACAAGCCAATCAACCACTAGCAAGCAAGGTAGCTCTCTGACTCATAGAAAGTGCTGTAGACCTCTTGGTTTGTCCCAACAAAGATCTATGATTTTATTTTATTTTTACATTAAATGTATTAGGCAACAGTGGTTAATACCGTCATGTAAATTTCAGGTGTACAACGTTATCCTATGACCAAAAATCTGTGATTTTGGTTACCAGGCCTTCACTTGGCTGTAAAATGTGACCGATGTGTCCAGATACGTTGGGATTGTTTGTGGCTGTTCGTGTTCTGTTTTAGATGCCGTGTATTGTCCCAATGAGAGCACCTGTGGTGGGAAGAGCAGGAGGGCCCGAGAGTCAAGGCTCACCCTCACCCGCGGCTCCTGACTGCTCTTTCCTGGGCCTCAACTAACCCCAATTAAGCAGACTGAGGAGTTTGGTGTCTAGAAGGAAGGTCTCCGTGGTCCCTTCCACCCCTAGCCCTTATTTTCTACCCCAGTAGCATTTTGCCTGTGAGGCATGCATATAGAGCAGGATTAATCCATCAGCTCCGCTGGGCTGGGAGCGGAAGGGAGGCAGGCGGAGGAGGAAGTATCAATGAGATTGCACTCCAGTGAGCACTGAAGAGGCTCCATTCATGGGCCAACAAAACCTGGGAGAAGCCTAGGACTTAATCAGCCAAGGAGGCTCCAGCAGCAGGAACAAAGGAAATCACAGCTTGAGCTGGCAATCCAGGCACAGCTCCTGCATTCTCCCTGAGAACTGAGTGTACACACACACACACACACACAGAGAGAGAGAGAGAGAGAGAGAGAGAGAGAGAGAGAGAGAGAAGCTGAAGGTTTCCAAAAGAAAGGGAAAGACAAAGGCAAAAGACAAAGCACCTGAGGAATTAGATGCTAGCTGATATGACTTAAAAATAGACCCATTTTTTACACCATACACAAAAATAAACTCAAAATGGATAAAGGACTTAAACGTAAGATGGGCACCATAAAAATCTTAGAAGAGTCCATAGTCAGCAAAATATCAGACGTATATTATAGCAATATCTTTACCGATACAGCTCCTAGGGCAATGGAAATTAAAGGGAAAATAAACAAATGGGACTACATCAAAATAAAAAGCTTCTAGCCCTAGCTGGTTTGGCTCAGTGGATAGAGCATCAGCCTGCAGACTGAAGGGTCCCAGGTTTGATTCCAGTCAAGAGCACATGCCCGGGTTGTGGGCTTGATCCCCAGCAGGGGACATGCAGGAGGCAGCCAATCAATGATTCTGATCATTGATGTTTCTTTCTCTCTCTCCCTCTTTCTTCCTCTCTGAAATCAATAAAAATATATTTAAAATAATAATAAAAAATTAAAAAGCTTCTGCACAGCAAAATAAAGCATCAACAAAACAACAAGAGAGCCCACTGCATGGGAGAACATATTTGCCTATGTTATCTCTGATAAGGGTTTAATCTCCAAAATTTACAGAGAACTCATAAAACTTAACAAAAGGAAGATAAACATTCAATCAAAAAATGGGCAAAGGTCCTAAATAGACACTTTTCAAAAGAGGACATAAAGAAGGCCAAGAGACATATGAAAACATGCTCAAAGTCACTAATCATCTGAGAGATGTAAATCAAAACGACAATGCAGTACCATCTCACACCTGTCAGAATGGCTATCATCAACAAATCAACAAACGACAAGTGCTGATTTTTAATATTTCCTACAACTTTTCTGATATCATACTATGTTAGTACAGTTTTGGTAATATTATTATACTTAAAATTCTTTTTTCTTGAAATATTAATGTTTATTGCATATAACATTAAAAATAAATTTTTTTAAAGAGCCCCATTTTAACACCACCTTTCAGGCCATGTTCTAAGAATACTTATAGTTTAATTTCTTTTTAATTAAGAATATTTTCGGGAGAACCAAGATGGCGGCATAGGTTAAAGCCAGAGTTTGCTGCTTTGAACAACTACTTCAAAAGTGAAACCAAAAAACGGAAGGGACATCACCCAGAACCACAGGAACGCTGGCTGAGTGGAAGTCCTACAACTAGGAGGAAAGAGAAACGCATACGGACACTCAGAGGAGGCGCAGTGCTGAAGTCAAATTCTGAGGTGCGGAGTGCGTGGAGCGGGCTGGCGGTGGAGGGCGCGGTTGTTGTTTTCAATCGGGAGGGAGTCGCAGACTCTGAGCTCCAGATCCGGGTGAGTCTCTAGGGACCCAGACTCAAACGGGAGAAGCGGGACTGTCTGGCTTCGGTCAGAGCAGCGAGGGCAGCTTTCTCTCCGAGCTTTGCAGCGGGTGCTGGGACTCAGAGAGGCAGAGCCCCTTGGGACAGGACTGAGAGCCACCATAACTGCTCTCTCCGGCCCACCCTGTTGATCCTGTGCGACCCGCCCCGCCCAAGCCCTGCACAGAGGCATTTGCCAGATAGCCTCAGGCACAGGCTAGATTAGCACCTCCCTAGAGGACAGAAGTTCTCTCACTGCTGACACAGCTGATTCTCATAGCCACTTGGCCTGGAGGTCAAACCCTCCCTGGAATTAGCTACAACAATCAAGATTTATCTATAAGACTGCGAACAAAGACCACTAGGGGGTGCACCAAGGAAGCATAACAAAATGCGGAGACAAAGAAACAGGACAAAATTGTCAATGGAAGATATAGAGTTCAGAACCACACTTTTAAGGTCTCTCAAGAACTGTTTAGAAGCTGCCGATAAACTTAATGAGATCTACACGAAAACTAATAAGACCCTCGATCTTATATTGGGGAACCAACTAGAAATTAAGCACACACGGACTGAAATAACGAATATTATACAGACGCCCGACAGCAGACCAGAGGAGCGCAAGAATCAAGTCAATGATTTGAAATGCGAGGAAGCAAAAAACATCCAACCGGAAAAGCAAATTGAAAAAAGAATCCAAAAATGCGAGGATAGTGTAAGGAGCCTCTGGGACAGCTTCAAGCATACCAACATCAGAATTATAGGGGTGCCAGAAGATGAGAGAGAGCAAGATATTGAAAACCTATTTGAAGAAATAATGACAGAAAACTTCCCCCACCTGGTGAAAGAAATGGACTTACAGGTCCAAGAAGCGCGGAGAACCCCAAACAAAAGGAATCCAAAGAGGACCACACCAAGACACATCATAATTAAAATGCCAAGAGCAAAAGATAAAGAGAGAATCTTAAAAACAGCAAGAGAAAGTAACTCAGTTACCTACAAGGGCATACCCATACGACTGTCAGCTGATTTCTCAACAGAAACTTTGCAGGCCAGAAGGGAGTGGCAAGAAATATTCAAAGTGATGAATACCAAGAACCTACAACCAAGATTACTTTATCCAGCAAAGCTATCATTCAGAATTGAAGGTCAAATAAAGAGCTTCACAGATAAGGAAAAGCTAAAGGAGTTCATCACCACCAAACCAGGATTATATGAAATGCTGAAAGGTATCCTTTAAGAAGAGGAAGAGGAAGAAAAAGGTAAAGATACAAATTATGAACAACAAATATGCATCTATCAACAAGTGAATCTAAGAATCAAGTGAATAAATAATCTGATGAACAGAATGAACTGGTGATTATAATAGAATCAGGGACATAGAAAGGGAATGGACTGACTATTCTTGAGGGGGAAAGGGGTGTGGGAGATGTGGGAAGAGACTGGACAAAAATCGTGCACCTATGGATGAGGACAGTGGGTGGGGAGTGAGGGCGGAGGGTGGGGCGGGAACTGGGAGGAGGGGAGTTATGGGGGGGCGGGGAAAGGAACAAATGTAATAATCTGAACAATAAAGATTTAATTAAAAAAAAAAAGAATATTTTTCTACTTAGTAACCAAGGAGCATTTTGATGATGCTTAAAATGAAATTTCTGAATAAAATCTTTTCCGGTCCTGGAGTTATTTTAGTTTCTAAGCATATTCTATATAGCAATTGGGAGGCTTTGCACCATGCCTTCCTGTGAACATGTAACTAGGCCTTCTTTTTTCCTTTTTTTTCTTTTCTAGTATTCCAACATCCTTCTAGTGAAGTAGGTTGAGATTATGCATACCCCATTTTAAAAGTGAGAAAACTGAAGCTGTGTTTCTTATGGTTGCTATTATATCTACAGCTGCCGGGCCAACTTCAACAGGTGTGGTCACTGCCCCTGAACAGAAGGTCAGATGAATGAGCAGATTGTCATTATCCTCCCTCAGGTAAGTGTTGGAAGGAGGATGAGCAGTTAGGATGCCACACAACCACTAGTAACTTTCTGGGAAACAGGGCATGATGCACCCCCTCTCCATGCTAATCTAAATGTGACTCTCTGTCTTTGTCAGATGCTAAAAAATAGCATTAGGATGACTCACAAAATTAAATCATTACTGGTTTTTGTTTTGTTTTGCATTCACATGTTTTTGTTTTTTTTAATTTTTTAACATATTTTTATTTGTTTCAGAGAGAAAGGGAGAGTCACAGAAAGATAAAAACATCAATGATGAGAGAGAATCATTGATAAGCTGCCTCCTGCAGCCTCCCCCCCGCCCCCCAAGCCTCCCCCCCACCCCCGCCACCAGGGATCAAGCCTGCAACCCAGGCATGTGCCCTTGACCAGGAATCGAACCTGGGTTTCTTCAGTCCACAGGCCAGTGCTCTATCCACTGAGCCAAACTGGCTAGGGCCACATGTTTTTCTTCATGTGACCTTCTGCTGCCCTCTGCTAGCATAAATTGCATTTTTCTGAAGACAAGTCTGAGTAAATTCACACACATGAGTGTGTATTAGCACTTCAGCTAATGGGCATTGTCTTAAAAAGGAGCTGGAGCTGTCAGCAGGCTTTTGTGCAATCTTCAGCTAAGATATTTACTCTCTAGCTTCAGGGCAAATATTTTTGGCTGAAAGGTCTATGATCAAAATGAAAAGAAGAATCCTGCAAGCAAAGAATAAAGCTTATTGTGTTCAGTTGTTTCTTTACAAGGAATGGGTAAGAGATGTAGGGTTAAAAATCATTGTGTTGTCATGACCGGTAGATGACAGACAGTTTGTTCTTTTAAAATATGATCTCAGTAGCCACGACTAATTGTGGGAAAGCACATGGGGAAGGTGTTTCTTCCTCTTGGGTTCAGCTATTCTCCTTTGCGGTGCTCCTCTCCCTACGTGTGACGTGTTCTTACCGATGAATTAGGTGGCCCTTGTCATTCCATCAAGAAGCTCCGATCTTAGCCCCAGGCCTGATGTCTCCCTGAGCAGCAGCCCTGACTTAGGACCAAACCCACTTTGCTTTCTAGTCCCCGGTTCTGATTTTCTAACCCAAGTGTGACTTCCTGGTCTATGATCACTTCAGGCATCATCCCAGCACAGAGAGCTTTAAACTCCTCACCCAGGATCTGCAGGCGAGTGTCTGGCCCTGTCAGATCCCTCTTCTCCACCACCACAGAGGGAGTCCCAGCCCTTGCCAGGCTTGTGAACAAAGCAAAGAAAGTGGTTGCAGCTGTAAAACTATTGGGAATCTTTCCATAGAGAAAGACCATTGGGTGGCTTTGCTGCTTCCTGATAGTTCTCCTACTGTGAGTTCTTCAGGACCTTCCAGACCCCACTCAGCTCTCTTCCCGGAGAAGAAACACAGCCTCTGTAGACCTACCAGCCCTTTGCAGTTTACCTGTCCACCTCCAAAATTGCCTTCTGCCTTGATGGCATCTTTTGTCAGGAGAAATTGGAGGTGTTTTGCACAACTGGCCCACGGTGGGCATAGTATATACAGGGTGTCCCCAAAAACTGTAGACACGCTTTAACAGCTGATAGCTCCATTTTGAAAATGAAGTGTATTTTAAACACTGCCTTTATAATTATGCCAAGTGTGTGTATACATTTTGGGGGGACACCCTATATGTTGGTAGAGTTGAACAGACTGCCAAGATAGGGACTGTCCTGCTATAAAATTCTAATAAGTCAGACTGCAGCTGGGACAGTGGGCTTTCAAAGTGTGGTCTCATTCACAATGGTGTATGGGGGTGGAGGTGGGGTGGAAGGGGGCGTTCTTCATATGGTAGGGGGTGCAGTAAGAGAGTCATGAGGTTGCTATTGCCAACAATGTTTGGGAGCTTTGGATAAAAGTACAGCCTTACCAAGAAGCAAAGGGATGGTTGTTGTCTTTGAAGCATGTCTTCTGTTGCGCCTGGAAATGGGCAGCTCAGCCTATGACACACAAGGATGCAGAGAAGGTCCACTAATGGCCCTGGCCTCAGGGACTCATCACCATCCTCCCAGGCTTTGAATCCTGACTCTCCTGGAATCGTTAGAATAGCATTCCCCACCCTCCAGGTCCCTACACAGGAACTCTAAGCCTGTGTACATCAGATCTCTCTCTCTCTCTCTCTCTCTCTCTCTCACACACACACACAATCAATGCCAATTTATTAATTAACCCTGATATCTATAACTGGTAGAGTACTGGTCATTCACTCTGACCTAATCAGCACATTCATTCTTTTTTTATTTTTTTTATTTTTATTTTTTAAAATTAAATCTTTATTGTTCAGATTATTACATTTGTTCCTCTTTTTTCCCCCCCATAACTCCCCTCCTCCCAGTTCCTGCCCCACCCTCTGCCCTCACTCCCCACCCACTGTCCTCATCCATAGGTGCACGATTTTTGTCCAGTCTCTTCCCGAATCTCCCACACCCCTTTCCCCCCCAAGAATAGTCAGTCCATTCCCTTTCTATGTCCCTGATTCTATTATAATCACCAGTTCATTCTGTTCATCAGATTATTTATTCACTTGATTCTTAGATTCACTTGTTGATAGATGCATATTTGTTGTTCATAATTTGTATCTTTACCTTTTTCTTCCTCTTCCTCTTCTTAAAGGATACCTTTCAGCATTTCATATAATCCTGGTTTGGTGGTGATGAACTCCTTTAGCTTTTCCTTATCTGTGAAGCTCTTTATTTGACCTTCAATTCTGAATGATAGCTTTGCTGGATAAAGTAATCTTGGTTGTAGGTTCTTGGTATTCATCACTTTGAATATTTCTTGCCATTCCCTTCTGGCCTGCAAAGTTTCTGTTGAGAAATCAGCTGACAATCGTATGGGTATTCCCTTGTAGGTAACTCGGTTTCTTTCTCTTGCTGCTTTTAAGATTCTCTCTTTGTCTTTTGCTCTTGGCATTTTAATTATGATGTGTCTTGGTGTGGTCCTCTTTGGATTCCTTTTGTTTGGGGTTCTCCGCGCTTCTTGGACCTGTAAGTCCATTTCTTTCACCAGGTGGGGGAAGTTTTCTGTCATTATTTCTTCAAATAGGTTTTCAATATCTTGCTCTCTCTCATCTTCTGGCACCCCTATATTTCTGATGTTGGTACGCTTGAAGCTGTCCCAGAGGCTCCTTACACTATCCTCGCATTTTTGGATTCTTTTTTCATTTTGCTTTTCCTGTTGGGTGTTTTTTGCTTCCTCGCATTTCAAATCATTGACTTGATTCTTGCGCTCCTCTGGTCTGCTGTCGGGCGTCTGTATAATATTCGTTATTTCAGTCCGTGTATGCTTAATTTCTAGTTGGTTCCCCAATATAAGATCGAGGGTCTTATTAGTTTTCGTGTAGATCTCATTAAGTTTATCGGCGGCTTCTAAACAGTTCTTGAGAGACCTTAAAAGTGTGGTTCTGAACTCTATATCTTCCTTTGACAATTTTGTCCTGTTTCTTTGTCTCCGCATTTTGTTATGCTTCCTTGGTGCACCCCCTAGTGGTCTTTGTTCGCAGTCTTATAGTTAAATCTTGATTGTTGTAGCTAATTCCAGGGAGGGTTTGACCTCCAGGCCAAGTGGCTATGAGAATCAGCTGTGTCAGCAGTGAGAGAACTTCTGTCCTCTAGGGAGGTGCTAATCTAGCCTTTGCCTGAGGCTAGCCGGCAAATGGCTCTGTGCAGGGCTTGGGTAGGGCGGGTCACACAGGATCAACAGGGTGGGCCGGAGAGAGCAGTTATGGTGGCTCTCAGTCCTGTCCCCAGGGGCTCTGCCTCTCTGAGTCCCAGCACCCGCTGCAAAGCTGGGAGAGAAAGCTGCACTCGCTCTGACCGAAGCCAGACAGTCCCGCTTCTCCCGTTTGAGTCTGGGTCCCTAAAGACTCGCCCGGATCTGGTGCTCAGAGTCTGCGACTCCCTCCCGATTGAAAACAACAACCGCGCCCTCCACCGCCAGCCCGCTCCACGCACTCCGCACCTCAGAATTTGACTTCAGCACTGCGCCTCCTCTGAGTGTCCGTATGCGTTTCTCTTTCCTCCTAGTTGTAGGACTTCCACTCAGCCAGCGTTCCTGTGGTTCTGGGTGATGTCCCTTCCGTTTTTTGGTTTCACTTTTGAAGTAGTTGTTCAAAGCAGCAAACTCTGGCGTTAACCTATGCCGCCATCTTGGTTCTCTTCATTCTTTTTTTAAAAAATACATTTTTATTTATTTCAGAGGGGAAGGGAAAGGGAGAGAGGGCCAGAAACATCAATGGTGAGAGAGAATCACCAATTTGCTGCCTCCTGCACGCCCCACACTGGGAACCAAGCCCGAAACCTGGGTATGTGCCCTTGACCAGAATCGAACCCGGGACCCCTCAGTCTACAGGTTGACACTCCATCCACTGAGCCAAACCAGCCAGGACAGCACATTCATCTTTAAACAGTGTGTGTGTTCAGTTGTTGGGTCCTGAGCACCACCCTGCCTGTTTCCCTGAGGTTTCTTCTAGTTCTTCTTGATTGGCACCTTCAGTCTTCCAAGTGCTCGGCTCACATATTTAGGAATGATTTCCTGGTTTACTTCCACAGATGGCTAATCACATCCATTATGCATGGATTTTAGTAGTTTAACTCTTAACAACAAACTGTATTTCTGGGGCCTCTAGGCCCTGCAGTCTTCTAATCCTGTGATGTGTTGGTAGGTGCCAACTCTCCCAAAATTACAGCTCCTGGGTGGCAGAGGTCAACACTGAGTTGGTGCTCTTCTCCTGAATCAGGGAGTAGCCTTTCCTCCTTCAGTGAAACCAGATTCGACATTCCTCCCACACTGCACATAAGAACTAGGTAATAATTGGCTGAGTCCTCAAGCAGCAACCTTTTGAAGAGCAGAGGAATCAAGTCAGCGATGAAAGCAGCTGCAAATAAATGTGTGTGAGAGCTGAAAAGTTAGCCACCCATGCCTTGGAGTAGGGCAGGAGGCAGAAGTGGAATTCTCTGTTGAGGTCAGTTTATTAGTTGTAGCTTTCAAGATGGTCCAAGGTCCTCAAGTATCACTTGCTCAGCAAACATCTACTAGTGGCCGTCAACATGCCAGGCATGGCCTGTGGGCGTGGGATGGGTACAAGATGAATAAACAAGACTCAGGGTGTGCACTCCAGGAACTCACAGTCTATGAAAGCAAGAACATTAGCTTGCTGGCAAGTGGTTCCTGGAACGAGTTATGGGAAAATGACCGGCAGGAAGAAGAAGGAACATTTGGAATTACCTGGAGAGACATCCAACCGTGCAGTCCTTCCTGCAAGCACAAGGCTGTTTTTCTGCCCTGGGAGCCCATCCCCTGTCTCCTCCTTCTCCTGGCCCTCCCACTCTTTCCTCCTGGCCTGTGGAGTCTGGCTGTTGTCCCCATCGGAGGCTGTGGCTGCTCAGTTACTGGGTGAGTCATCTCCGCCCACTGGGCTGCACCCCCTCCATGAAAGGAACAGGATCCTCAGATTAAGCCGAAGTTTGGGCTGGTTTATTCATTTATTTTAAGAGCCTATTTGAATGTGAATGGGCTCCCACACTGCTTTTTAAAGCGGAAGGACTTTGTTAATTTTTAAAAATGTGTGTAACCTGTAATGCTGAGACTGCCCCGCCCCCCCCCCCCCCCCCCCCCGCCCAAGCTAGAAACCTTGGACAAGGGAGGGAGAAAAGGCAAGAAAGTGAACTAGCCTGGTTTAAAAAGGTAATTAGAAGAGTTGTGTTAATTTTGGCTGAAGTGAATTCTAAAACCAAGTGAAATGTTCCAGAACAGATTCTATTGTTCATAGAATGATAATCCAACATATGATCAATTCGACAAACACTTACTGCCAGTCATTTCAGCCCTCATGGTCCTGGAGGGTGTTTCTTTAAAGTAAAAGACATAGCTACCTAAAGGTCCTTCCAGAACTAAAAGTCTCCCTCCCCACTTTCCTCACCCCCACTTCCTGATAGTCATGGGAAGAGTGTGTTGGCAGCTAGCACACAATTTGTATATCCAAGCACTGCTTTGTATGACCCACAATTTGTTACAGTGTTGTATCAGTCAGGATAGACTAGGTCGGTGATGGCGAACCTTTTGAGCTCAGTGTGTCAGCATTTTGAAAAACCCTAACTTAACTCTGGTGCCGTGTCACATATAGAAATTTTATGATATTTGCAACCATAGTAAAACAAAGACTTATATTTTTGATATTTATTTTATATATTTAAATGCCATTTAACAAAGAAAAATCAACCAAAAAAATGAGTTCGCGTGTCACCTCTGACACGCGTGTCATAGGTTCGCCATCACTGGACTAGGTTATACTGCAGTAACAAATAACTCCAATATCTTTAGTGGCTTAAAACAACAAAGGTTTGTTTTTGACTCAAGTCACATATTCATCACAAGTCAGTAAGAATCTTTACCTATTTTAGTCACTTAGAAGCCCAAGCTGATGGAGCAGCTTCCATCTTGAACGTTGCTGGTGATTATATCGAAGGAGAAAGAAAGCTCTGGAAACTCTCAAAAACAGACTCTGAGCTCCAGCCAGGAAGCGTCACATGTCGCTTCCACACAAAATTCAGACTATGACTAGTGACAAAGCCCCATCCAACCGTAAAGAAGCCTGGAAGTTCATCCTTAATTCGTGCCCAGAGTTGAAGGAAATGAAATATTTGGCAAATAGCACTAGTGACCACCGCAATGGTGTGTCGTGGATTTGACAGATGCTAATCCGCACCCTAAAAGGCTAGGCTAATAGGCATTTTCAGCCCAACTAGGGAATTCAGTCTCCTTAGCCTCAAAGGAAAGCAGGAGAAGCACAATTACTTCTAGGTCTCTAGAAGGGTCTAATCCCAGGTGAGCGTCTAATCTCCAGACACATAGGCAAACATCCACACACAAAAAGTGGAAAATAGAGTGATGTGATGATTAAATGCAGAGGTTTCAAAGCCAGACAGAGTTGGATTTGCATCCTGATTTTACCATTTGCTACACATGTGAACTTGGGAAAGTTTCTTAACTTTTCTGTGTCTCAGTTTCCTCATCTGCAAATAGGACTAATCAAATATCAGTGTGGTGTCTGAAAAAAATCATGTAAAAAATCTAAAAGATATTTTTAATTGACCTGATTGATTGCTTTTACAGAGAGAGGAAGGGAGAGAGAGAGAGGAAGAGAGAGAGAGAGAGAGAGATAGAGATTTATTGTTCCACTTATTTATGCATTCATTGGTTGCTTCTTGTTTGTGCTCTGACTGGAGATAGAACCTGAAACCTTGAAGTATCAGGATGACACTCTAACCAAATGAACTACCCCACCAGGGCTTGAAGGATATTTTAAAATTGTTGCCTTTTCCTTAAGATACTCAACTAAGTGTCAAGAAAGGGAGTGCGGAAGAGATTGAAATGCACAATAATGACAAGTAATGCACACAAGAGAAGTCAATGGTATGACACAGTGGGTACACATTTCTCAGCATACAATCTTTGGGGATACTATGCATGAAGTTCCTTTATATGGGTTCCTACATATCTTCTAAGATTAGAGGGCTTACTTGAATCTTAGACATTTATTGAGTGTCTACTCTGCACAGGCACCTCAATTATTATTCCATTCAATTATTGTGATAAACCCATCAGCTTGTATGTGCATGCCCATTTGATGAATGGGAGTCTTTACAGCAGAGTGGGTGAGAGCACAGACTCTGTGTCAGACTTAACTCCAGACTCTATACCAATAGCAGCTGAGTGACCTCAGGCAAGTTACTTTACCACTGGCTCATCTGTAAAATGGGAATAATAATTGCATGTCTTGGGGTGGCTGTGTTAACTAGATGAGATGATGTGAATAAAATGCTTAGTCTTATGGCTGGCAAGTAACATGGGCTCGATGGATATTAGTTAGAATTACCAAATATGAGAAAATGAAAACTCCAAAGACTGAAGTCGCTTGTCTTACATCATACGGTTAGTAATTATTAGAGTTTAAACACTGGTCTTTCCAAATCCAAAGCACATTGGCCTGCATTTTACCACATCACTCCATTTATTTACACTCATCTAATTGCCCTTAAGACTGCATTAATCTTCTGAAATTTGGGTCAGGCAGTTCTCAGGCCTAGTTGAAGAAAAGGAAGAACCCACACAGTAAGCATACAGTGACAGTGGTGGTGAGTAAACAGGTCACCCCATTTTCGGTGCTGGTCCAAACAGGTCCTCCTAAGCATGCTTATCCTGTCGGGAGGAGAGAGTATTGTTTACTGACTGTGAGCGCCTGTGCTCCAGCAGGCTTCGGACGAGGTGATTCCCTATGTTTTCTCATTTAATCTTCTCACAGATCTTTGAAGGAGGTGCTTCCTTCCCCTATTTTACTGAAGAGAAGACAGGACTCAAAGGGCTAAGTAAATTATCCAAGGTCACGCAGGTTGAAAGTGGCGAAGCCTTTGAAAGATACATTAGATGGAAAATAGCCTTTATGCACTGAACAGTGTAATCACATTTAAAAAAATTAGGTCAACGTTTTTCCAGGTCAACAAAGTAATAAATACTCATTATAGAAAGTTTGAAAAGTAATGCAAAGTGAAGAGAAGCAGGAAAAATTATCTGTGACTCTATCACCCAGAGTTAGTCACTGTTAACTTTGGTATAGTTCCTTTAAGTCTTTTTTCTTTCTTTTTCATTATATAGTTGAGATCATATTACCACAGTATGTAATGCTGTTTTCAGGAGACCGAGAATTAATCCAGTAGGTATTTTTACTTAATATAACAAAATCTTTGGTTATAAGAATTCAAGAACTGATAATAATAGTTGTCATTTATTGACTATATCTATATGCCTAGCTCTGGGCCATATGGTTTTAATTAAAGTATCTCTTTTTATCTGACCCTATAAAATACATATTACATAATCAAATACTCAGAATACTGCCCCACCGGTGTGGCTTAGTGGTTGAACGTCAACCTATGAACCAAGAGGTCACGGTTTGATTCCTGGTCAGGGCACATGCCTGGGTTGCAGGCTTGATCCCCAGTGTGGGGCGTGCAGGAGGCAGCTGATCAATGATTCTCTCTCATCGTTGATGTTTCTATCTCTTTCTCTCTCTCTCTTCCTCTCTGAAATCAATATAAAAATATATTTTTTAAAAAGGATATTTTTGCAACTAATATTTCAATGAGCTCCATTTTTTTAAGGGAAAGAGGTAAAAGACAACAAATAAGCTGATACATCTAATTTATTTTAAAAACCCAAACAAAACATTGCCAAACTGTGGTCTGTGGTTGCCGTAAATTTTCTTCTGTTTTCCATCCCTTTTCCATCTGCAGCACGGTGAGGATTGGAGTCCATGATGATGACCACAGTGCTGATTCATAAGCATCACAGATTAAAGGAGGTTTAACTACACTCCCCTCCCTGGGTCTGTGCTTGGATAGGCCAGCACTTGAGCAGCTCTGATTACAGGACCACTCAGTGGACATCAGAAACAGGAAATGACCCCATCTCCCTAGTGTGACCGGGAGCAGGTTCTGATGTCTTCCTTTGGTCACTTTGGCTGGCTCTGGACTTCAGGACTACCTTCTCGGCAACCCTCAGAAACTTCCTTGACTAGCCATCGACTGGGTGGCAGATGGTAGCTGGCCTACCTTTGGGGGTGTCCTTGCCTGTGGAACAGGAAGAAAATGAAAGGTCTTTTTGAGGTTAATGCAAGTGCTTAAAGCAAGTGCTCTCAGCCAAGTAAAATCTAAAAATAGCCTCCATGTGATAAGGACATATGACCGGAAGGGTCCTAAAGGGAGTTGCTAGGGCGGGGGACTCTGGCGGCAGAGATGCTAAGGTCAGGGGTGGACTTTTGGGGTTTGCTGTTTTAAGTGTTTAAAGACTAGGTCTGTGTTTTGACAACTGAGCTCCCTAATAGCCAGCCACTTGAAATGCTGCTTCCAGCTCTCTGTTTGTTTTAAAGAAAAAGATCCAGCCAGTAATAATGGGAGGAGCTGCAGATGACTTCCCCAGTTGGGAGTGCCGGCTTGTTTTGCCTCTGCCAGAGTATGCTAGTGTGCAGGCCACACTCACACGCACAGATGTGAGGACAGAGCCCAAGGGAGCCCTCGATCTGTGTATTTATATAGGAGGTGTGTATAAGAGAGCGATCAAGTATCAAAACACATAGGTAACCATGGGTGAAAAGAGGAAATTTGTCGCAAGAATTTAAATATACCATCTCTCATATATTCATTTCTTTCTTAATTCTTTTGACAAACGTTATTGAGCACCTACTGTGAGAAGCACTGTGCTATTTGCTGTGAGACATGCTCATCTTTCTAAAAGATGGGCTTTTATTCTCACCCTTCATAAGTTTAGCAGCTGATGGGAATATTGTCTTATTCACTAAAGCATACACAAGTCACCCACAGTGAAAGACATTTTAGCATAAATACCTTAGGAATGATCCTGAAGACAGGTGCTGTAGGAATCCAGAGAAATGTTTACTTCTGGCTCAGAAGACATCAAGGAAGATAGTGGAGGAGGAAGAGATGGACTAGGAATCACACAACAAATATCCAGAGGCAAAAGAAGGTATGGCACTGGAGAGCAATCACATGGGAAAGTGTACTGAAATAAAATTGGGGGTGGGGGAATAAAATTGGACGCTAGGTATGAGATTATATAGAGCCTTGAATGCCAAGTTCAGTTTAACTGGACATATATAGATGGGGGTGGGGATGAGGGGTCAGGGAGGTGCCTCCCACAGTCTCAGAAATTTGAGAGATAAGGAGACTTTAGAGCAGAGAACAGCTCTTTGCTTTCTGAATGTCTACTGGGCCATCACTATACTCTAGGGAAATAAACTCATATAGAATTTGTCAAAGTTGCACAAAGGACATAGCCCTAGAACAAATGATAGTTCTCTAAATTAAACCAATTAAAAACATTAAATAATGCTTGTTTTTTTCACCATGTTCCAGTGGAAAGTTCATCACAGCCATTGACATGGCTGAGTAAGTCCCCCCTTACTCCAACTTCAAGGTCACCAAGGAAGCTTACAACTATCATATGAGTCTACAGAGAAGAAGGCACCAGAGGCTACCTTCGTGCATTAGCTCCCCCCTGGCCTTGCATGCTGGTTTCTTTGGAGCTTTGCCAGCATGAAAAAGTACCCTGAAGTGGGATCTGCTCTTGGGACACTGGCCAAATCACATTCTGCACCTTCAAAGCCTAAACCCTGGACTTTGGTGAACTCGCCTTTCTAGAGTCCCATCTGGGAAGCTCATCACCTTTATTTCTGGTCCTTCTTAGAGAGCATCTCATTGTTCAAAATACTCAGTTCTGGTTAATGGAAAAGTTTAGTTTATAGACTTAACTGTAAGTCTGCATATGTAAATCACCAAGAAGTGAGTCAAATAAAATAGCCTTACACTAAAAGACCCTAAATGTTTACACTTTTTTTTATAATTCAAGAACTACTTCACCAAAAGTCAGATCAAGGATTTATTAGAACTCTCAAAACACAACAGAAAACAAACAGCCCAATGGGAAAATGTGTACAATAATTGAACAGGCACTTCACCAAAGAGGATACCTAGATAAGTGAGCACATAAAAGTTGTTCAACAACATTAATCATTAGGGAAATGCTAATTAAAAGCGTAATGAGTTACCACTATTATAATGGCTAAAAGAAAAACACTGACAATGCCAAGTGCTGTCAAGGACACAGAGCAACTGCAATTCTCATGCATAGCAGGTGAGAATGCAAAATGATAAAGCCGCTATAGATAATGGGTTGTCAGTTTCTTTAAAAAGTTAAACATACACAAACGATTTGACCCACCAACCCATATCTGGATATTTACCCTAAAGAAATGAAAATTTATTTTCACACCAAAAGTGTGCATGCATGTTTATAGCCACTCTAATCATAATCCATTATGATCAATTAGTGTCAAGAGGTGGTACCATGGGAAGCAAATAGTCATATGTTTTCATCTACTTATTAAGGTTTCAGATAAAATAAAGACTTTTATGCTACTACAAACATGAGAAAATGTGCGAGTTGTTTACTGAAGCTTGAGTTAGCCATACAGTGTGTGTATGAGTGTATTATGTCTGAGTATTGAATATGAAGTGTAAGCTTTGAAGAAACAGAAGGGGAAGTATGTGAGTGGGAGGGGCAAAAGAAAGTTGCATGCAGAGTAAATGAAGGAGTCTCTGTTTGTTAATGTGGGCTTCAACCCCAGGACCAAAGTGAGGCAAGTGCCTGTGTGTGCACACGTGTGTGTGTGTGTGTGTGTGTGTGTGTGTGTGTGTGTGTGATTAAAAACTTTAAGAAAGTAATGCTTAAAATATCCAGTGTTTTTAAAAACTGGTCTCTTTGGGGGGCAGGGAGAGGAAACCCCTGTATTTACATGAACTCAAGAGAGTAGACAAACTTCAAGAATTGACATGACAGGAGCACTGCCAGAGGAAAACATCTAACTCCTCACATCGGGGCAGTCTTTGCCATGTGCTGTCCTGGGTACTGAGGGGCAGGACTCAGTGTGATCCATCCTCCCCACTTCTGAAGCAGTAAATGTTCTTTTACTGCAACTCTATCTCCATGTTTCAAAATGTGTTTAATCAGGGTTGGGAAAGCCACTTCTAAATCAAATGAGACACAAGCTTACCAGCAGATGGCAACAGAGGTAATTGTGTCTGCGGGGAGATTAGAGTCTTACTTTATAAACCAGAGATGAGAACCTCCAGTACTTGAAGGTTCACTTCCCTCTGCCTTACACTAGCATTCCATGAGATGCAATTGTTCAAGCCAAGATGCTGTAGCCAGACACAACCTTTTCCTCACTGATGGCCTGTTGTGCTCTGATTTCTAAGGTGGCTCCTCTAAGAATTTGATGTTTTTAGTTGAAATTTGGAAATCATGGCAAAATCACTTATAGTTCCATAAATTAGATTTATTTGTGGTTAAGGGAGTCTCAACAAGGTGAAATAAAATGATGGTTTCAAATATAATCTCCTGACATTATTAAATGAGTGTAACTCAAACTCTCAAAGAACAAAGACAAAGCAATTAGGCTGTTTTTTAATGGGAAAGGGACATTAGGTTCTAAGTGAATTCCTCAGACCTTAGTCAATTCCTTTCAGACCACAGAAATCCCCTATATTAACTTTATATTTAAACACCATAATTTTAAAGGCAGTAGAAAGGATAGTTTGCTCTGAAACTCATGTCCCCAGTGGATAGCAAAGTGTTACAAGAACTCTCACCTGAGAGTTTATGTCTTCCTCATAAACTTACTGAGAGTCTACACTTCTTTCTGTTTAGTCAGCTTTCTCTGATTCTCTGGTTCCCCCCACCCCGCTCTCTCTGGATAGGTTCCTAGATTCGTGTCTCACTCCTGCTTTCATTCCCCATGCTCTCTGAGGGGCAGGGCTCAGTGTGATCCATCACTGAGCAATTCATCACTCTCATTTTCTTACAAGTTTTTTCATTACTGAAAGAGAATTTGGAATCCATAATTTAGAACAATTAAAATTATATTGCTGTAGTTCATGGTCTTAAATGTAAAGGCTCATCCAATTCCATATTTCTAAAACCCAGAAATAAATTACTTTTTCAATTACTTAACTTTTAAAATAAATAAATGTATGTGATTCAAGATCCAAATATACAAAAGGGTGAAAATGTTCTCTCTTACCCTTTATCAGTTCTCCTTGGAAGCAGAGATGGCACATGCATATACAAGCAACTAAGTGTGTGTGTCCTTTGTTTTTCCTTCTTTGTACACAAACCATAGCATATTTTACACAAAAGCAACTTGGTGTTTTTTTTTTAAATCACCATATATCTTGGCACTCATTCCATGTCAATGCAGGAAGAGCTCTCTCTTTCCTCTCCACAGCCTTGGAGTATTCCACGGTATGGACAGCTCATACTTTATGTGCCCAGGCAACCGCAGATGGGCAGGCAGGACGTTTCCAATTAGACGCTATCACACACAATTCTGCCCTCGATCACCTGGCTCATGTGTCATTTTGCACATGTGAGCATATGTCCGAAGTAGGATGGCTGGATGAAAGGGTCTGTGCATTTGTAAGTTTAATAAATATTGCAAAACTGCCCTTCTTAGAAGTGATTCCCTCAGGGGCATGAGGGTGCCTGTCTCTTTGCATCCTCTCCACCCAGCCCTCCTCAGGGTTCTAGTTCTCAGAATTCTTCCAACTATTCTTACTTGTTTTTCTTTCCATGTGAACTTGAGAATCAGTTTTTGTCCCCCTAAAAAACCATGTAGGAATTTTTATTGGAATTATATTCAAGGTATACAACAACTTAGAAAGAATAAATATGTGTATGATGTTGAGTTGCTTTATGGATGCCTTTCATTTGGTAAAGGGTTCATTTTTCTCTTCAGTAGCAATTCATTATTTTCTTCAGATAGGGCTCACACATTTTTAAAAACATTTTTATTGATTTCAGAGAGGAAGAGGGGGAGAGAGAGAGAGAGAGAGAGAGAGAGAGAGAGAGAGAGAGAGAGAGAGAGAGAGAAAGAGAGAGAAAGAAAGATAGTAACATCAATGATGAGAGAGAATCATTGATCAGCTGCCTCCTGCACACCCCCACTGGGGACCGAGCCTGCAACCCAGGCATGTGCCCTTGACTGGAATCGAACCTGGGACACTTCAGGCCCCAGGCCGATGCTCTATCCACTGAGCCAAACCAGCTAGGGCCTCACACATTTTTTTAAGTTTATCCCTAGGTTTCCTTATTTGTATTGCTTTCTATTTTCCATGGGACCTTTCCTTCTACCTTTTAAAAGTGGTTGCTGGTGTACACATGAAAGCTTTGATTTCTGTACCCAGCTTATAAATCAACATTCAATGAATTCTCATGTTATTTGTAATAGAGCCTCTTAGGTTTTCAGGTTATCCAATCATATAATGACTCAATAATGATAATTTTGTCTCCTTTTCTTTTTGTATGCCTATTGCGGACTGAATGTTTCCTGTGTCCACCAGAAATCTATATGTTGAAGCCCTAACCCTCAATGAGGGTGTATTTGAACATGGGACCTCTAAGGAAGTAATTCAGTTTAAATGAGGTCCTATGGCTAAGTAAGTCCAATTTTATAGGATTAGTGTCCTCGTAAGAAGAGAGACCAAAGAGTTTTATCTCTCTCACTTCACCATGTGAGGATACAGTGAAAAGGCAGCCATCTGGGAGCCAGGAAGAGAGTCCTCACCAGGAGCTGACCCAACTGGACCTTGATCTTGGGCTTCTGGCCTCCAAAACTGTGACAGAATAAACTTCTGTTGTTTAAGCCAGCCAGTCTATGGCATATTGTTATGGGAGCCCCAGCAAACTAATATAATCTCTATTTTCTTTATTTTGTTAAATGTATTGGCCAGCCAGAACCGGAACAATTTTAAGTAATAGTGATAACTATGGACATCTTTCTCTTATTTCAAACTTGAAAGAGAATGTTTCTAGTTTCCCATATTGCTGTTTTTGGGTTGGTAAATATATAATCACTAGAGGCCCGGTGCACAAAAATTTGTGCACTCAGGGTGGGGGGAGGGTGGGTGTCCC
This sequence comes from Myotis daubentonii, assembly GCF_963259705.1. Lineage (NCBI taxonomy): Eukaryota > Metazoa > Chordata > Mammalia > Chiroptera > Vespertilionidae > Myotis > Myotis daubentonii. The sequence continues at coordinate 67,590,541 of NC_081842.1, read as the reverse complement.
TCAGTCTGGCCTGTGCCCTCTCGCAGTCTGGGACCCCTCAGGGGATGACCAACTGCTGGCTTAGGCCCGTTTCCCGGGGGATTGGGCCTAAGCTGGTAATCAGACATCCCTCTGGCAGCCCGGGATCCCTTGGGGGATGTTGGAGGATGTCCACTTGCCAGCAGGGAGCAGGCCTAAGCTGCAGTTGGACATCCTTAGTGCTACTGAGGAGGTGGGAGAGGTTCCCACCACCACCACTGTGCTAGCAGCCATCAGCCTGGCTTGTGGCTGAGTAGAGCTCCCCCTGTGGGAGCACACTGACCACCAGAGGGCAGCTCCTGCATTGAGCGTCTGCCCTGTGGTGGTCAGTGTGTGTCATAGTGACCAGTCATTCCCAGTTGTTCTGCTGTTAGGGTCAATTTGCATATTACCCTTTTATTATATAGGATAGAGGCTTGGTACATGGGTGGGGGCCAGCTGGTTTGCCCTGAAGGGTGTCCCGGATCAGGGTAGGGGTCCCACTGGGGTGCCTGGCCAGCCTGGGTGAGGGTCTAATGGCTGTTTGCAGGCTGGTCACACCCCCTTCAGGGTGGGGGTCCCCACTGGGGTGCCTGGCCAACCTGGGCAAGGGGCTGATGGATGTTTGCAGGTTAGTCAAGCCCCCCCCCCCCCTCAGTGGGGACCCTCACCCCATGGAGGTTTGGCCAGCCTGGGTGAGGGGATGATAGCTGTTTTCAGGCTGGCCACACCCTCTTTAGTGTGGGGGGGCCTCACTGGGTTGCCTGGCCAGTCTGGGTGAGGGGTTGAGGGCCATTTTCAGGCTGGCCAAGCCCCCTGGCGACAGAAGCTCCCAGCCTCTCCATTTTTTTTTTATTCTGAGATCTATTTACCTTCTATAATTGAAACTTTGTAGCCTTGAGTGGAGCTCAGAGCCAGCCAGAGTGGGCAGGAAGCTTGGCTTCCTCCATCGCCAGGGGCAACCCAAACCTCCTGCTTGCTCCAGCTCCGTGGCTGCCGGATGCCATCTTGGTTGGGTTAATTTGCATATAGTCACTCTGATGGGCTGGTGGGCGTGGCTTAAGGCATAGAGATGGTACAGTCAATTTGCATGTTTGTCTTTTATTAGATTATGTATTTAAAAAAGGAAAGATACCTCCGTTTTCATTATATTTTTGTTCATGGTATTTGTTAAAAATTAACAAATACCTTTTTTGCACCCATGGTGATGGTCATATGTTTTCTTCTTGTATCAATTGACAAAGTAAATTATGTTAACATTTTCCTACTCTTAAATCATGTATGTATTCCTAATGGATATTACACTTGGTTATAGTATATTATTCTTTTACTTTGATGTTTCATTCTATTTGATAATATTTTCTTTAGGATTTGTTTATTGATATTAACAAATGAGATTTTTCTATACTATGTTTTAAGGGATTTGGGTATCACTGTTATCTCAGATATTTCCTCTTTTTCTATGTTCTGAAAAAGTTTTAAGAATGTTAGAATGATCTGTTCCTTAATAATATAGAATTCCCTATGAATTCCTGGTGCTTTGTTGTTATCTGATTGTTAGTAGGGTACTATTTCTTTTAATATATTACTATTTTTAATGGTAATTTGTTCATGTGGATAGTCTATTGTCTTCTAGAGACATTTTTAAGTAACTTTTATTTTTAGAAAATTATGTATTTCCAAGGATTTCAAATTTATTTGCAAATGTTGAGATATATCTAATGTTTCTTTTAACTTCTTTTGCATTTGCAATTATTGTCTCCCTTTATAATTTCTTACCTTATAAAATTGTGTGTTTTTTCTTGATTAAATATATTATTTTTTCCCAAAAGGAACTAGTTCTACTCATTTTTTTATTTTTAATTAAATAATTGCTGCTTTTATTTTGATTAATTTCTATGTCTACTTTGTTTAGGTTTATTATTATCCCTATTATCATTCATTTCTTTTTATTAACTACTTACATAATGTTACTTCTTGCATTTTTAGGCTTTTTGTTTGTTATTCTAAATATATAAAGCTATGAATTTTTTTTAAGCACTGCAGTTAATTCTAAATTTGTTTTTGGCACAGAATTGAATTACTCACCATTCTTGACTCATACCACGCTCTCATCATAGGTCAACGCATAGCCCTCTTTTATTACTTGTTTAGTTTGTTGTATTCTGTCTATTCTCTCTCCCTCCCTCCCCTTGGGACCGCTGATCTGTTTACTGTCTCTAAAGTTTTGCCTTTTCTGAATGTCATGTAGGCTTTTCAAATTTGTTTCTTTCACTTAGCAATATTAAACGTCATTCTGGCTTTATAGAATGAGTTAGAAAATATTCCTCTATTTTCCGGGAGAGATTATAAAGAATTGGTATAATTTATTTTTTAAATATTGGGTAAAATTCAGTGAGCCCATCTGGGCCTGGCGATTTCTGTTTATTGATTATTGATTTAATCTCTTCATACATATATTTTTTATGTGAGTTTTGGCAGATTGTGTCTTTCAAATAATGTGTTCATTTTCCCTAGGTTATCAAATTTGGGGGCATAGAGGTGTTCACAGTATTCCTTTAGTGTCCTTTTAATGTCCATGATTCCCTCTTTGATTTCTGATATTAGTAATTTATTTATTCTCTCCTTTTTTTCTTAGTTAAGCTGCCTAGAGGCTTATTGATTTTATTGATCTTTTCAAAGAACTAGCTTTCAGTTTTATTGATTTTTCTCTATTGATTTCATGTTTCAAATTTCATTGATTACTGCTTTCATTTTATCATTATTTTTTCTCTTTACTTTTCATTCAGTTTGGTCTTCTATTGTAGTTTCCTAAGGTAAAACTTAGAGTTATTATTTTAGGTCTTTCTTATTTCTGCAAGGCAAATCTACTGGCAATAAATTCTCTCAACTTTTGTTTGTCCGATAGTCTTTATTACTCCTTCACTTTTGAAGGATAATTTCACAGAATACAGAATTCTAGGTTGGTGGGGGGGGGTTGGAGGATGGAGGGGGAGATTCTCTCAAACTGTTAAATATTTCACTACATTCTCTTCTAGTTTGCATGATTTTTTGAGGAGAAGGCAGATGTAATTCTTATTTTTGCTCATCCAGAAGTAATGTAAAAAACATTTTTCTCTGGCTTCTTTCAAGATTTTTAAAAAATCATTGTTTTTATGCAATTTGAATATGATATGCCTAGGTATGGTGTTTTGGGTATTTATTCTGCTTGGTGTGTCCTGAGCTTCCTGGATCTGTGGTTTGCTGTCTATCATTAATTTGGGTGAAATTCTCAGTAATTATTACTTCAAATATTTCTTCTATTCCTCTCTCTGTCTTCTCCGTCTGGTATTCCCATCAAGTATATGTTTTTCCTTTTCAGTTGTCCCATTGTTCTTGGATAGTCTGTTCTGCTTTCCCCCCACCAGACTATTTCCTCTGTTTTTCAATTTTGTAAGTTTCTATTGACATACCCTCAAACTCAGAGGTTCTCTTCTTAGGCATGTCCAGTCTACTGATATGCCCATCAAAGGCATTCTTCATTTTTTGTTACAGAGTTTTTTTTATCTTTAGCATTTCTTTGTTATTCTTTCTTAGCATTACCATCTCTCTGTTTACATTGCCCATCTGTTCTTACACATTGTCTAATTTTTTAAATTAGAATCTTTAACATATTAATCAAAGTTGTTTTAAATTCATGGTCTGATAATTCCAATATCTCAGCCAATGTCTGAGTCTGATTCTGATGCTTGCTGTGTCTCTTCAAACCGTGTTGTTTGCCTTTTACTATGGCTTGTAATACTTTGTTGAAATGCAGATATGATGTACTGGGTGAAAGGAACAGTGGTAATTAGTCCTGTAGCCCTATCACTAAATCTCAGACTTTTGGTGAGTCTGCCTCCTGACCATGACTTCACCAGTGCTTCCCAGTTTTTTCCTCCCTTTGGTGGCACAGAATGGCTAGAGGGGATAGGGGTTAGCGACTCTCCTTCCCCCGTGTGGGAGTCCGGAGGGGACTGGAGTTGGGCACTCCCTTTCCCCATGTGGTTAGTGTCTGTAACACCCCAGCAGATGAGGCTGTGACTGAAATCTTTCTCCTGAGGACAAGGCCTTGTTAAAAAGCAGAATGCTCTGGGTGTGTTTCAAACTGGTTCCTTTTCCCCTGCCTAAAGCAGGAGGGGATTTTTCTCCGATCCTCTCTGTGAACACCTGAGTTAAAAGTCACAAAAGACAAAAAAATGTGAGGGCTAACCCACCCCCACCCCAAACCATATCTGGGATCCGCCTGGAGGTGTTATCTCTCAGGTTTCTACAGCCTGAGCCTCCAGCAGCTTGTCAGTTACAGTTCAGGTTTTTCTGCTCTGGTGCTGTTCCCTTGGAGGCTGCTGCTCAGGGATTCTAGCTGGAAAGTGGTGATTCTCCGTCTGTCTGCCTCTCCAGTTTGGGGGCGCAGTTTATCCTATGATCTCACTTCTCCAACCAATCTAAGAAGAGCTATTGATTTTTCAGTGTGTTCAGCTTTTTACTTGATAAGACACAGCAACAACTTCTAAGCTCCTTCCATGCTGGGCAGGAAACTGGAAGTCCTTATGCCGGTATTTTAAACCAGTTTAGAAGTAATATCCAGTTCATCCTCACAAAACACCTCTTAGGTAAATCCGCATGACTCTGAGTTCATGGTTAAAACCCAAATGACCAGAGAGGTTAGGCAGGTTACCCAAGGCCACACAGCAGGCTAGAAGCTGAGCCGGGATTAGAGATCTGGAAAGCCTGACTCCCAGTCCTGTATGCATATTACACCACCTGTAAAGAAACTAGCTAACATGCCCTGGCCGGTTTGGCTCAGTGGATGGAGCCTCGGCCTGCGGGCTAAAGGGTGCCGGGTTCGATTCCAGTCAGGGGCACATCCCCAGTAGGGGGTGTGCAGGAGGCAGCTGATGTTTCTCTCTCAACGATGTTTCTAACTCTCTATCCCTCTCCCTTCCTCTCTGTAAAAAATCAATAATAATAATAAAAAAACTAGCTAACACCAAAGCCAGATAAATTTGCCTGAGGTGATCCACTTGTGGCTGCCAAACTAGGCTTCAGTAGGCTGAGGACCCAAAGGTCAGGGCCTTTTGCACAAACTCCAGCATGAGAACCCAGCTTCAAGGGGCTGTGCTCCAAGGATCAGGGACTGATTTTATCTTTGGTCGTCATCAGCGTGATTATCAATTGCATTTGTATGGTCTTCCTCACTTTTGAAAATAGCTTTATGTGACTTAGCTCATGTTCCTCCCAACCATAGTAGGATATTGTGAAATATATATATTTTAAGTTGGTGAGCTAAGGAGGCCAGTAACCCAGCACTGAGGGCTGAATCTGCCCTAATGAATATGAGAAAACAGGCAGAAGGCCCGGTCTTTAGATGACCAGAAGGTGATCCCTGAGGTCAGATCTAAACAGGACAGACAGCATCTCCCTGGCAGGGGGCAAGTGGACACAGCATGAGTAAGGGAACTGTGCACTTCTTGGTTACCAGCAGATGGGAAGGCCTTGCCTGTGAGAGTCTAAGCCTAGGTAAATCCCATGACTTCATGATTCCTGTGTCCTCTGGGTCAGGATGTGACATGTGGAAGACACCCAGTAAGTGCTGAAAGAATAAATGAGTGAAGTATTTCCTGTACGCCGCTGCCATTTTACTATTCACTCTTTGGGGGAAATAAATGGCTACTAAGCACTTATCTGGTTAAGGATTAGTAGATGCCTTCAAGTAGATTATTTAATTTATAAAAACCACTGTGAAGATCCCCCCTGCCCCTCCGTTCCTTACCAAACCAAGTCTAAATGCTCCTACCTGATTATACCTACCTCTATAATCTTTCACTCCTACTAATTCTCCAGGTGTATTGGTGCTCTTACTGTTCATCTGGCTTTTTCACCTGGCCTGGTACACATTTCTGTGTCCCCTTTCTAAAAACCCTTGCACTTTTTACAGTCCAGACCAAGTTCCACCTCCTTGGTGTAGCCTTCTTTCATTATCTTGACCCTCAGTGAACTTCTCTTTTGAATCTTTAACCTGAAATTTGACACCATGTATTTTGCACTCATTTTTCTCCTGTGTTATTGAGATATTTCCTGTACATGTCATGTTTGATTAATTATATTGTAAATTCTTTGAGGAACTTAGAACCTGTATTCAATGGCTAGCATAGACCCAGGCATAATGGAATTCAAAATTAGCCTTTAATGGATTGATTGAGTTGTTTTAAACACATGGCTAGAGAAGCTACCTACTATTTCACTATTTGGAAACTTCCTGGAAGACATGTAGTATTAAGGGTATAATATGCTTCACCATTACCAGGATGTTAAAAAGTCCTTCCCAAACCCAAATGAACCATCCTCCTGTTTCTTCCTGTCTTAGGCCTCTGCCCCTTTCACTATTCAGATGAATCTCCACACAGGGCCTCCCAGTCAATCTGGCATCCCGCACTATGGGTCTCTTCCAGTCCTCGAAAGTCATCAGTCGCCATCAGCTGCCTCTTGGGTGTCCCTGCTCACTCACCTCTAAGTCCTTGACCTGAACTTAGCTGTCAGGGCACCCAGCTGTCCTCGATTACAGTGATCATCCAACAACATTGCCAAGAAATGACATACATTTTATAGAAATTAAGCTAGAGCTATGAACAATAGTGGTAAAAAGCAGAAACAGAATTATGTCATTGCAGCAGTCTGCAGGTTATGCACTGAAATCCTCCTTTCCTTCTTCCTGAACATGTAGCTAGACTACATTTCCCAATCTTCCTTGTGGCTAAGTGGAGCCATGTCATTAAATTCTTTCCAATGTTGTGAATAGGAGTAGAAGTACCCTTTATAGGCCTGGCCCATAAAAATTCTGCTGTGTTCTCCCACACTGTCTGTGGGCTGGATGATGTAATCCCAAGGGCTGACAGAGCCATAAGTTCTAAGGACCCTGGGTCCCTTAACCACCATGGGGAAGAGAGCTGTGCTCCCATCAGGGGCACCTGCCTTGAACAGTTATATGAAAACTAAACTTGTATTGTGTTTGATTATATAGATTTGGGGTGTATTTGTGGTAGCAGTTCAGCCTACCCTAACTAATACATAAAATGAATGAAAGCAGGTGGAACCATCACTCAGATCTTACCTGACCCCAGAGAAGCATATAATTGAAAAGGACAAAAAATTGGCTAATAACAAAGGGAAAAAGCAGTAGGTGAATGTGAATTATATTTGTATAAAATAGGATGGGAAAACTTTGTGTGATGAAGGTTCTTGTAGCAAAGATCTGGATTTGTAACTGCTAACAATTTCATTGTGAACTACCATTGCCCAGGGGATGCAAAAGAATTCCTTGAGGACAAGTTCCTTGCTACTATATGGGCCTCACACCAATTAGATGCTCAATAGATACTTGTAATTCCAATTATATCAAGGGGGGTAAGAATCTCAACTCCAGCCCATTTCTAGAAATGGAACATAACCAATTGAGGGCCAGACTTCAAAAGAGATATTAACAAAATCCAGAGAAGGGAAAGGAATCAAGGGTAGTGAGGTCTTGGAACCATGTCGGATGAGGAACATTAATGGAATGTAAATGTCTAACCTAGAATAGTAAGTGTGTGTGTGTGTGTGTGTGTGTGTGTGTGTGTGTGTGTGAGAGAGAGAGAGAGAGAGAGAGAGAGAGAGAGAGAGAGAGAGAAAGAGAGAGATAGAGGTTCCAGAGCCCTCCAAAAGATAGTCCTCAAGTCACTTGCATTAATAAGACATCAAGGAGATTCTGGGATCACCTGTCCATTAGTCTCTGTGCCCACTCTCAGCCTTTCCCATGAGGATGACTCTTTGGTTGGTTGCAAAAAGAAGGGGCAAAGGAGGTCTGAGAGAAAGGAAACTGCATGTGAAGTCACAGAATTGATAATCTTGGTATACCTAGTTTGGGGAAGGGGAGGGCAGCTGATAGAGACAGACAAAGCCCATAGCCCCTCTATCTCCCTTACAAAATTACACCACTGCAGTGGACCTACTGGAAAGATAAAGCTAACAGATCAACCACATCTTACACATTTTAAGAGATCAGTACCCATTGAGAAGGAGAAAGGCTAACTTCACCATATGGATTCCTTATGAAACTCAGGCTCACTTAGAGGCCAGGGATGGAAGGCCCGAAGAGGGTAGTCTCAGGCTGGGGGTGTCCACTGTGTTGGGGAACTGCGGGGGTGGGAGGAGGGGTGAAGAAGAGTTTTGCCTACAGTTTAGCCTGGGGCCTTGATGTATCTCTGAAAATGTTCTCTGGGCTGATGACATTGTTTGCCAACACCCAAACTGAGATGTCAGGGCTTGTTTATAACCTGCAAACAGCTTTCTGCTTCTCAGCCCAGTATTTCCCGTCTAGGCCAGTCTGGTCTCCTCAGGTTCATGCCTGGGTCTCTTCATCCCTCCCTCAGGGACAAAGAAGGGAGAAGGAAAAGAAACGTGCTACTTGTGCTAAATATTTCCCATGAAGGAAAGTATATCAGCTATCCATTCTTGTGTGAGTCCCCCACATTGCACAATTTACCCTTTCCATGTCCAATATGGTGACTCCACAATTTCTTTGTTAGGGGAGTTCTGGACCCTATCAGCAAAGAATCCTTGCAACTGGCGCCTCAACACCCAGAAACCTAACAGAGTACTGGACAGTGCAGAAACCTAAGAAGGAGCACAAGATAGGCACTAAAGCTGTCAGAGGGGAAATTATGGCAAACTGCAGAGTCAAGGAAGGCTTTATAAAGGAAGAGGAAATGAAATTAAGCCTTTTTAAAAATGCATATAACAATACTATATATATTATTAATCCTCTCTAACGATATTTTTACAATTGATTTTTAGAGAGAGTGGAAGAGAGGGAGGGAAGGGGGGAGAGAGAGAGAGAGAGAAACATTGATGTGAAAGAGACACATCGATTGGTTGCCTCCTGCATATACCCCAACCAGGGCCTGGGATTGAACCTGCAACCCAAGTATATGCCCTTGGCCAGGAATCGAACCCGCAGCTCTTTGGTGCATGGGCCAATGCTCTAACCACTGAGAAACACAGGCCAGGGATTAATGCATATATCTATTTATTTGAGAGAGAGAGGAAAGGGGAGAGAAACATCAGTTTATTATTCCACTTATTTATGCATTCATTGGTTGATTTTTAAAATTTTTATTTAATAATTCTTTATTGTTGAAGGTATTATATATGTTCCCCACTTCCCCCATTGAACCCCTCAGCTCACCCTCACCCCCAACCCCACCCCAGGTCTTCAGCACTCTATTGTCTATGTCCATGGGTTATGCATATATGAATTCAAGGTCTTTGGCTGATTACCTCCCACCCACCCACCCTCCCCCACCTTCCCTCTGAGATTCCGCACTCTGTTCCATGCTTCCATGTCTCTGGATCCATTTTATTCATCAGTTTATTTTGTTACTTAGATTCCACATATGAGTGCAATCATGTGACACTTGTCTTTCTCTGACTGACATATTTCACTTAGCATGATACTCTCCAGGTCCCTCCATGCTGTCTCAAAGAGTAAGAGATTCTTCTTGTTTACTGCTACATAGTATTCCATGGTATAAATGTACCACTTTTTTATCCATTCATCTATTGATGGGCACTTGAGTTGTTTCCAGATCTTAGCTATTGTAAATCATGCTGCTATGAACATAGGGGTGCATACATCCTTTCTGATTGGTGCTTTGGATTTCTTAAGATATATTCCGAGAAGTGGGATCACTGGGTCAAATGGCAGTTCCGTATTTATTTTTTTTGGAGAAACTCCATACTGTTTTCCATAATCATTGGTTGATTCTTATATGTACCCTGACCTGGGATTGAACCCACAACATTGGCATATTGGGATGATGCTCTAATAACTAAGGTGCCTGCTAGGGCCTAATCTTGAGTCTTAAAGAATGAGGACTCGGTTATATGAAGAGAAGGTGAGGGAATTTCGGGTTGGAAAAACTATACAGAGAGAAGAGGATGTAAAAGCATATGTTAGAGGTCAATATGTGGGAGAGTCAGACTGGATGGATCAATTGAGGGCACTGAATGCTCAGTGCAACACTTCCCACAAGCTTCAGCTTCCATGGCCATTCCAAATCTATCTGTGATTGAGATTCTCTAGACAGGAGTGAGCATTCCATGGCTGGGGCTTGTGAATTAGGGAATTCATAGAAAAGGCTTATCTGCAAGAATCTGACAAAACCTCTATGAAAATTTCAGATGAAATAGAAAAGTTGACTGGATAAAAATATGGTTACATAAATTTATATGTTGGTTCAATCATTGGACCAAAATTATACTCATCTCTTGCTCTTAAATCTTCCATGGCTCATGTTATTCGCATCTCTGCTAATGGCCATTATACCCAGTAGAAGTAGAAGTAGATTCTTTAAAAAATATATATGTTTTTATTGGTTTTAGAGAAAGAGGAAGAGAGAGGGAGAGAGAAAAATCAATGTGAGAGAGAAACACCAATCAGCTAACTCCTGCACACCCACTACTGGAATCAAGCCACAACTTTGGCATTGAACCAGTGACCTTTTGGTGCATGGGACAATGCTAAACCAATGAGCCACACCAGAGAGTGGAAAGGAGGGGGACAGAGGGAGAGAGAGGTGAGGGAAGAGAGAGAAAGAGAGAGAAACATCTATGTGAGAGAGGCACATAGATTGGTTACCTCCCATGCCCTGGGATTGAACCTACAATCCAGGTACATGCCCTTGACTGGAATGGAACCTGTGACCCTTTGGTGTGCAGGCCAACACTCTAACCACTGAGCAATGCCAGCCAGGGCAGGAGTAGATTCTTAAAAACAAGTCAGCTGACACCAGATCCGAGTACTCCTGGAGTTTCTGTGGTATGAGCTGTCACAGTAGATAGAGGTACTTGTAGCCCTCTACAAGATAAAGGGAATAACTTTTTCTAGGACCTAAATATAGGCCAAGAAAAATCATGGTCCTATATGTGTCCCAGAGTACATGGGACTCTTATATTTTCTAGTAGTTCTAGAAAATATAAGTAGTTCTAGTAGTGGGGTATTTTATTCAAATTGGCATTTGGGTGTGCTACACTACATAAATAAATTAATGTTTCCACTTAGACCAATGCATGCAGTGAGAATAAGTTCAAATGCCAACTCCCCACATGATGTTCTTGCCACTGAAAAATATAAATTACTAGAGGCCCAGTGCATGAAATTCATGCACTCGGGGGGGGGGGGGTCCCTTCAGCCTGCCCTGCACCCTCTCGCAGTCTGGGAGCCCTCTGGGAATGTCTGACTGATGATTTAGGGAGCGGGCCTAAGCCAGCAGTAGGACATTCTTAGCTGCTGAGGAGGCAGGAGAGGCTCCTGATACTGCCACTGCCTTGCCAGCTGTGATCCTGGCTCGGGACTTCTGGCTGAGCGGTGCTCCCCTTGTGAGAGCACACTGACCACTAGGGGACTGCTCCTGCATTGAGCGTCTGCCTCCTCCTGGTGGTCAGTGCTCGTCATAGTGACCAGTTGTTTGGCTGTTTGGTCAATTTGCATATTAGCCTTTTATTATATAGGGTGTTATGTTTCCCTACTAATACTCACTGACAAGCACAATCATGGTGAGTGACCTACATCCAGCATCCTGTGTCAAATTCATGCAAATGAGGAGAAAACAGTAGAAAGATAGAGAATAGAGGACTGGTCATTGGATAGAAGAAATGGTGGGAGATGTCTTTCACAACTCATTAAGACACAATAAAGATAAGTTATTGCTTTTAAAAACGCAGTGGACCTACTGAGAAATAAGTAAAAATAAAAAAGAATATATAATCTAAAGAACCACCTGGAAATGTGGCACATCATGATCAAAAAGTACCAAATCAGCAGAATCCAGTGCATAACATTGTAAAGTGCCAAAGCACCTTTTCTCTAGCATCACTTTGAAAGATGGAGAATTGCTTTCTGGAGAGTCTAGAAGAATAAAGACCCAGCAACAGTCTGACCTGGAAGACAAAGCAGGGAGATTGAAATGCTCTTAAAATTCCTTCTCTGCCCAGGACCTCAGGATTTCTGCTTGAGTTAATGGGATAGAAGTTTTCAAAAATCACAGGCTTATATGAACCGTGGATGATCAAGGAGAGTCTTCATTTCTAAAAGACAGATGCCTCCATGAGCAAGATGAGGCCGCCACAGAGCTGTAACCCACCAGTCTGAGGAGGTTGTCTGTGACACAGTTCAATCAAGAATGTCTTCCCAATTCCATCAGGGATTTTAAATTCCTGCCTGGTTTGGAAGTCTGATTTTTTTAAGTTCTTAAAGTAGTGGTAATAATTCTTTCCTAAAGGAAAGCTGCCATTTTCATTAGCATGGGCTCGGAACTGACTTTCTCTCTAATCCTTCCGGCACAGAAAACTCATTTTGAGTTCATGAAGAGGGTCAACATGTTGAATGAGATAGAAAAGCATAAGAGAAGACCTCCTTGAGACAGTAATTAGAGGCTTGCCTTTGTTAGTCAGATTCTGGTGGTACCAGGACCCACTATAATTTACAGGGTGGTGCCACAGGACAGCAAGGCAGCCACTTGTTTCAAACTAGGGAATGGAGTGAGTGTACACAATGAAATAAGAGGAAAGGAAAAGTTCAAAGGAGAGAGTTTCCATCACATCTGTCATACTGGCCCCTTCTTGTGGACCTGCTTGAGTTTAAGGGTCTATGAACCTTTCTCAAGGTATTACATAGGTGTGAACTTGCTGGATAATGAGAAGAAAGCAATCCATCAACCAACCGTAAGTCCAAATACTCAACATTTTCAGACACTCTCTAAACCAAATGGATAAAAAAAAAAAATCTAAAAGCATCACGTTAAGGTAAAAAAAAAAAAGTCTAATTTAAAAAAATGACTTTTGAAAATCCCTAATATCGCATGTTATACCATCTTTCAACAAGCTGTTATACCATCTTTCACTGTTATACCATCTTTCAATAAGTCCAACATAGTTTGTTGGGTGTTTCCCTTCAGTTGGGTAGGAGATAAAGTAGTGGACTTTTATTTAAAAGGTTATATTTTATAAAATAAGTTTTTGTTTCTATAAACACCAATCAGCTCACATTATGAGATACATCTATAAAGCAAGACCAAAAGGGGCCAAGGGAAGTGCAGATTCATATCTCTCATCTCAGAAAGGGGCAAATCAGCTTCACTATTGAAATGACTTTCTTTTTTTCCTCTTTCTAACACATATCATTGAATTCATGTCGATCAATTAGATACACATGGAGTCCCACCCCGTGGTTTATGGACATGCTCTCACTCAAGAACCTAAGTGAGAGCGAAAACTAAAGGGCAGGACCCCACACTCAAGGCTTCAGTTTCAAGAACAGTTGGCCTCTGGAAAGTCCTTGCAGTTAACGGCTGCTTTTCTAAATGTGTGCCCTGGATTCTGGCCCTTCATTCTCACTTTTCTCCTTTGTGAAACCTCCTGTTATATTTAACACAATTCTTGGATGACCCTTTTGGTCCCAAAGACCTTGATGAAGAAGGAAACAGATCTATGGGAAAGGGACCTGGAAAATCTCACACAGACACATCTTTATGGCAACCCTCTGGGTCTGTGGGAGAGAGAACAGGGCCCAGAGGATTAGCTCTGAATTTGCTCCAACTCACTCCCTTCTCTCCAAGCTCCCCATTCCATTCAGGTCAACATTTTAATCTTTCAATCTCTCTCCCCTCTTCATCATCCCCTGTTTATTCACCTTTTCCATTCCCTTGTCTCATTTTCTCCTTCTTCCTGATTGCCCCACTCTCACACTCCTATCCCCTCGCGTATCATCTTTCTGTTGGAGCCTGTACCGATGGCCTCCTTCCAAGAGCAGCAGGTTTGAATCAGCTCCAGTTTAAAATGAAGGCAGGGGGTGGGGGTGGAGCGAAGCCAGGAGGGGATATCAGCTCTCTTGTGTCTAAGAGCACAGCCCTCCCCCAAACTTCCCAGCTTCTCTCTCAATATCTTTCTCAATCTCTCTCTCAATCTCCTCTCCCCATCCCCCTTTCTCTCCCTCCCTTCCCTACACCCCTCCTCTCTCTCTTTCCCCAGACACCCTCCACACAGGTATGTACAAGAGAAGACTTAATAATCCCTTGCAGGCAAAACCAGAGACCCCCACCCCTAGTCAGGCAGCTGGTTTTCATTAGATGTTCCAAGCCCTATAAATATTCTCTTTTCTCACTTATCTCTTATTATTTTTCCTTTCCCTTTCTCATGTTCACCGCCTCTGGATTCCCTCCTGGGAGGAGGCCTAAATTAAGAAGGGAAGGCTTGCCAAGCTTTGCATTAACCATCTTGTCATGCCCCAGGCCTCTGGCAGAGCAGAACCCAGAAATGATGGCTTCTTGTTTGTCCAGTTTGCTGTTCCACACACCAAAGTCTGAAATCCTCCCAGGAGAACAGACGGGCTGAGCTCAGCCTGAGCTGGAAGATGCTGCCAGGGTCACCCCCTCCATGTGCTCTCCACTGTGCTCCTGGCTGAGCCTTGAGCGCTCTGTCCAGCTTGTCTTGTGTTAGCACTGGCTGGTGGCTGGTGTCTTGGGCGCAGGTCTGGAGGACAACATTCTGGGGCTCAGATCCCAGCCTCTTTGTACACAGGCAATGTGACCTCTAGCAAATTGTATAACTTGCCTCATTTGTAAAATTAGGCTGATAAGACCTACCTCAAAAGATTGCTGGGAGGGTAAAAATGAAGAAACTAGTGGAAAAACTTTCAGCTCAAGTCTGCACATAGCAGATACGGGTTCTCCCTTCTCCCCCCTTCCACTGGGATTTACTGTGAAAAAACATGCCCCCTCTACTACTGTCTCCTACACCTTTGAAGCAATTAAAGAAGTAGAGAGGAATTAACCTGTAAGTGTCCAGGGTCCGATTTGGGGAGTGTAAAATGTTTGCTTCTTGATAAATGTTTGCTCTCTAAAATAATGAGAGAAGCAGAGGAAGAATGATTGTAAAATCCCTAAATTAGAACAATGTTTACAATGTTAGGACTTCCTATAAACCAAGCAGCAAGAAGGTATGTCATTGTTGAGTCAGTGACCTCAGAGCAAAAGTTCCTCCAGGGTGGGTGGGAGGAAGTGTGGGGACCCAGGCACCTCATCCTAAGCCGTGGCAGTTAAGAACGCAGCCTCCAGGATCGGACTGCCTCTAGTCCGACCTTTCCCAGCTGTTGAACTTGAATACATATTGCCCGCTATGTACTGCATTTCCTCTTCTGGAAATGAGGATAATAATAGTACTGACTTCATAGGGTTGTTGCAAAGATTGAATGAGCTAAGGTAGTTCACTGCCCTTTGACCAGTGCCTGGCAGAGTAAGCGCAGTAAGTTAGCCATCCTTTCCATCCAGCAAATCAACCCTGGTGTCTTATAGCCTTGCTCCTCCAGCATGGCTCCTCCATGTTCAGGGCCATAATCAGCAGGGATTTGCTCCTTGCACCTCTGCAGGCTCCTCAGAAGGAGTCCAGCCACTTGAGTGGCTCTGGATAAATCCCAGTCCTTTCAGCGAAGCAAACTCTGAAACTCCTTAACTGGCATGTCCACAGGGGAGATGAACTTCGGGAGGACACCCACCGTGGCAGTCAGCAGGCCTTTCCTGAGCCTCAACCATCTACAATCACCACACCTGCCCAGAGCCTTCCTGAGACCAGAGCTTTTGTCTGGGAGTGCAGCCAACGACAAGGAACAGAGACACCAGGTCAGACAGAGCCCAAGGGCTTCACGGGGCTCCAGGGGGGTGGAGATGCCAGATCTGCCCACTCTGCCCATCTCTTGGGCTGAGGATGAATGGAGAATACTGCCTTCCTAGCTCAGACTCAGGTACAGCACAGAATCCCAAAGCCTTGAACCCACAGAATTCATCCTTGTCCTCTGAACATCAACCAATCTGAGACTAATGGGAATGTGGTAAGATGATTTATTTTTATTTTCACTAACTTCTTTGCCCTATAAGTCAGCCTTATCATACACTAGTCTAGAGTCAGCTAGACCTGGTTCTGTCAGTTCCTCACTGTGTGACCTTACGCAGATTGCTTCACCTCTCTGAGCCTCCCTTCATTAATGTATAAAATGGGGCTAACAACCTTATAACCTTACAGATATATCACATCTTCCTTGATAGACTTCAGCCATAGTTAATCACCTTTCTGACTACTTATTCTGTCATTTTGCTACAATTCAATTCCACTTCCTCTTATTCTATCTTTAATGCAGTCAGAAAACAGCTGGTCACCATCATTCCTATATGTAACTACCACCCAGAGACCTGAAAACAATTAATAAGTCATTCTTCAGCCCCTGAACTTTAGGCTAAAAATGCCAATTTCTTTAACCTTCTTCCCAATGTCCTATCTGAAAATCTTGAATAGTTTTATTTGGCCTTATGGTCTCTCTCTAAATCACTAACATCTCAGGCTTTAGTGCCCAAACATGACTGTATTACTTTAATAAAGGCCTGGCAGAAATGTTCACCATAGTGAACATCAAGTTTAATTCATCTAATTCATGCTCAACTTGGGTGCCCACTAGTATCTTACACACACACACACACACACACACACACACACACACATACACACACACACACTTTGTATGTGAATGTTAAACTATTCCAATATGAAATAGAAAAGAAAGGTCAGTGTTTGTTCCTTTAAGAAGGCAGCCCCATAACTTATTTGTTAAACTTTGTCCCATTCGTTGAAGGAAGAGAAAAAGAAAGAACCATAGAAAGGGACTCTGAAGGAAATCATTAAATTGAGGAGAAAAGCTCTTAAGAAAAGGGCCGTTTTCTGCCCTCTGAACTCGCCTTGCTCAAGCCCGTTCTCCCATGGTGACAGTGCAGCTAATATGTCTGCGCTCCACGAGGCCCCTGCTGAGCAGGGCTGGGGCAGGACAGGAAATCGCCACTCAGAAAATAAATGACCTGTCCCAGAGTCTTTTGTTAATGAGTCCAGGGCATAATAAATCAAGGTGACCCAGTCTCAAGAAACACAAGCCTGTTTAAAAACAAAAAACACGAAACCCCCAAGCCCCAGAGGTGAAGAGGAGGAGAAGGGAGAGAGGAGACCGCAGGGAGTCCTTATAAATCACACCCCAACGAAACTGGTGCAGATGTTTTCCAGTTTCAGACCCACTCAAGAGGCAGAGAATAGACGCATGTGCATGTGAATGGAAGGGGCTATCTGTTTGGGAGGGAAGACAGGAGCCGGCCAACCCAGCGGACCCAGCCCCTCCTCTCCCTCAGTGTCCTTGGGGCTCTCAGTGGCACAGGTCTGCAAGCTCTTTCTTCCTGTCCTCTGGGCTTTTAATCTCCTCCAGGGTCTCCCTCTAATCAGCTTGGCAAGTGGGTCTGGAGTAGATAAAATGTCCGAATCTCCTTGGAGGATAGAACCAAAGGCCTTTAGTCTTAAAGGTAGCTTCCCACAGTGGCAGTCTCCTGTAAAATAAAAAGAGAAGGCTGGTCAGGTAAAGTCTTAGCTTATCAAGTAAACTGCAAGCTCCCTGAGGGTGGAATTTAACAACAGAATAGGAAGAATGGCAGATTGGAAATGCATGCTCCAGTGTGTGGTAGAGAAACAGAAGCTTCTGGATTCAGGGCGAGCTGTGATGTGCAGAGGGCTTTCACACAGAGCCGTAAGAGCCTGGTGCCATGGATGGCATTATCCCTATTTCACAAATGCAGAAAGGGAGGCAAGTGGGTCTAAGGAATAACAACAAATGGCATTTGTAACGCGCTTCGCAATTTGTAAAGAGTTTTCAAAAAATGTTATTTCATTTGGACTCACCCTGTGTGGTAGGTTAAACAGGTTGTTCTTCCTTTGCTACAGATGAGGAAACCTGGGGTGAGAGATAGGAAAAGACTCCTCCAGGCCACCCCGCTAACGTGTGGAGGAACTCAGGTCCACACTTAAGTTCTGGAATCTCTCTGTTATCCTTTCTTTTCAACCCCAGCTATCCCCCAGGGTCCCATGATGAACACTACCGACAGGAAAGGGATGCTGAAAGAGGAGGGTAAACTTTGGCCAAGATGGGAAAGAACCAAGGGCCTCTAGTCTCAGGCCCATTAGTGGTAGCTGGAAAGCAGATGCGTGAACAAAAGGAAACTGTGGCCAAAGATTTTCCCCCCCTTTCTCCCTGCCATATGAAACCCATCATTCAGTCATTCCCCTCCCTCCTTATGAGCTGGCCTCCTCTGATTACGCTCATCATCATTTTTTAAAAAATTATATCACACCAACTGCTTTTAAAAAACTATTACCCATGCTAAATTCAATGTCAACCACTACCATCACCACTACAAGTTTGTACAGCACTTTATATTTTTAAAAATCCTTTCATATCCATTACTTCCTCTGAATATCTTAATCAGGGTTGTCATTTACCCTCGAATAAACTGGTACCAGTGTGACTTGCCCATGGCAGCTCTACACATTAGAATGGAGATCTTCCCCTCAGCCTGGACTACCTACAAAACAAACATGTTGCCACATGGCTTTTTCCATCTTGGTTTTTTTTGTTGTTGTTTTTGTTGTTGTTGTTTTTCACATTGCCCCAGTTATGCAATGAGAGATGTCACCTTCTCCCCCAAGGGCTCACTATAGACTTCCTCTACCAACTCCACTTCCTTTGGAAATAAAAAAATGAGCGCTATGCTCTAATTCAAATAGGAGTCCAACCACACAAATGTCGTCAACCACAACAGGAAGATGCCACAGCAGGCTGCCTAAAATAAACCAAAATAAACCCATAGCTTTTAATTGGTCCAGGACCTAGATCTGCAGGACAGCAGGCACACCCATGAAAATTAAGACTTCCAAGTATTTTAAGTCAATAGCCACCCTCTACCAAGGCAGATTTCTGCTTTTGGCTTTCTTTTATTATTTTTTGTTTTGTTTTGTTTTGCTTTGCTTTGGTTTTTAGTTCTGCTCTCTGAGTCCAAATCTTTCCTATTCATTTGTTGACTCTCAGCTGGGTACCCAGAAGCAAGACTGCCAGGCTGTGGGCATTTCAATGAATATCAGTTTTCTGTTATAAAAGTCATTCATTCGTCCAATAAATATTCTTGAATTCCTCCTACATACCAAGACTACTAGCATGTTAGGTGGTGAGGAGATTGAGACTTATATTTTGTATTAACTTCCCACTAACTTACTAGGAGACCTTGGGCAAGACCCTCCTTCTTTATTGGCCTCAGTTCCTGCCTCTGTAAAGTGAAAGAGGCAGTGGTTGGCTTCTAGGGTCTTTCTACCCCAGATATTTTACATACAGCTTGTGGGGATCTATACTGAAGGAGGAGGCTTGGGAGCAGTGCTGAAGAATAATAGTGTCTTTTTAATTCACTGATGCAAGGAACTGAAAAAGGAGGTATAAATGAAGACTATATTTTGCAAGGAAATCATATTATGGTATGGGGGTAACTACTGAGTTTTAAAAATCCATTATATGTCATAAAAATTCTCAAACACAAATATATGTATCACTTTATGCTCTTTTCTGGTATATATTTTATATATATCTATGATCCATACATGCATAATATTTTTCGTTCTTTGTTTAGCTAATGTTATTTTGTACATACATTCTATAAATCACAGTGTATAGTCTTCTAATTTTTTTAGTGGGTAAGAGTCTTCCCTCCTATCATACCATAGGTTTCTTATCTACTCCCAAATGTTGATACATTTGAAGTATGTCCAGCTCTGGTACAGCCCTGGCAGGGTGGCTCAGTTGGTTGGAATGTTGCCCCATACACCAAAAGTTGGCAGGTTCAATTCCTGATCGGTGCACATACCTAGGTTGTGGGTTCAGTCCACTGTCAGGGGGTGTACAAAAGGCAGCCAATTAATGTTTCTCTCTCACATCAATGTTTTCTCTCTCTCTCTCTCTTACTCTGTCTTTCCACCCTTCCTCTCTCTCTAAAAATCAATGAAAAACATGTCCTTGAGTGAGGATTAAAAAAAAAATAAAAACAGCTCTGGTATAATGCCATAAATCATTTTTTTTGGACATTTATTTTTTAAAAAGAAAGAATTTCTAAACCAGTGATGCAATCTGTTTCCAAAAGACCCAATCAATTTATACTGGCATCAGCAACTTATGTTATCTGTAACCCATCTATATCACATATAATTTTTATTTTTTGATGCCTTAAAATTATATACCATTTCCACTAACATCCATAAAGTTTTTTTATTTTAATTTCTTTCATTATTATTGAGGCTGATCTGGGTTCTATAAGTATGTCAAACTATGTAAATAGTTTCTTCATGTCTTTTGACCTAATGTCTAATGATTTTTGAAAAACATGTTAAATTTTTTGTAGGCAAAACTCTTAAGCACTGCTGACATTGTGGATACCCAAATGGGCATACATTCATCATCAGGAAGGTGGAGATTTTTGTCTGTTTTGTTCACTAAAGTATTCCAAGCATCTAAAATAATGAGAGGCACACAGTAGATGCTCAATACATAATTATCAAATGAGCGAATACATTATCTTTTAATACTTATGAGAGGCCACCATGTGTTGAGACAAATATGCACATTCAATTTTGACAGGGAGAATGAGAAAAAAGTAAAGTCAAAACAACTGAGGCGAGGCAGGGGTTCTCACTTTAGAATTTTAAAACTCCATACAAGGTAAAGTGGTAAGGTCAGAACCTACTGAAGGATCTCTCCAGGTAATGAGTTGAAGTTTCATGACCCGTCAATGATTTGACATTGCCAAAACATGGCACAAGAATTTGACTGGGTGTTCTTGTCTGCCCCCTCATTACTGTGTGCATTGATATGTCAAACCAACTTCAATATTATTGTAATGTCAACTTAATTGAAGCAACAAACATTTCCTCAGCTTTTACTATAATATGCAGGCACTAATCTAGCTGCGGGGTACACAATAGTGCACAGGACCTGGTCCCTGTGTATCCATGCATTGTATACTATACATCAAGAAAAAGAAATGAACTACTGATATAAACCACAATGTATATAGACCTCAAAAGGTTCTTCATGCCAAGTGAAAGAAGTGAGATGTAAAAGATAGTGAATGATGCATTTCAGCGGTTCTCAACCTGTGGGTCACGAACAATGAAAATACATCCTGCATATCAGATATTTACATTACGATTCATAACAGTAGCAAAATTACAGTTATGAAGTAGCAACGAAAATTTATGGTTGGGGGTCACCACAACATGAGGAACTGTTTTAAAGGGTCGCGGCATTAGGAAGGTTGAGAACCACTGAAAATGCCCAGAAAAGACAAATCTGCCGGATAGAAAGTAGATTAGTGTTTGCCTGGGGCTGGGGAATGAGGTGACTACAAATGAGCAAAAGGCATCTCTTTGGGGTGATGGAATTGTTCTAATACTAGATTGTGGTGATGGTTGTACAACTCTGTCAATATTACTGAAAAACCATTGAATTGTACACTGAAAATTACTGGATTTCATGGTATTTAAATTAAACCTCAATAAAGCTTTAAAAAAGAGAGTAGCTACCATGACCTGTTCACTGTCAAAATAAAGCAAAACACAGTTCCAGGAGCAGGGATACAATCAGAAAACTGTCCGTCAAGGGCTGCCATAGAAGTGAGCCCAGGGGCTCTAAGAGCACTTAGGCACCCAACCCAGAACTGGTGCTCAGGGCAAGGTCCCTAGAGGAGATGCTGTCTGGCAGAAATCGTCCCTGGCAGACTAAACGGGCGGTGGGCAAGTAGCACAGGCACACACCGTCAGTGATGGCAGTGTTTGTGTCGGGGGAGGCAGTGCTGAGGCCAATGCCCACCTCGTTTTGTTTAGCAGGTTTCAGAGGAAGTTTAACACGGGAAAAAGCTTTGGGTGTTCATTGTAACCATCATCTGTCAAGTACCTTGACATGAGTCAAGAACTTTACAGTCAGTAAGGACAGTCTTACAAGGCAATTACAGATGACAAAATGGAGGCCAAGAGAGCCGTCACTTCCTAGAGGAGTGGTAACTTCCATAATGTGAAGAGCAGAGTTGGAATTCACACATAGGCCAGAAGCTTTTCCCATTCCACTACCTTCCCCGCCCCCCTCCCCCCCTTATTACAGTTTAATGTAATATTATTCTGTTTGAGTTTCAGGTATACAGCCTAGTGACAATCATACACTTTACAAAGTGGTCCCACCAATATTTCAAGTACCTACTTGGTCCCATATCCACCACCTTTTAAAACTTCACAAACACGGGGCTAGTACCAGAGTCAAATTAATGACCAGGCTGAGAAGGACATAGGTTTGATCTGCCCTTTTATGAAAGGATTCATAAAGTTCATCTGCAATGAGTTTTGAAAATACAGTATGACAGGGTCTCAGGGCCATGGCCTGTGTAATTTATCACACTGCACTGTTTACAGCAGGCAGGCATTTGAGTTGGGTCATTTTCTATTTAGCTTCAAAGTGTGAGTAAAATCCAATAATCTTGATTCAAAATAAGTTAAAGGCCATTGGCTAGAAAATTCTAAATGGCCATAGAAATGCAGTTTGTGACACATCACCCTCATCCAAAAATCCTCATCAAATGCCTTTCAATAATAATTTAGGTGATCACCCGTAACACTTAAGAGGATATGACCAAAACAGAAACTTTTCCTTTAGCTGTGCTTAGCTTCTCTTTTAGATTATTTGAGATGTGCTCCTCCCCTCACCTTTGGCCCAAGTGTACCTACCACTTACGAGAAATGTAGTCTGTTTGGGTGAGGCGAAGTCACATTTTTTTCTCTTGAAAGAACAGACTTTCATTCCTATGAGTAAAATAAATTAGGCCCAAGTTTCTCTGTCCATTAATTATGTGGGATAAACAACCTTCCCCTGCTTGGAGAGAAGCTCAGGAGACCAGCGCAAATTTCCTCCTCAGACCCAGGGGAAGGATCACTTGACCGTCCAGGAGAACGCCTGTGGTCTGGGAGGACTCAGAGGCTTGGAACAGGCAAGACGCTGCTGCCAGATGTTTGTCAGAAATTCCACCGATGGAGACGAGCCCAGGATACACTCCGCAGAGGCCGCTTCGAGGGGGGAGGGCCTGGCACTGCTGAAGAGCAACCACGGGGGAAGGAAGCGGCCTCCAGTTCTGCCCGCAGCAGGATCCATCCAATCCTCCACTCGGAGGACAGCCTGTGGAGCCCAGGAAATGCCCTGCCCCATACCCGTTATTGTAGAGCAGTGGTTCTCAACCTTCCTAATGCTGCGACCCTTTTATACAGTTCCTCATGTTGTGGTGACCCCCAACCATAAAATTATTTTCGTTGCTACTTCATAACTGTCATTTTGCTACTGTTATGACTTGTCATGTAAATATCTGATATGCAGGATGTATTTTTTAAAAATTGAACATAATTAAGGCATAGTGATTAATCACAAAAACAACATGTAATGATATATGTGTTTTCCGGTGGTCTTAGGAGACCCCTGTGAAAGGGTCGTTGGACCCCAAAGGGGTCGCGACCTACAGGTTGAGAACCGCTGTTGTAGAGTCTTAGAAAACATCAGACACGTGACCTGGTGGATAGAAGGAAGGGAATGCATGGCGTCTGATTCCTGTCTAGAGTCAGGTTGAACCTGCAGGGATTGGCAAGAGAACAGCACGACCCCGTCATGAATCTACACACAGGAGAAATACCCGAATGAGAAACGTTTCCCAGTTGGAAATGTGTCTGCATTTTGGCCTTTACACACTTGTGACCAATCCTCCTGTTCATTATCCCCTTCTCCTTACTCAGCAAACCCGAGTTTACATAGCTATTTTGAGCTACAGCACTGCCCTCAAACCACTTAGCTTCCCAGACTCCCCTGCAGCTAAGGGAGGCACGTGATCCCTTCTGTCCAATGAGATGTAAGCAGAGCTCGCTAGGTGGGGCTTTAGGCTCCCGGCGCTTTGGCCTCTTGCCCTTTGCCCTCCCTGCCCTTCCCCTCCCGGTGAGGACCCCTGCCGGCATTTTTAATCCCGGGAAGGAGCAGGGAATGCTGGGTTGGGGGCGGAAGTTCTGGAAAGACTGTGCCCGCCATGGCCTGGAGCAGTGATGGCAAACCTTTTGAGCTCGGTGTGTCAGCATTTTGAAAAACCCTAACTTAACTCTGGTGCCGTGTCACATATAGAAATTTTTTGATATTTGCAACCATAGTGAAACAAAGATTTATATTTTTGATTTTTTTATATATTTAAATGCCATTTAACAAAGAAAAATCAACCAAAAAAATGAGTTTGCGTGTCACCTCTGACACGCGTGTCATAGGTTTGCCATCACTGGCCTGGAGGGACCTCTGCCAGCGCCGCCCCGGGCTGGACGGCCACTTCTGTACTTTTTATTATGTGAGTTCCATCTTGTTTAAGCTTGTTTGTCGGGTCTTCCTTGCACCCAGCCAAGCAGAACTCCTAACTGATAGCAATTTGGATCCCGTCAACTTCAGCGGTGACCACCTAAAAGTTCACAGACTAGCGCGTGGAAGTACATAAGCCAGCCTGGAGAGCGTAGTGGGTATATTGACTTAAAGTGTTTCGGAAACAAAAGTCATCATCAACATTAAGCAAAATATACTGGGGTGAATGGGGTGGGATTATCAGGTACTTCACGTTCTATGACACTTGAACATACGTAAGTGAATCCGATAAACCCACTGCGCACACACACAATTCATATCATCGATCAATCAGCCGAATCGTGAAGCCACAGTTACTTTATGCTCCTGCAAGTACCACTTTGCCCTTGTTTATTTTCTCTGGTGAGGTCAGAGGACCTCCATGTTTCCTAAGTAAATTTCTCAAACCTTTGTCAATTCTGTATGCACAGGAGAAACCCCAAGAAGCCTTTGGAAAAATAAACTCGGTCTCAAAGAGCAGTGGTAACTCAGGGCAGACTGGGCTGCGGCGCCCCCAAAGGTGAGCGCCAGGTGCAAGGGCAGCCTGTGCGCCTCGGTCTCCCTAAGGGACCGGCTCCCTCCGCGCGCCTTTCCTGTTCAGTCCCTGTCCATTCCCCCTCATCCCGCTCCAGTCTCCCACGTTCTTGCACTTTCCATCTCTCTCTTATTCCAACCATGAACTAAAAATAATGAATTTTAATAAGGCTATTTGGTGCATTTTTTGAAATGTTTCTCCAAGACTTTAATTTTTGAACTTAATGGTTGGATCAATTGATGTTTCAAAAGAACAAATTTTTTCTTTTGAAGAGGTAATACATTCACCAAGCTCAAAATTCAGGAAATTTGGAAGGATATCTCTCTCAGTCACATCCCCCACTTAGCTCCCTTCTTCAGGGCAACCATCATTACTAATTTTTGTATATCCTTGCAGAGCCATTTTATATACAAGTAAATATTACATACAGCTGTTTCCCCACTTGGTTCCACAAAATGATGGCATATACTGCATACATTTTGGTACCTCTTTTTTTTTCCATTTAATATATCTTAATTTTTTTCATATACGCCCAGCCGGGTTGGCTCAGTGGTTGAGCGTCAGCCTATGAGCCTGGAGGTCATGGTTTGATTCCAGGTCAGAGCACATGCCCGGGTTGCGGGCTCAGTCCCCAGTGGAGGGGTTTCAGGAGGCAGCTGATCAATAATTCTCTCTCATCATTGATGTTTCTATCTCTCTCCCTCTCCCTCTCTCTAAAACCAAGAGAAGCATACTTTAAAGTAAAAATTAATATTCGTGTCAGTATATTAAAAAAAAATTCTCATTCTTTTTTAAGCTGAAAATGTTTCTTTGTATTATAATTTAACTAGCCCCCTATTGATGGACATTTAAGTTTCCAACCTTTTATTTAAAATAATGATGCAGCCTGGCCAGCATGGTTCAGTGGTTGAGTGTCAACCTATGAACCAGGAGGTCATGGTTCAATTCCTG
Organism: Myotis daubentonii; assembly: GCF_963259705.1. NCBI lineage: Eukaryota > Metazoa > Chordata > Mammalia > Chiroptera > Vespertilionidae > Myotis > Myotis daubentonii. Next base: position 67,564,649 of record NC_081842.1, on the reverse strand, counting down.
GTCAGAGCACATGCCCGGGTTACAGACTCCATCCCAATGTGGGGCATGCAGGTGATAGCCAATCAGTGTTTCTCACTCATCCTTGATGTTTCTTTCTCTCTCTCTCCCTCTCCCTCCCTCTTTGAAATCAATAAAAATATTTTTTTAAAGAATTAAAATAATGATGTAGTGAATAACTTTGTAAACATATCATTTCACAGATGACAGTATATTTTAGGATAAATTCCTAGAAGGGAGTCATATGGTATAAGCACTGTGATTATGGTAACTAGTGTCAAATTTCTCTTCAGTAAATATATTATTTTACACTTCCAGTGTATGGAGGTGCTTATTTCTCTAAACGCTCACCAGTTTATCAAATTTTTTGGACTTTATCAGTTAGTTGAAAAATGGTCTGTCAGTGTACTTTTAGTTTCTCTTATTATGAATGGCATTGTTCTTCTTTCACACATTTCAGAGCTATTTGTATAGTCTTTTCTGTTAAACATCAATTAATATCCTTTACCCTTTATTGTATTGGGTTAGTAGGTTTTTTATTGATATTTTCCAAGTTCTTTATTTATTAGGGAAATTAACCATTTGCCTGTGATATAAAATGCATTTTTTCCTAGTGTGCCATGTATCTTTTGATTCTGCTTACCAAGGATTATTACCTTACTGAGATGTTTAGTTTATGTGTAGTCAGGTTTACTAATCTTTTCATTTCTGATTTCTATGTTTTTTTATACTTAATAAGGTCTTCTGATAGAATAGTAGTACTTTTTTACCTTCTTAATCATACATTATATTGACAGAGAGGAAGTTGTTTCCAATGTGACTGGTGCAAGTTAGAGAATGATCAGCAATCAAAGCAGATTGGGGGGCATGTGCAGGGTGAGAATCTGGTTCAAATCCTCTCCACACCTGATTAAGTTGGTGGGTAAGAGAACTTGGACTTCTGTAGACATCCGCTCCATCTATTTGTCTGCTGTGGGTGAATGAATATGCCCAAGGCTCCACAGGCTAGATGTGTATGAAAGGATTCTAAAATGCTTCGATGGCCTGTGACTAAACATTTGGATTTCTTAAACTCTGCATGTCACAATGTCATGTCTTCTGCTGAACATCAAGATGCTGCCTAGCTACATAATGTTGTTATTATTGTTTTTCTTCAAAGATAAAGATTCTGGCATGGGAGACAGAATGATACTCTTTATACCTAAAAAAAAGACCCCCCAATACATTGCAGGGTAGCAGGGAGGAGAGTCAGTCAGTCAGTCAGCTGGGCTTGGAGGGAGCCAAGCTTAGACATGTGTGTGATGAGCAGCTATAACAAATTAGAGCCATCCTGCCTCTTTGTCCTTTCTTTTCCAGTCATCACCTCCCAGCCTCATGGTTCCAGCTTTCCTCCTTAGATGAGGCCAAAATCTCAAACAGGCACCGGAACAGGAAAAGCTGCCTTCCTGCAGATGGGAAAGCCTCTGTCAGTGAGGAAGGGCCATTCCCGAGATAGCAGTTTTCAGAATCAACAGCCCCTCTCCTCATGTCCTTTCAACAGAGAAGCTGGCCGCTTACCCAAACTTGACTCCAGAGCATCTTGACTTATTTCCAAGGAGCACCACTCAGGCTTTAGGGATTTCCCCTTTGATTCTCATTCTCTCTCTCTCTCTCTCTCTCTCTCTCTCTCTCTCTCTCTCTCTCTCTCGGCATTTGAGATAATGTTGTGCTTACACAAGGTTCTAAACTGAGAGGAGTGGCCAGAAGCTGAGCTGCCACTGGGTTATACATGATGGGCCACTCTAAGGACATTAATTTGCCTCAGTCATCAAGGCTTAGGCTATAGGGAAATGAATGGTGGAGCTACTTGAGGTCCAGCAGAACAGAGTGATGGGCAGCCACAAAGATCAGAATTAGGAGATTTAGGTGCCAGGAAGCCAGGTGACCCCAAGTCAGTGTCATGGACTGCATTATGGACAAAGGATCTTGGGGATAGAGTTAGAAGTGGGGGCTGATGGACAGAGGAGGTTTGTTATAGACATGCTAACAGCTCTCTCTGAGAGCCAAAATGGTAGAGGCCTGGAGATGCTCTTCAGCTGGATATATATAATAAGGTTCATCTAATATTTGGAGCATCAGTTACCACACAGGTGAGACCTGGCTAGCCTCATTGGCTTTATGAGAGCCTGCCTATTTCTGATTTGGGTAGAAAGAAGAGGGGATTTATTTGGGTCATGAGACTTGTGATTGATGAGTAGGAGTCTGTGTCCAATGAAGAAGCAGCTGTATCCAAGGGAGTTCTACAGGCAGGCCCACCTGCTCTCCTGAGTTGGGATACAAGTGGCTTAAGGACATTTTCTGACTGAAACTGGCAGTGACTTGAGGCTTAAGAGCAAGAAGAAGACATCAAGAACTGTTAGAGAAATGGTTCTAAGTTATGGACTGAAGGGTAAAGGTAACCAGCCAGCAGGAAAGAATGGCCATTTATTCATTCAACCACTGCTCACCTAACCTTGTGTTCCAGAGACTGCTTAAGGTATTAGGACAAGCATGTCAAACTCAAAGGCTAACGGGCCAAATAAACAAGGTTTAAGTTTATGTGGGCCGCAAAAATTCAAAAGCTTCAATTTTCATAGAAACATAAGTTTATTTTCTTTTATTTTTAAACTATATTTTATTGATTTTTTTTTACAGAGAGGAAGGGAAAGGGATAGAGAGTTAGAAACATCGATAAGAGAGAAACATCGATCAGCTGTCTCCTGCACACCCCCTACTGGGGATGTGCCCGCAACCAAGGTACATGCCCTTGACTGGAATTGAACCTGGGACACTTCAGTCCGCAGGCCAATGCTCTATTTACTGAGCCAAACCGGTTAGGGCCGTAGGTTTATTTTGACAGAGACATGCTGAATACAAAGGATGGAAATCAATGAGTAATCATTAACATAAAATAATAGAACATTTTAATAAAAATTAATATTTTTTCTTGAACATTAACTTACCAGACACTGAATAACTGCACAAATTAATAAGCGTAATGCAAATACACCTATTTTTCTTGTTCTCTGAAAGCGAAATATTTCCTGTTGCACACACCAAACAAGTCAATCCAAGACTAATGATGTGACAATAGGCTGCTAAAATATTCACTACTAGTATTAGTGGAGAGAAATGGTGTGCCTGTGTGTAAGGCACGTAAGGGAAATGAATGCAACACGATTATAGTAATCAGTCATTAGTGAACATTGTAATTCGTTTTAATAATTATGTATAACAGGATATTGTAAAAGTTAAGTTATGATTAATCTCCAACATTTATAGGGAACTCATACAACTTAACAAAAGGAAGATAAACAATCCAATCAAAAAATGGGCAAAGGACCTAAATAGACACTTTTCAAAAGAGGACATTCAGAAATCCAAGGGACATATGAAAACATGCTCAAAGTCACTAATCATTCGAGAGATGCAAATCAAAACAACAATGAGGTACCATCTCACACCTGTCAGAATAGCTATCATCAACAAACGACAAGTGCTGGAGAGGATGTGGAGAAAAAGGAACACTTGTGCACTACTGGTGGGAATGCAGACTGGTACAGCCACTATGGAAGACAGTATGGAGTTTCCTCAAAAAGTTAAAAATGGAACTCCCATTTGACCCAGTGATCCCACTTCTAGGAATATATCCCAAGAAACCAGAAACACCAATCAGAAAGGATATATGCACCCCTATGTTCATAGCAGCACAATTCACCATAGCTAAGATTTGGAAACAGCCTAAGTGCCCATCAGCAGGTGAGTGTATTAGAAAACTGTGGTACATCTACACAATGGAATACTATGCTGCTGCAAAAAAGAAGGAATTCTTACCATTTGCAACAGCATGGATGGAACTGGAAAGGATTATGCTAAGTGAAATAAGCCAGTCAATGAAAGAAAAATACCACATGATCTCACTCATTTATGGATAATAAATACCATTATAAACTGATGAACAAAAATAGATACAGAGGCAGAGCAGCATTGAACAGACTGTCAAACTACAGCGGGGAGGCCTGGGAGGGTTGGGGGAGGAAGGGTAAGAGATCAACCGAAGGACCTGTATGCATGCATATAAGCATAACCAATGGACACAAGACACTGTGGGGTAGGGGAGGCCAGGGGAAGGTCAAGAGGGAAATAAAGGAGACATATGTAGTACTCTTTGTAATACTTTAAGCAATAAAACAAAATTTTTTAAAAGGAAAATATATCGGGTGAGAATTTAAAAAAATATTTTAAAAAATTAAGTTATGAAATTTTTATTAAAATGTTTCTTACATACCATTATATTGGCTGGACCACAAAAATATTCATTGTGGGCTGCATGCAGCCCGCAGGCTGCAAATTTGACATCCTTGTATTTGGAATATAACAGTGAACAAAACAAAGTCCCTGTTCTCATAGTACCTATATTCTAGTGGGGATGACAGATGATAAACAAGATATATAAATATGTATTTTAATATATATTTACATAATTATGCATATATATAGTCTTCCTCTATCACGTATCTATCAGTCTCCTTCCCTGTCTCTACTAGCACATATCCCTACTGTTAAAATATAAGTGATGGAGGGAGAATGCTATCTATTCTAGGTAGAGTGGTCATATAATGTTTTGGTGGTAATGATGTGACATTTAAGCAGAGCTGGAATGAAGTGAGGGAGGGAGCCATGCAAACACAGATGGAAAAGTATCCAAGGTACAGGGCACAGTAAGCCCAGAGGCAGGCAAGAGTTTGTTGGGTTCCAAAAGGAAACAAGTAAGTAAAGGTGGCATCATAGAGGATAAGATCACAGAGGTTGGAGGGGGTGTTATTGTGCAGATCACAAAGCGCCTTAAAGACTATGGTAGGGATTTAGGATTGTATTCTGAGTGCAGTGAGAGGCCCCTGGAGGATTATATACTCATCAGGTTACTGAAAGACTTAGAAGACACTTTGTCATTATGTAAGTGTGATTTTCCAGTGCTTTTACTTACCTGCTGGCCTGTGAAAGATTGTGCTCCCCAGCCCTCATTACAGGGAAAACAGGTGTGCCTTTCAACCATTAATTGTGTAGTTCTGGGCTGCAGAGGAGCCTGAAGAGGGGGAAAGACATAAATGTTGCAAATCGCAGGCCACTTGAGCAAAGTCTTCCTCATCTGGATGGAGTGCAGCCTTGTAGATAGTGGTTGTCTTGGCCTCCTATTTGAATGGTATTTTGCACAAGTCAGTGGCTGTTGCTTCAATATTCAGAAAGTAGTTTCTGCTTCCTAGTCCTTGAATTCTTCCTCCTAACCTCATTATAAACTAGACCTCTGCTTAACAGAGCCTAGGAGGACACCTGCTATGTCCATCTTCTTCCACCTAGGACAAAGTATCAATAGGTCTTCACAAGCTTCTTCCTTGCATAGGAAGTAAGGCGTCCACCTAAGTCCCCATACAGTTAAAGAATGAGCGTGCTTATAGGCTCAGTCTGGAAAAAACCACACTCCTCATAAAATTCAAATGCATTAGCAGATATGCACAATGAAGGAATCTAGATTCCAGAAGCTGATTTCTTTCCCAGATGCCCTTCCTTGAATCCTTAGAAAATACAGGTAGTCTTATTGCCATTTGTACATTTTGTTTTGTTTTGTTTTGTTTTGTTTTGGTGTGTGTGTGTGTGTGTGTGTGTGTGTGTGTGTGTGTGTGTGTGTGGCTTACAACATAAAGGTTTATTTCTTGCTCATGCTACATGTCCACTGTGGATAGCTGTAGGTCCATCCTATCTTCATTCCAGGACTAAGGCTGAAGGCCTAGTCCCTATATTCAACATGCTAATCACCATCATCAGAGTAATTCCCAAACACTGATAGTTTTTGCAAATCAGGGTATAATTTCTGTGTTTTCTTTGACACAGTGAGTCCATACTGCCTGCCCAGAATCACCATCTTGCTCCAATCTCCCTGTTATGTTTTTATCATAAAGATATTGAACACACACCCAAGTTATTATAATATTGACAGCTATTTAATGACCTAGAATACCAATTTCCAACTGGTGTGCCGCAAGAATTTTTAAAACATGCAATACCGAAGTATTTAGTCAGAAGCACTGACCTCTTTTCCTTTAGATTGTCAAATTAAAAAAATGACAACAGCGAACACAAAATAGCCATCCAGTGTGAATGCCCTGTCTTGAACCATAAATATATAGGTCATATAATGGAGTTTCACCTTATTGGTCATGTAGCATGAAAAGGTTACATCTGATTGATTCATTCTTGGTAGCAGAAATCCTTATATACATGTATAGGCACCTGATTTTTAAAAAGTCACTTTGGAGCAGTACATTCAGTATAATTGTGCATACATGCATGTGTGTGTTCATTCTAAGTATAGGTATATCCACCAGAGTGGTGGCATTATGGGTGATTTTTATTTTCATATTTTTAATGTGTATTTTCAAATTTATAAAATATTTTTTAAAAAAGATTTACATCCCTGCCCAGCTGGCATAGCTCAGCTACGACCTATGAACCAGGAGGTCACAGGTTTGATTCCCAGTCAGGGCATATGCCTGGGTTGCAAGCTCGATCCCTAGTGTGAGGCGTGCAGGAGGCAGCCTACAAATGATTCTCTCTCATCATTGATGTTTCTATCTTTCTCTCCCTCTCCCTTCCTCTCTAAAATCAATAAAAATATATTTTAAGAAAAGATTTACATCCCAGCTACTGTTATATAATGTCAGAAAGTTACAGTCTCAACCTCCGTCCTCCCATCTAACAATTCTGTGAGACAGATTCTTATAAGTCTCTCTAGCAAATCGCCTTTTAAATAGGGTACGTGCATGTAGTAAACATTCACAAACCAATTCCCTGACCCACTGACTACCTTTTCTTAGGCACTTGCACATGCTTAGAATCATTCATACCAAGATCACAGAATTGCAAGAGATTTCAAAAATATTCTTCCCTGGTTGCCCATTCAATGTACAACGCTCCTTGCTGTATCCCTGACTCCTAGTAAGGCTTCCCTAGGCTCTGCTTAGTCACATACAGCATGGGAGCCACAGGGTTGAGAGACCAGCAGTTGGTGGATAATGGCTTAGTTAAGAAGATCCACCTTATAGGGAAGGAGGATCTATCCCCACATAACTCCCACCCTCAGATCCTAGTCCCCAGATGTATGGCACACCACAGTTTTAAGATCTCATTTCATACTTACCTGGCAGGGGAGATACCATGATCACGAAGATCTCATTTCATGGGAAATAAATGAAATAAATGGGGGGGCGGGGGTGGTGGGAGATGAAGGATTGAAATTCACATTGTTTTTCTGTTGTTCTGTTTTGACTTAAGAGACTCTTTTAGTTTATCTTAGTTTCTTTTCTGTGCTGTTTGCAACACTCAAAGATTCCCCTTGTTCTCTATTTCTCTCTTTTATGTGTGAGGTTTCTTTCTCTCCCAAGTGAAACATGATAAGCGTATTTCTTCCCACTGCATCCTGGCCACCTTTCTTTGGCAACCATCCCTCTTTTCTATTTCCTACCCTATAGGTAACTGATTTTCTTTAACTTTCACCCTCCTATTTTCATCACCATTTTTCCTTTCTCCTTGAGAACTTCTTAGGCTCTCTTTCCCTTTCAGGGTATTTTTGTGAATTTGCCCCTCCAAGTGTGAATCAAAATAAAAGCAGTACCTAACTGTATAACATGTTTGTGGGAGAACAAAATCTTTGTTTTCAGATTTTCACAATGATAGTATTGTAATGCTTTTTTTGTTTTGTTTTGCTTTTTTTAATTGTAAAATACATACAACATAAAATTTACCAATTTAAAATGTGCAGCTCAGTGATATTAAGTACATTCATAATATTGTGCAACCATCATCACTATCTAGTTTCAGAACTTTTACATCACCCTAAATGGAAACTCCATGCCCATTAAGCAGTCATCCTGCTCCCCACTCCCACCACCCTCCAAGCCTCCATCAACAACTAAACTATATTCTTTCACTATGAATTTGCCATTTCTGGATAGTTCATATAAATGAAATTACATAATATGTGGCCTTTTGTGTCTGGCTTCTTTAACTTTGCATGATGTTTTCAAGGTTCATCACTTTTATAGCATGCATCAGTGCTTCATTTCTTTTTATGACTGGATAATATTCTGCTACATGAATATACCACATTTTCATCCAGTCATCAGCTGATGGGTATTTGGGTTGTCTCTACCTTTTAGCAACTGTGAACAGTACTGCTATGAACATTTGTGTATAAGTTTTGTTTGAACATGAATCCTTTTTTTGGAGTATTAATATTTTTTCCTCCAAAACATAGACCTGTTTATTTGTCTCTTGCTGGGGCAGGGGTGGGTGGTGCTTTGCAGATGCCTAAACAAGCCTGTCCATTGGTCATCTCATTCTCTTCCCTGATTTTGTGCCTCTTGATCTGTTTCTCCATTTTCTTTACTCTCTCTTCCCTGCATAATTGTGCACCATGTGTATGTGGGTTTTGCCCCACTCAGACAATTTGGAATTCATATTGGCGAGTGGATTGCCTCCCTCTTTAGAGGTGATATTTTTTTAATAAATACAATGAATGTGTCCAATTCAGAAAGGCCTTAGGCCTCAGTTCTCAGCTTCCCCTAATAGGGCCCCTTTCCAACTCAATTCCAGGAAAGCTGGCTCCAGGGGCTCAAGCCAGGAGAGGCCATTCCTCGGGCCTCAGCTCATAAAGCCAAGGTGTGTCTGGGCCCTTCCACTCCGTCAGCCTTGGAACTTGAGCCTTCCCTCACTGGCTGCTGTCAGAGTTCAGTGCTCCTGCCAAGCCCTTGGAGAGCCGGGGCCTAGAGAAGAGAGAGGTGTCGGATTACTGCCTGCAGAAAAGAGGGTTGCTGCCCTGTTTGACACTCCCCATGTACAGTGTCACTGTGAGCGACCACAGGCACCAGCAGCGTTCGGGATCACTTCCCAGAATGCAGTCTATCTTGCCCCCTCGCAGAGATACAGATGGCATTGCTCCTTGCCTCTTTGCTTCCCTGCGGTTTTCCTGGGTTTACTTCTCTTTCCCCTCCTCCACATCCCCTGCTTTCCTTGATCTGTTTCTCTGCTGATTTTCCTCAATATGCTCTCCAGTTCTCTCCTGTCCTTTTGATTCCCTCCCCCTCCTTTCATCCTCCAAACCTTTTTTATCCACTCCCTGTCTCCTTGCCTTTCTCAGTGTGTCTTTTGGATCTGTTTCCTTTGACACTGGTCCCAGGCCTGCTGCCAAGTTTCAGACCCATTAGTGAGGTGCCTTGCTGACTGAAACACAAATCAAGACTGATCCGGGTACAATTAACAGCTGCTCACACCTCATCTGGAAAGCATTAGCCAGCACTGAGAGTGGAGGGAGGGTAACAGGAGGGAAATATTGATGCCAAACACAATTGATCTTCTATTTTGGAACATGAGAGGATCCTGGCCCAGTAGATGCATAACTGAAAATAAAATACAAATAGACAGAGGCCCCCATGAGATGTAAAGATGAGTGGCCTGTTAACTGACCTTGGGTATTCTTCAACATCTATGGAGGAGATGTAGACTCCTCCACATTCAATTCAGGTGTGTAACTGTTACTGTGGAAAAAAGGGTGTCTCTTCCATTTAATCCAGATATTCAAACACTTGTGTGATCCGGGAGTTCTCTGCTCTCTTGCTGTATACTGTGTTATGCTGGCACTTACTACAAATCTAATGTGTATTAAGAATCACCTAGCATTGAGTTAAAAATGCAGATTCTGATCCACTAGGACTGTGGAGGGGCCTGCGATTCTCAATTTGTAACAGGCAGGTAGGTAGACCAAACTTTAAGGCTCTAGGGCAGTGGTTCCCAACCTTTTTTTGGCCATGCCCCACCTAAGGATCTTTAAAATCCTGATGCCCCCGTGACATATAATTGTTATTATTCAAAAAGTGAACTCCTATTCATGTGGAGGAAGCCTAAAAGGCTATTAACTTGATCTAAACAAGCTTCCAAAGAACATGGCATCCATGAAGAGAAAAATACAAGAACAAAAGGACAGTTGAAGTACTGAGGAAGAAATCACTAGGAAATTGTTAAAAAATGAAGTGATGTGAAAAAATAGCAAATAAAGTTTCAAAACACAATAGAGAACTGAAATGCATAAATATGTCACAATATGTATTTATATACTGTAGATGAGGCCCCTAGAACCATAAGAAATGCAAAAAAATTCACTGTTAATAACTCATTCTCGAATTGCCCCTCTTAAAAATCAAATTGCTCCGCTGTGGGGCATGTGTCCCACATTGAGAACTACTAGGGTAATTCAACTCATGTAACTTTGGTGAAATACCCCTTCTAGAGGCATCTCGGAGTACCCTGTCCTCCTTTTTAGCACTCACAATTACAATTAAGGATAAATGATGTAATTAGCTGTTGGATGCCTATCTCCCCAACTCAAGGGCAAGGACCAGGCCTGTTTGCATCCCCAGGACTATCCCAGTGTGTTGTATGTAGTGGGTGTTCCATAAACATTTCACACGTGAATTTTCACAAGTGAATGGACCAGCTCAACCCTCAAGGCCTAGCAAAGTTCTTTGCTCTTTCAGCATGTCTTCCTAGTCCAGCATTCCTTCTCTGTACCTGCCAGGTAGCATTCGATAATTTCCCACATGTTTTAGCCCCTCAGCTGGATCATTTGCCTCATGAAACTAGGACTTTGTCTTCTGAGATTCTGAATTTTTTATATGCCCTTCTTCCTCCACCCCCACCCCCAATCTCAGGACTGTCTTGCGCTAGGAGGCATTTAATGTTCATTGATTGATTGAGAGACCCCCAAGTTGATGCCAAGTTCTATTTAGACCTCAGTTATAATGCCCAAGGGGTAGCTGAATTTCAGATTGGACCAAAGCCAAGCCTTTACATGCCCCAGTGGAAAAACCTTTAATATTACTTAACACATTTGTGGGTGGGAAGGCTGAGACGTTATGTGTATACAAAATCAAGCGATGTAATATGGTGAGGCTCCCAAAGCAGTTATAAATCAGGCCACTCGGGAGGGTTGACTGCACGGCTGTGGCCATTACCTCACTCCCATTTTCTCCGCTGAAATGGATGGTTCACATCGCAGGGCTTCACTTGCAGGCGTAGGGGCTGTTGTTCTCTTCCAGGATTAGGCAGACCATTTATCTCGGCAATACAGAAAACCAGCTTACAGCATTCTGGCAGATAGGAGAACCTGGCTTGTTTGGAATTCATCCAGTGTCCTAACTCTTTATTTTTTTTTAGCTATTTAATTTTCTTTTGTTCTAAGGCACCATGCACATTTACAAGTTTTACTTGTTTGTTTTATTGTTGACAGTATTACAGACATCCCGTTCCCCACCCCCCCCACATACCCTCTTGGCCCCCTTCACCCAACCCCTGCCTAGGCCTTCATCACACTATGGGCTATGCATATATGCTTTTTTGGTTAATTTATTCCCATCCTCCCTTCCTCCTCTCCCCCTCCCCCGCCCCCCGCACTCAGTCCTAACTATTTTTCAAACATTCAAAGCTTCATGAAACCCAGCATGCCTTGTGTCAAGCACTTTTCTCCCATAATCTTAAAACACATGTGTATTTTAAGGGACATTTAATGCGCATGCTTTTAATTTACTTACCCTTAAATCTTCAAAATATTGTTATGCAAGATCTGTTTGATGTTTGAGAAACTTTATGAGCATTACTTGGAAATTTAAAAACCTTGCTTTCAGGATAAAAACAGGAAGTTGTGTTTTTCCAAAAACAGATTGCCTTTAATACAAAAAAAGAGTTGAGGGCCTTTCCAGAATCCCAATTTCGCAGGGCTCAAGGGGTTCAGAGCCAGCACAGCCCAAGCTCACATTCCTGTCTCTTCAGTGAATCAAAGCATACCTAGAAGTCCCAGGCTTGGCAGACGTGGGCTGCCACACTTGATTGGAATCTGTGACCCTTCAATACCGAACGTTACAAAGCTTAATCTGTCTGGAGACTCCCAAGCATATTTTACAACAAATACCCCAGATGCATGTTCAATGTGTGTTCCTGCAAAATGCCCGGCTGTGGCCTGATTATATTCTTAAGCAGATAAACATAAATCCCATGGTGTTAGAGACAACTTTTGAAGTTTGAAAGTACCTGGCAAAGAAAACCCACCAGAATGCAACTCAAAGATGTAGTTCTATGGGATGGATTTCAACAATCTGATTGCTCTCAGGGTAGAGCGTGAGGCAGGGAATGTAGGGCATCCCAGGTTGCCTTTTAAGGCCCTGTCCAAAATTGGCCCTGAAAGCAGAACTACCACTTTGATTCACTTACCAGTGAAATGATAAAATGATTGAGTGGGTGAGTTTCAAAGCAGTGTTGATAGACACACACAACTGTCCCATAAAAACAGAATGAGTGAGTGAGCAATAGAGAATATTAGAGATTCTGATGAAAGAAAAACTACAGGGCACCTAACACAAAGGAGAAACTTAATGAATAGTTGTTGAATGAGGAGTGACTGCATGTTGCTGAGGATAGGTAATAGGAAATCTGATCCATGACTATCAACTTGAAGGTAACAGGTTCACCTGTTCCAACATGGAGACATGGAAGTTTGGGGTAACAGGAAAACAGAAGATGGCTGCTGGGCAGGTAGCAATGGCTTAAGCAAGCTGGTAGAAGCAGAGGCATAGAGAGGCCCATGTCCTGCAGGCCACTTGGCCTACCTCCCCAGTGTTTTCCCTCTTCTGCAACCTTGGAGCCCGGCCTAAAAGGAGCAGAACCCTGCCTGGGGAATTCGTCCCCCAGGAATGATATTCTGCATCTGAGTTAACCACTCAGATATCACTGAGGGCCTGCCATCTGTCAAGTGTGGCACAGCTGTCTCATAGCCCCAAACGTGGCTAAGAGGCAGACCCCCACCCCAGAGAGTTCACAGTCTGGCAAAGGAGAGTGGACAGCTTCTTTCTTCTTGCCTGCCCAAGATTCAAGAGAGTGTGAATGGAAATGACAGGACAGGAGGAGAGATGAGTAAAAGATGGAATCAACCGCATTAAGCCCTTCGCAGATGTGAAGGGCAAAGGAAAAGGCAGCATTAAGGACACCATTTAAGTTTCTTGATACTAGCAGAAGTGGAGTTTAGAGAAGAGAAATGCATTTGAGAGTGGAGATGCCAGAGCCAGTTTCGCACCTACCTGCTAAGTCTGGTGGCACATCTCTATAAGATGTCTCTAGGAAGGCCTTCCTTTGTTCATTTTAGGAGAGAGAAAAAAAGGCTGCCTAGAAAGGTCATACACCAGCAGCAAAAAGAAGAGAATGAGTTGAGAGAGCATGAGAGCTGTTGTTGAAGGGGCTCCATTCTTGTGTGCTGTGCCAGTCAGAGACCAGAAGAAACAATTGGCTCTGTTGGCCTGAGTATATCCAGGTCAGAATTAGCCCACACCACTATGTCTCACATTATTACTCTGAGTGTCTTTATAGTGGAAGAAAAGAGTAATCTTGACACCAGAAAGGCACCAGGACCAAGACGCGTCTGTCTCAACATGATCTGGAATGTGTGGGTTCTTGGTTTCATGCAAGAAAGACTTCACAAGATGAGTCCAGGTGATTTTGAGAGTATCTTTTTTAAGGTTGGGGACACTGAAACAAAGGAAGGGCTTAAGATAGAAGAGCTAAGATCAGGGCATCAGAGTGAGTCTAGGTCAGTGGTTCTCAACCTTCTGGCCCTTTAAATACAGTTCCTCATGTTGTGACCCAACCACAAAATTATTTTCGTTGCTACTTCATAACTGTAATGTTGATACTGTTATGAATCGCAATGTAAATATCTGATATGCAGGATGGTCTTAGGCGACCCCTGTGAAAGGGTCGTTCAACCGCCAAAGGGGTCTCGACCCACAGGTTGAGAACCGCTGGTCTAGGTGGAGCTGCCTTGGCCTTTTGGAAATGTGAGGATGAGTCAAGCCTAATTTTAGCTGCCTTGGCTCTTTAGAAAATAAGTCCCAGAGGCAGAAGATGTGAGCCAGCTAGGCTGTGTGAACTCAGGAAACAAGTTACAGAGGTAAAAGGAGGGCCCTTGGAGACAGGTTCAAGGGTTAGCTCAGAACGAGTTGCTGCTGCCCACTGCTCCCCTTGTTGTAAGTCTCATGGGAACCTTTAGAGTTTAGGAGAAAGAAAGCAAAGATACACACCTCAGAAAAGAAGGGGAGGTGCAGGCATGCTCCAGGGTGAGTGTGCACTGGGTCCTTTGTCTTGGGGTTTTTATCTTTTTTTCAAAAGGCAGGGATTTTAGGGGAGGTCTCAGGGGAGGATCTCAATAGAATATTCATCAGCTTCTCAAGTGTGTTCTTTAATATGCTGATTTATTGAAATGAGCGTAACGAGGGGTCAGGGTCATTCTCTGATTAGTTTCACCTTCAAAGAATGTCACCAAATAGGGACCCGACTGGCTCAGCATGGTCTGGAATATGAAAACCATTTGCTCCTAAGTATCCTTGGTTAGGGAAGATAAGACCTTTTGATGTATCATCTGTCTGTAAATTGCTCAGCCATTTAACTGTCTGTCTCAGTTTTCCCATTCTACTTGCCAAATTATTTTCTTAGCTTCTTACTATCCTGCCTTAATCTCACACCCCAATAAACTGGATCAGATGTGTGTGCTTCAGTGGGTAGTGGTGAATGTACACATGGAAATTGTATTCAGAAATGCCTGACTCCAGCACTTAAATTCCATAGCACACATGGAAAGAATTGAGGAAATAGCCAAACTTACAAATATTCCACCCACACTGTGTAATATGGCATCCTGATGCATTTTGGAAACTGAAGAGCAACATGGTGGAAAAAACCTCTGCACAGTTACACATGGACACCTTGAACATGGACTAAGTTTTTACAAGATTCCCATATCATTAAGAACTTGGCCAATACCATCATATTCTGAAGAGAAATTGTAGATGCTCACCCCTATCTAGAATGCTTTGGAAAATTCATTGTTTCACAGAGTAAATGTACCAGAGAGCGGAGGGTTCACTCTTAAGTGCCAAAACTTCATTTAAGTGATTTTGAATGATATTTTCCCCAAAGGCATATACCTTTTCTTAACTTTTAAAATGTGAACTTAATTTCACTTGAAGGATGCCAATTACAAATTATCCTATCTAATAATAGACAAACATGGTAACTAACCATACCTCTGACACACTTCCCATTGGCTAATCAGGGCGATATGCAAATTAACTGCCAACTAAGATGGCGGCCGGCAGCCAGGCAGCTGAAGCGAACAGGAGGCTTGCTTGCTCCAGTGAAGGAGGAAGCCAAGGTTCCCCGCCTGCCGCTACTGGGCTCTGAGCTTGCACTCTAAGAAACAATGTTGCAATTATAGAAGCTAAACAAACCCCATGCTTTCAGCCAGCTGGCCGAGCTGGAGTTGCAACAGTGTTTCAATTATAGAAGCCAAACAAAGCCCAGATACCTGCTTTCAGCAGCCGAGGTCTCAGAGCTGGAGCTGAGCCTCAGAGCTAAAGCAGGCTCTCAGCTCCAGTGACAGCCATAGGAGGTAAATAAATCCCAGAATAAAAAAAAAGAAAGAAAGAACAAAAGGAGCAGTTGGGAGCTTCAGTCACCCGCCAGCCTGAAAACGGCCCTCAGCCCCTCATCCAGACTGGCCAGGTTAGGTTGCGTTGGTGGTATAGTGGTGAGCATAGCTGCCTTCCAGACTGGCCAGGCACCCCAGTGGGGTCCCCCACCCTGAAGCGGGTGTGACCAGCTGCAAACAGCCATCATCCCCTCATCCAGAAAGGAAGGAGAGGAGTGAGGGAGGGAAGGAGGAAAGGAGGATAGACTGGGGACCTTTCTCTAAAAAACTATGTGGGAGAGAGTGTGTAGTATCAGAGATGTGGAGGCTTTAAATGCAGGCAGGATCTGAGATCATTCCCCCTTCCTGGCTTTGTGACAATTTTCTTAAATTCTGTGCACCACTGTGTTTACCTTTGTAATATTAGGTATAAAAATACACACTACAGAGGATTGCTGTGAGGATTAAACAGTATGCTCAATACACCCAATATAGTATCCATCACCAAGTGGGTACTTAATAAATTGCCTTATTCTAAGCTAGAGGCCTGATGCACGAAATTCGTGCATGGGTAGGGTCCCTAGGCCTGGCGGGAGATCAGGGCCAATCTGTGGGGCGACCGGAGGGGTTATGGGGGGGGTGGTGCCAGCCCGCTCACCAGCCAGCCCTGCCCCCCACTGCCACCACCAGTCGCCTTCCTCTGTGGGTTGACTGGCAGGGCTATTGGGAGGCCCCCACTGGCACCCACCTTGGCTGACCTGGGACCTGCAAGCTGGGGGAAGCTTCTGCACTGAGCGTCTGCCCCCTGGTGGTCAGTGTGCGTCATAGTGACCAGTTGTTCTGTCAGTCAGTCGATTTGCATATTAGGCTTTTATTATATAGGATGCCCCTGAATAAGCCCTGATCAGGTAGTTCACTTGGTTAGAGTGTCGTCTGATATGCTAAGGTTGTGGGTTTGATCCCCAGTCAAAACACATACAAGAATTTACCAATGAATGGATAAATAAGTGGAACAACAAATCAATGTTGTGTTTTTTTTTTCTCTCTCTCTCTCTCTCACATCAATAAAATAAAAATAAATAAATGTCCCTCAATAATGTATGGTTATAATTCTTATGTCTTATTTCTGTAGTTCTGGTTATTAATCATTAGAATTCAGCTCTCACACTTTAATGCTGTCCACATACTTCCCTGTTCAGTTTGCTTCTCTCATCTTCTGTGAGATTGATATAGTTCTATGTGCAATATTAAATAGGCTCAAAATAATCTCACCTGAGAATAAAGTATTTGTGTATCTGCCCATAGACACTAATTTTAGCTGCTCAAAGACCTTTTTCTCTTGTTTTCTTTTTAAAAAATTAATTTTAGAGAGGAAGTGGGGAGAGAGACAGAGCCAGAGACATGGATCTGTGGGGCTGTTTCCCACACCTACCCTGACAGGGATTGAACCCACAACCTAGCTATGTGCCCGGAGCAGGAATGGAACCTGCCACTTTTTGGTGTATGGGACAATGCTTCAACCAACTGAGCCATACCAGTGAGGGTTCAGAGAGATTTTTCTTTTTACTTTCTAGTTTATGGCTGAATTCCAGATGGATGAAGTTCTGAGATGAGTTCCATTTAGAAGAGGCAATGATATTAATAAAAACAACAGTAGCCATCATTTATTTTTTTAAATATATTTTTATTGATTTCAGAGAGGAAGGGAGAGGGAGAGAGAGATAGAAAAATCAATGATGAGAATCATTGATTGGCTGTCTCCTACATACCCCATACTGGGGATCGAGCCCACAACTTGAGCATGTGCCCTGGCCGGGATTCAAACCATGATTTCCTGGTTCATAAGTTGATGCCCAACGACTGAACCACACCAGCAGGGCTAGCCATCATTTATTGATCATTATAATGCTAACTACGCTGGGTGGTTTATCTACATTAACTCATTTGATTCTCCCCATCACTCTATGAGATAACTATTCTAATTGCCACACTGAAGATTAAGAATTTCATCCCTTGTCCAAGGTCCCAGAGCTACTTCCCTGCAGAGCTGGTATCACAAGACTGCTAACTCTAGAGCCTACAGAAGATACTGTAACAGTTTCCTATTACTTCATTACAATGAAAAATACCCCCAAATGGACCCAATCTTTAGAGTGTAGGAGCTATGCTCCTTTGCTGAAAGAGGTAAAGAGTAGATAAGGAGAAGAGAAAGGGAGGAAAATAAAGTAGTTATTTAAACACCTCTAGAAAACAACAGTCATGGAAACAGCAATATTTTATACTGTAGATCCTTAATAAATGTTGAGTGTTTCAGCAAAAACAACAACAACAAAAACCGACAGGGTTTCCCAAAACTGCCTAAAGAAAGAAAATGTTTTATAGGAGGTTTCTCCTCCCTTCTATGTCCTGAGACCCCTCATCTCCATGCTGACTCTACCTCCTCATGAATGCATGGATGGTGAGCCAGCCAGGAAACATTTCCTCTCCCAGAACACGAAGCTGCAGGACTTGAATTGCATAGTTTCCCTTTACAGGCAACCACTTAGGAATTGTCTACTTTACATTTTGAAGAACCCCTGTGTTTGATGACTGGACATCTGCAGAAATGCTAATGAATTCACTCGAGGGTCTGTAGGTGTCCATTGCCCACAATGGGAGCCATGTGGGTAGACGCACAAAAAAGAAAAAAAAAGAGGGCAGAGAAGTTATGTTGGGAGTCATGGTGAGAATGTGCCTACTCTATAAGGGAGCAGAGGCTGGAATTCAGCAAGGTTGCAGGCCAGCTGTAAAGTCAGAAGAGTCTTTAGACAGAAAAGGTTGCTGGTTCTTGGCATGTATTTTGCAATGGGCTGTGGTGTGAGGGATGTTTGGAACAACTGTAAACAGGAATTGCTGTGTCCTTATTAGGAATAATCACTTCTCCAGGCAGAGAAGTGGCTGTCAAGGCTATGCTTATGACCTCCTTCCTCCCTCCTGGCCCCCGCCAATCCTCCTCATTGCTCCTATAGAATTGCATTGAGGCTGGACTCTATGGTTGCTCTTGGAGATTGCTGCCCAGCAAGTCTGAAGAAAAGAAAAAAATCCAACGATTCCATCTGGCCCAGCTGCTCACAAGAGCTGTTTATTCCCATCAACACTGAGCCTAGTGTAGCCCTCCTCTCTACAGGGTGGCCTGAAGAGCTGTCCAGCAGGCCTGGCAAAGTTTGTCCCAGGCAGAACACTGGGCAGGATTTCAGGGGATTGGATCTGGGTGCTCCAGCAGCCTAGATTTGGAGAGGCAAGAACTCAAAAAAAGGTGGGGCTATGGATGAGCAGATTGGTGCCTCAGCTACCCTGCAGAGAAGGGCAGATGAACCCTCAATGTCAAAAGCCATTGTTTAGGGGTTACTAAAAGTGTAGGCTGTAGCAATAAGCAATATAGGTAAGAATTCTGGCTCTGTCACTGCCTAGATCAGTGATGGAAAACCTATGACACGCGTGTCAGAGGTGACATGCGAACTCATTTTTTTGGTTGATTTTTCTTTATTAAATGGCATTTAAATATATAAAATAAATATCAAAAATATGTCTTTGTTTTACTATGGTTGCAAATATCAAAAAATTTCTATATGTGACACGGCACCAGAGTTGTTAGGGTTTTTCAAAATGCTGACATGCCGAGCTCAAAAGGTTCGCCATCACTGGCCTAGATGCATCTTACTGGGGGTTAGAGTAAGACTTGGCAAGTAGCTGAATTAAGGGGAAACAAAAACAAATGTCTAGGCCTGGGGTCCTCAAACTACGGCCCACGGGCCACATGCAAATACAAATATTGTATTTGTTACCGTTTTGTTTTTTTACTTCAGAATAAGATATGTGCAGTGTGCATAGGAATTTGTTCATAGTTTTTTTTAAACTATAGTCCGGCCCTCCAACGGTCTGAGGGACAGTGAACTGGCCCCCTGTTTAAAAAGTTTGAGGACCCCTGGTCTAGGCATAAGGCAGCCCGCCTTGGAGGAGGTGAAGGTCAATTATAAAAATTTAGGATTAAGGAGACTAAGCAAATTTGAAGATGAATATAAAGTAAATTTTTTACTTTTTGAGTTTTAATCGCTAGTGAAATAATCATGTGAAGATGCCAGTAATGAGTTAGATAAACAGGAATGGAGTTTAGGAGAAAGGCTGAACTAGATTGTCTTCATCACTGATCTATGAATATTCTCATATTTATTTTACCTTTAATAACTATTAACACTATAAAACTGTAGCCCAGCATAGGAACTAACCATTACCAATAACCCACACCTACCCAAGTGCTCATCATATCCCATCCTTCCATCTCAGAGGAAACCAGGATGCTGATTTCTATGTCTATAACTTCTTCAGTTTATTTTCTGTGTTATTAGATGTATATTCTTTTTTTAAAAAGTAAATCGATTGATTTTGTTTGCTTTTTAACTATAAAGAGGCTATGCTATAATGTCTGTTGGAACTTGCTTTTAACACTCAACATTATGTCACTAAGGTTCCTACATGTTATGTGTAGCTGAATATCATTGCTACTGTATAATATTGTGTGAAAATACACAATTTATTGTCATTGGGCATATGAGCTGTTTCCAGTTTTTTGCTATTCTGAACACTGACTATGAACATTTTTTCATGTGTTTCCTGACATACATATATATATATGTATGTTGAGCTTATTCTTAGGAGTAGAATTGCCAGGTCATAAAGCATACAAATGTTCAATTCTTCAAGATAGTGACAAAGTGTTTTTCCCAGTAGTTGGGCCAATGAGAGAAAGATTTGAGAGGTATTCCTAGGGAGGTTATTGTTAAAGTCAGGGTAGAAGATGAGTTTGTCCAGGGAGACCATGTAAAAGCAAGGGGGGGAAAAAGAGATTGAAGTCTGATTCTTAGAAACATCTACATTCGGGTATGTATAGGAGGGAGAGGAACCAGAGAAACAGAAATGAGTGGTCAGAAGAGAGGGAGTACAAGCAGGAGAGAAGAAAGTTGAGCAGTCCAGGAGGAGAGTTTCTTTAAGACTGGGAGACCAGCACCAAAGGATGCTGTAGAGATGATTTGAGAAGAATCAAGGTGGGGAAAAGATCAGTGATCTTTAAGAAAGCTGTTTGTGGCTTGTTGACTACGAGGGTGGAAGCCAGATGTCAAGGGCTTTATGAGTGAGCATGGGAATGAGGGTGGTAAAGAGAAATACTGGTATTATAAATACCAGTTGGATAAGTTTGACAGTGAGTTGAGGAATGCATATTGAAAGTTAGAGGAGATAGAAGAGCTGTGACATGATATTTAATGTGTTATTTTTTAAGGTATAGAAGAGTTGACATGTTTATGGATTGCGAAGTAAAAGCCATTGGAAAGGGAGAGATTGAAGAAGAGAGGTTCATGGTAGAGGGAGGTCTTCTAAGGATCAGGAGAGGATAGACTCTGAGTTTGTTCTTGGCAACTCTATTTCTCTGAGAGAGATAAGATACAAAAGCTTTAAATGCATCAAAAATTATCATCATCATAGCAGCTAACATTGAGTGTGCTATGTAAAAGATCCTATCCTAAGTACTCACTACATATTATTTCTTTTAATCCTCTGAACACCCAATGGCATAATAGAGATTTTTAAATTCTCTGTTTTTAAGTCATTAATTAATCAAAAGCCCTAGTATTTTCACACAATATTATACAGTGGCAATGATATTCAGCTACACATAACATGTAGGAACCTTAGTGACATAATGTTGAGTATTAAAAGCAAGTTCCAACAGACATTATAGCAGATTTTTAAATCTCTATTATAATTTAAGTTTTACAGAAGAGGAAACCGAGGCTTAGAGACATGACTAAACCAAGCTAGGTGCTTGAGATCATGTACTCTGAATCATTACTTGTAAGCTGAGAATGAGCTTGTGCAAGACAGCAAAAACTTAGGGCTGAGGGAAATCAGAAATGTGAGAAGAATGGAAAAGGTTTGGAGTAGGAACCCTTGGTAATGTGATAAGGTATCAGGGGAAAAGGAAAGGGAAGTGAACATATGGGGTTCCTACACGTGTTCAGGCAAAGTGGTAGGCCCTTTACATATACAGAGTTATTTCAAAAGAAATAAATAAAAAATAACCAAGGGCCCAGGGGTGATTGAAACTATGCAGGTGTAATGCAGTGTGGGTTTTCTCTAGCATTCTCAAACACCAGAGCAGAAATCTGTGAAGACAGTGCAGTTGAGCATGGGTTGGGAGTTATTTAAGTCATTAATTAATTAAAAGCCCCAGTTTCCTCGGGGGCCACCAGATAAAACCCTCGTTTATCTTACCCCCGTCACTTCCTCCTCTCTCTATCCCAGCCCTAAAAGAAAGTAGAGAAGGAATGCATCTCAAAACTCTTCTACTTAACTCCCCACCATAGCCTTGCTTCATTCGGGTTCTTCACACCAATCTTCCCCCTCTCCCCCAAATCTCCCCAGCCCTCCATGCCTCCCCTCTACATCCCCACTCCCACAGCATTCCATCCCCAGATGAGCATCCACATTTGCTCTCCTGGCTGCTTCTCCTCCCTGGATTCCCAGACTGGGAGAAGAGAAAGCCTGTTTTCAGTTAAGGCTTTGGTCACACACAGATGCCTTTTCCATTACTCTTGTTTTTCCTCTTGAAGTGTAACATTTCCAATTAACTCTCCACTGGGGAGGAGGCCTGCATTACCCACTCCCACATGGGGTGCAGGCCAGGGTCCTTGGAAGCCTGCCCTGGGCTGCCTGTAGCTGACCCCTGAGCAGGCTGCAATAGGAGCTGCCTTCACTGAGGGTAGGGAAGGTGAACCCGTGGACACAGTTTGAGAGCATGTGCAAGGTTTGCCCACCACTGTGGCAAACATCTGTGAAATTGATACTTTTCTAAGCTTCTTTACTGACCCTCTCTGACAGCCTGAAGATACTAAATATTAACCTTGTCTGTGTGAGTACATGGAATTTATCTTGCTCTATCTTAGAATCTAAGGGACGAATTAAAAAACAAGGACTATAAGAGACCCGTGAAAATCGAAAGGATCTCCTCATGGATCTTTACTTTGTACATACCTGTATAGCATATATTTCCCCCACAAATTATAGTAGGGTGTAAGTGAAAATGTGAGAGTCCCTTCTGCCCCCAAAGGACAGTTTATATCACTGCCCGTATGATATAAGAAAATACACAAAATTGCTTTGAAATCTGGGTACTGACCAGTTGACTCAGCTCAATCATTAGTCTCTGTGGGTTAGCCCCACACACAGGAAATTCAAATTTGGGCCTCAGGAAAATGAAAGACTGGCATTTGAACAGATCCTGAAGGTTGGTCAAAATTGTCAAAATTGCAAGAGTTTAATTGTGAATGTCAAGCGTTGTCTGTGATAAGTCTGTGGTGTGATTTCAATAGGCCAGACATTATGCTAGGACCTTGCCCATCACGGCAGGATTTGTCCAGTGGGTGAGCAACAAACTCGTGTTGCACGAGGACTTCTATGGGGAAATCCCATCTGTGCAGAGGGCCCAGACTCCATCTCTTTGCCTATTCAGAGCTTCACTTCAAGAATCCTTGCCCAAGCTGGTTTGGTTCAGTGGATAGAGTGTCAGCCTGTGGACTGAAGGGTCCCGGTTCAATTCTGGCCAAGACCTTGTGCCCGGGTTGCGGCCTCAATCCCCACTAGGGGGCAGGCAGGAGGCAATCGATCAATGATTATCTTTCATCCTTGATATTTCTATCTCTCCCTCTCCCTTCCTCTCTGAAATAGATTTAAAAAAAAAATTTTAAAGAATCCTTGATACTGGGTCTCATAGGTTGGAGATTCACCTGATTGATTTTGGAGTTGGGAAAAAGGATTGAAGCAATATCCTTTCCATAGCAGGAAGAACAAAAGCCAGGGGAACTGAGTTGAAGGAAACAGCAGGGGGATGCGAGGAATTTAGTTTAAAGGGAGGAACTGGAGAGTCCTGTCAAATGTGAGGCCAGACTCATAAGTGAAGGACACATGCTGTTTATAATCGTAAGTTAAGTAGGCTTGATTACACCTTGAGAGCTCTGGGGCCTCCTCTAGGCACCTGGGTCCAATTATCTAGGGCCCCATCTACCTAGAAGGGAAGCTGCATCTGGCTCTGATTCCCAGCCTGACTTCACTCTCTCCAGACACTCATCCTCTGTCTGACATGAATTTAAAGGAATACAGGTGGTAGAGGGGATCCATACACCTTCCGGAAATATGTTCACTGCTTCATATTTTATATCTGCCTTAAGTTTTATAACCAGCAACTTACTTATTCCTCTGCACAATTTGTCCTGGTCACATGTCTGCATACTGAGATGCCCACCCCCACTTTGTCCTATATAATAAAGAGCTAATATGCAAATGGTCCTCACGCCCTCATGCCATCATGTGGTAAGGGCTCAGACACTCATGCTTTCGCACCCTCGTGCCCTTGCACCCTCGTGCTGGAACTGCTCAGACACTCGACATGGGGGAGAAAGGAATGGGGACCAGCCAGGCTGTGGCCCAGGAGAGGGACCAGCCAGGCTGTGGCCCGGGCACCAGCGGCTGGGGCTGCAGCCTGGAAGAGGGACAAGCCACACGCCCCATGGTCCCAGGTGCCAGAGGCTGGGACTGCAGCCCGGGAGAGGGACCATCCACACACCCCATGGTCCCGGGCACCTGCACCTGTGGCCCAGGCAAAGCCGCCCACCCACAGTACCCCGCCGCTGCGGCCGGCCCGGGCCAAGCCGGCCCGGGTCCTGGGTGCCTGCGGCCAGCCAGAGGGAGGGAAGCCCATGTCCTGGGTGCTTGTGATCAGCCAGAGGAAGGAATCCTGGGTCCTGGATGTGGGGCAAGGCAGAGGCGGTTAGGGATGATCAGGCCAGTAGGGGAGCAGTTAGGGGCAATCAGGCCAGTAGGGGAGTAGTTAGGGGCAATCAGGCAGATAGGCAGAGGTAGTCAGGGATGATCAGGCAGGCAGGCAAGCGGTTAGGAGCTAGCGGTCTCAGATTGGGAGAGGCAGTTGGACATCCCCTGAGAGGTACCGGATTGGAGAGGGTGCAGGCTGGGCTGAGGGACCCTCCCCCCCTTCCCTGTGCATGAATTTCATGCACCAGGCCTCTAGTAGAGATATAATTGATATATAACACTGTGTAAGTTTAAGTTGTACAATACAGTAGTTTGATATAGGTGTATATTGCAAAATGACCACAATAAGGTCAGTTAACTTAGCTCATGTAGGTACATTTTTGTGTATGTGTGGTAAGAACTTTCAAGATTTACTCTCTTAGCAACTTTCAAGTTTACAATACAGTATTGTTAACTTTAATCATCACACTGCACATTACATCCCAGAGCTTATTCATCTTATCACTGGAAGTTTGTATCCTTGACCATCTTCACACATTCCCCCTTCCTGAATATGTTCTTTTAGCTATGAGTTGTATGCATTCCTTATATATTTTGGATATTAACCCTTACGGATATATGATTTGAAAATATTTTCTCCCATACAATAGATTGCCTTTTCATTCCACTGATGGTTTTCTTTCCCTGTGCAGAAGATTTTCAGTTTGATGTGGTTCCACTTTTTTATTTTTGCTGTTGTTGCCCATGCTTTTAGTGTCACATTCATAAAACCATTACCAAGACCAATGCCAAAGAGCTTCTTTTCTATGTTCTGGGAGTTTTGTGGTTTCAGGACTTCCATTTAAGTCTTTCATTACTGAGTGGTGTAAAATAGGGTTCCAGTTTTATTCTTTTGTATGTGGATTATTTTAAGGACATAAAGGTGATTTAAAATTATTAGGAAATGGAAAAGTGTATCAGGAAATATTCAGTGCATATTTATTGCATTCAGATCACAGGAATGGCTACTTGGGAAAGAAAATAGAAAAAAATATGGTCTTAGATTTCTAGAAGTGAACCTTTCAAGTGGAGAGGCTGCATTTATCCATATGGAAAAGGTAATTAGATGCTTAAACACGGAGACTAGCTGAGGAGGGGACCTGGATCTTCTTTTAAGGGGGTGGTTAGGGAAAGCTTCTCTGAAATGGCATATTTAGGCAGAGACCTGAAGAATAAAACGAGCCAGCCTTAGAAAGAACAGGTGGAAATTCTTTCCAGGGAGGACATGGAATATGTGGAGTCGCTGAGACTGGAAAGAGTTTTTCTAGGAATTGAAAGATCGCTGTGACTGAAGCTTGCTTTTAAAAACATAATCAAATAATATTACATAAAAAGTTCACTTACTGTATTTTCATTTAATATAAAATGCATGTCCTATTTGCTTATCATTTACTCCTGCCAGGTGGATACTATTACTATCAACCTCTGGCTTGGAGGTGCCAGAGTCACCAGCATTAAGTAGTAAGCTGAACAGGGGTGGCTTCAGCCAAGCACCTGCCAGCTTACCCAGAACACTTACTAACCCAAGACTTTGCTCCTCTCTCTTTGCACTTCTTCGGTCCCAAGCCTGGCCTGCTTGACAGTCACCTGCCCGTCTATGGCAGCAGAATAGCCCACTGTGATTTCTCTAGTTCCGAGGCCAGTGACGGCTGTTTTGTGGACACTGGGCTCCTCCAGCTTTCTCCTCTACTGTCTAACCCTATCCAGGAGTAGTCACCATAGAAAAAGAAAATATTATTAGAGATTGTACCATAGATTCAGG
The DNA here is from genome assembly GCF_963259705.1 of Myotis daubentonii. Lineage (NCBI taxonomy): Eukaryota > Metazoa > Chordata > Mammalia > Chiroptera > Vespertilionidae > Myotis > Myotis daubentonii. The sequence continues at coordinate 67,538,415 of NC_081842.1, read as the reverse complement.
GGCCATCTCCACTGAACTGAGACAGGAAAGTAGTATGTTTATCAAGAAAGATTATACTTGTCGCCACAGAGTCTTTTTCAGGCTGTAGGCTAAACAAAGGGAGGCTGCCCTCTGGGCTGGCATTCTGTGCTCTGTCCAGCCCTCGAGACAATGCGCTGCTGACTTCACGGGCTTCCAGTGCTGCCCAGACAGGCCCTGTCTCTCAGCCACAGGCATCTTCCTTTATGTATTTTCATTATAAGAAGCTATTCAAGGATGATTAAGGGAAAGAAATGATTTCTCAGACAAGATATTTTAAAAGGCTAAATATGTATAATATAGTTAAACAATGACTAACACTGGCCCCTTCAGCTCCTTGTGAACTCGGTTGGGCCAAGGCATTGTTTAGGCTGGCCAAAGATCGGGAGATGGCTCACCCCCATGTGGTCTTCATCTATCAGCTGCCTCTTCCCCATTTACTTGTGGAAAGAGCACAGACCCAGACCTGCATTCAAATCCTGATGCCAATTATTAGCTGTGTGGTCTTTAGTAAAATCCTTAACCTAAGATTTAACCCTAAATCTCAGTATCATGGCCTATAAAATGGGGATAATACTTCCTACCTCTTCTCTTGGAAATGTTTCAAGGATTAGTGATATAAGGTGTTCAATAAATGTTATTAACTTATTTTCAGAATTAAACCTATCTTTCCACTCCTACTGTTTTCCCTGACTTCCCTTCTGTTCCTCTCTCTGTTTCTTAATAATAAAAGAAATTATCAATGTAATAAATTTACGTGTTGAAAAACAAATACAGAAGATATGATAATAAAAAGCAAGTCACTTTTTCCATCCTTCCTAAACCTTGCCTTGCTCTACAGATATAACTATTGAATAATTTCTATGGTAGTCATCCCCATATCTCTGATAATATGCTTACATCATCTTTTTCTTTTTAAATAAAATATGCAGATGGTAAAAAAATAAATCCAAATGTATAAAAAGGACCATATGTGGCTGCCATAAAAATGTGTCTGAGACCAACAGCCCAGGTGCCGTGCTCTGAAATCCATCCCCATGCACAGAGGCCAAAGCTTAAGCATGGCAGGGATCCTGAGGCAGGCCCCTTCTTGGGAGAAGTGAGGCTCCTCAGAAAGACAACTTTCACTCAAGAATGCCCATCACCTTTGCCGAATCTTCCCTATTCTATACTTCACCTAAGATTTTTCCTGCCCAACCCTCTGTCCTTCACAGACCTTCACGTCCCAGAGGAGACCCAGCCTCTTCTGTCTCCCTCCTCATTTTCCCTCACTGATGTCCCCCAGTATACTAGTATCTCTTACACATCTACTCCTGTCTCCGCATCTCCTTCTCACAGGATCCAGCTAACATAGTGGTGCCAGGAGTGATCCAAGATAGAGTCAGTAAATAGGTCTCTTGGCCCCTTAGTGACCAGTGAGCCAAGAGACACCATCATGAGTGATGTGTGTGGCAGAGATGGTCACACGGTAGTGGTCCAATCGCTGAAGATTTCATAGAAGGTAAAAATATCTCTGTGGAGGGAGATGCCATGACAGGTGTGATGAGACAGGTATTTGGAAAACCATGGGAGAAACTGTCTACAAAGACAGTGGAGTCTCTGGTTACTGCTAAGATGTACTAGTATTGACTCCATACGGAGAGCTAATGTGAAAGAGGGCCATTAGTAAACAGCTAAGGACTAAATGTGAGAGCCAGAAGGCCTCTTTGGTACCTTACAAAGATGCAGCTAAGAGTAGAATGAGCAAAAAAACAAATCTCATAGTTAAAGATGCAAAGCTCCTGAGACATTTGTGTGCTCAGCCAAGGCAGGTATGCTATGCTAAAATCAGGGCGCTCCCTGGAAAATACTAGGACCCTGAAACACAGCATGGGATCATCAGGCCAGATGTCCCTGAAGACTGATTCTATAGCTACCACTTTCTTAGATCATCAGAGTTTGCAGGTGGCTCACTCCTTAGTTAGAGGTAGCATTTCCCCTGTGCTGGAAGATGCTGCAGAGATCCCTTCCCCAGAGAACACACCTTCTCAAAAGCTGTTCTCCATCTCCTCTCCCGGATGATTGGCCAATAACTTGGGTTAAATCCCAGCATAAGTTGGTTGGGAGGTGTTGGGCTTAATAAAGGATGAACAAGGCAATGTAGATGGGCAGCCAATGAGGATGCTTCTTAACACCTGTAATTGAAAAAAGTCAGGAGGCTGAAGGAAGTCACCCTAATAAAAAGTCATGATCTCTTGCTCAGTTCCCAGACCTGAGCCTTTTTTCAGATCTAGAACCCAATGAGTCAGGACATGTGATATTATAGCAAGTATATACAGTGATCATTCCCTTCATCCTTCCCCCAAGGGATCTATGGCCATTTACTCCAGTGACTATAGACTGCAAAAAGGGGGATACCCAGACATTTTGGGGACTACTGGATGCAGGATCTGAGTAGACCTGGAGACCCAAAGCATCATAATGCTTCCTCTACCTTCATTAGAATGGGGACTCTGACAACCAAGTAATAATGAAGTCTTGGCCAAAGTCTGGCACACAGTGGGCCGCCTGAGTTTGTGGATACACCAAGTGGTCATCTCCCTAGTGTCTAAGTGTATAATTGGAAATGATATGCTTGCAATTAGAATAACTCCCTCCTGGTATCCTCAACCTGCTGAGCAGAGTTATAGTGAAGAAAGCAAAATGGAAACCTCTGGAACTTCCCCCAAACACCTCTAATACTTGGCTAAGATAGTAAATCAAAACAAGTGTCAACACCAAGGAAGGAGATTATTACCAATTTTAAAGATCGAAGGACACAGAAGTGGTAATCCCAATCACATCTCCATTTAATTCACCAGTCTGACCAGCAGAAACTGCATGGATGCTGACGAATGACTGTAGACTACTGAAAGGACAAGCAAGTCGGAGCCCCAACTATAACTGCTATGGCAGGCCAGAATCTTTCCTAGAACAGATGATCTGGCCATTGATCTGGTGAATTTATTATTTTCAATCCCAGTGAGAAAGGAGAATCAGAAACAGTTTGCATTCATGTGTAAGGAAAAGCAATGTTCATTTACAGTTTGCCTGAGGGATATAGTAATTCTCTTGCTGCTGTCATAGCCCAAAGAGGTCTAGACTACCGGGCCATCCTGAAGGATATAACACCCTCCATGACTGACCGTGCTTTTGAGGCAGGAAGAACAACAGGTGATTAGCTCACTGAAGGTCTTGGTACGCATGTGCCCCAGAAGATGGAAGATAAACCATATGGAGACTCAAGGATCTGCCACTTCTCGAAAGTTTTTAGGGATCCAATGATTGAGGGCATACTGGGAAAACCCTTCCAAAGTAAAAGACAGATTACAAATGTGGAGGCTGACTGGCTGATAGGCCTCTCTAGGTTGTAGAGGCAACACATCTCACTGTTTCTGTCTGTATCCTGGGGACACAGAAAGCTGCCTGCTCTGAGTGAGACTCAGCAGAAAAGGCTGCAGCAGGTCCAGGCTACAGCGCAAACAGCCCTGCCCCTTGTGCCATCTTACCTAATAATAAACATGTAAATTGACTGTCCCTCTGCTATGCTCACCAGCCAATCAGGAGAGTATGCAAATTAACCCAACAAAGATGACGGTTAATTTGCATATGTAGGCGTGAAGTGGCAGAGCAAAGACTGAAGGCTCCAGGCCAGAGCAGCAAAGCCTGAAGGCCTGGGTCCTGGTGCCGGAGGAAAACCAGTGCCGGCAGCCAGGGGAAGGGAAGGCCTATTGCATGAATCCCTTCGTGCAACGGACCTCTAGTATGATTCAGAAAACCCTGGAGTGTTGGTGGCAGGAAAACTTCCTGCTATGGTAGATGAGAAATTCGATCACTACCTCTTCTATTTTTAGTTCCCCTATTCCCATTATAAATTTCAATTATACCTTTAATATAGTTCTGTTATCTGAAGACTGCCCACTTGACTCACTTTGAAAATAAGGTATTAGCACCCTTTTCATTTTTCCATCTCCTAGTTTCTGTCCTCAGTACATTTACTTTTACGTTGTCAAGGTTGGAAACATGTATGTTCTATTCTTCAACTGAAACTGTCTTCCATCATCTATCGATTGACCTTAAAGTTTAAAATCAATATAGTATATTAACATTATTATGGCTATGTAATAATTATTCACTACAGAACCAAATGCCTCCCGATGATTACATTTCACTATATTTTTTAGTTGTTTTATTTTTCCTGGCTTTTCTTTTCTTTTTTTCTTTATTGATTAAGGTATTACATATGTGTCCTTACCCCCCCCATCCCCCCCCCCACACTCATGCCCTCACCCCCTGGTGTCTGTGTCCATTGGTTAGGCTTATATACATGTGTTGGGGTCCAGCCCCAGCAGGTCCAGGGGTTCCCAAGGTGTGGACGGAGTCAGCGAAGAAGGAATGGCACGGAGACAGCAGTGTTCAGATGATCAGCATAGCCAGGTTCTCGCCAGGTTCTCTAGCCAGGTTCTGTCTTTATTGTCCTGTTACATCTGTATTTAAACCAGTTGATTTTAATCCTATCCATTCTATTCTAAAGGCTAGGGCGTTTGTTAATCTAGTTCTGTTGAGTTTAATCCTGTCTAGGTTAATCTCTGTGTTCCATTATAAGGGCTATTCTAAGGTTACTGCTCTACTGATAAGCTACCAGGAAGTGACTGAAGGAGATTATCCTACCCAGTAAAGGTTATGTCCTCCCAGCCTCGCTGCTTGCCTTCCCTGGGACTGCCCTGTGTCGGTGAGTCTCCAGGGTCATAGGCTTTGGTGCTTTCCCTGGTGGGCAGACCCCTGGGGATGTGGGTCCAACAAGTCCCAACAGTCTTAGTCCAAGTTCTTCATAAGTAGTACATGATATTTCTATAACACTAGGGGGTTTCACTGATTTATTCTCTTCCTTAGTCCTGTTAATCCCTAACTCCAGGGAAAAAATCCCCACCAGGGGAAACAACCTTTCTCGGGGAGGTGGTCTTGGTTAACACACATAGCGCTAAGAGGGGGAGCAAACATATTAAGAACAGTATGCCATATACCCCAGGTCCCTTGAAACATAAGCTGTGCAGATGTTTCTTCCCTGCAGCGACTGTGTCAAGCAGCAAGGATGGACCGGCTTCCAGCATACATGCATACAAGTCCTTTGGTTGATCTCTCCCCCTTACCCCCATCCTCCCCTGCCTTCCCTCTGAGGTTTGACAGTCTGATCGATGCTTCTCTGTCTCTGCATCTGTTTTTGTTCATCAGTCTATGTTGTTCATTATATTCTACAAATGAGTGAGATCATGTGATATATTTACCTCTCTCTGACTGGCTTATTTTGCTTAGCATAATGCTTTCCAGCTCCATCCATGCTGTTGCAAATGATAAGAATTCCTCCTTTTTTACCACAGTGTAGTATTCCATTGTGTGATGTACCACAGTTTTCTAATCCACTCATCTGCTGATGGATACTTCGGCTGTTTCCAAATCTTAGCTATGGTGAATTGTGCTGCTATGAACATAGGGGTGCATATATCCTTTCTGATTGGTGTTTCTGGTTTCTTGGGATATATTCCTACAAGTGGGATCACTGGGTCCAATGGGAGTTCCATTTTTAGTTTTTTGAGGAAACTCCACACTGTTCTCCACAGTGGCTGCACCAGTCTGCATTCCCACCAGCAGTGCATGAGGGTTCCTTTTTCTCCACATCCTCTCCAGCAATTGTCATTTGTTGATTTGTTGATGATAACCATTCTGACAGGTGTGAGATGGTACTGCATTGTCGTTTTGATTTGCATCTCTTGGATGATTAGTGACTTTAAGCATGTTTTCATATGTCTCTTGGCCTTCCTTATGTCTTCTTTTGAAAAGTAGATACTTTTGCCCATTTTTTGATTGGATTGTTTATCTTCCTTTTGTTAAGTTGTATGAGTTCCCTATAAACATTGGAGATTAAACCCTTATCAGTGACAACATTGGCAAATATGTTCTCCCATGCAGTGGGCTTTCTTGTTGTTTTATTGTTTCCCAGCTTTTATAATTGCCTTTGTGGAGGCAGGGGTTCCCCTCCTTTTTATTTGCCTTTGTTAGAGTTGCATTTAATAAGACCTCCTTATTATAGCATTAATTCTTTTCATACCACCCACTTTTTTTCTGGGAGATATTTCTTCTAGCCCTTCCCTCCTGTTCTAATTTAAACTAGCTGCTTTATTAATCTGCACTGCACCACTATTATATTAAGACTTCACTGATCTTCTGATTTGCATCCATTGTTTTCTAGTACCACATATATTTCTAGCTCTTTCTTTTCTAATGATACCTTTTGAAAAAGTGTACAGGAGGTAGCCCTGGCCGCGTAGCTCAGTTGGTTAGAATGTCATCCTGATAACCAAGGTTGTGAGTTCAATCCCCAGTCAGGGCACATAAAAGAAGCAACCAATGAATGCATAAATAAGTGGAACATGCCCTAGCCAGTGTGGTTCAGTTGGTTGAGCATCATCCCATGCACCAAAAGGTTGCCAGTTGATTCCCAGTCAGGACACATACCTAGGCTCAGGGGTGTGTACAAGAAGCAACTGAGCAATGCTTCCCTCTCATATCGATGTTTCTCTCACTCTCCATCTCCCTTGCTCTCTCTCTAAATACAAAACATTATTTTTAAAAAGGTGAAAAAACAAATCAATATTTCTCTCTCAATCTATCTCAAAAATCAATTTAAAAAATTATACTGGAGGTAAACTTTTTGATTTCTTGTATCTGAAAATGTCTTTATTCACCTGTCATGCTTAATTGATAGTTTGGCAGACTGTAGAATAGGTTGAAAATAATTTTCCTCATAATCTGAGGGCATTGCTTTATTGTTTTCTATATTCAGTTATTTCTGTTGAGAGAACTGATGTGGATTCTAGTTTGATTCTCAATTTTTGTGTTTGTTTTTTGTTTCTTAGAAGCTTTTGGATCTTCTATTTCACCTTGATGTTCTAAAATTTCACAAATAGTTTTCTAGGTGAGAACCTTTTTCATTCACTGTGCTTGGTACTCAAAGGGACCTTTAAATATGAAGACTTGCCGAAACCAGTTTAGCTCAGTGGATAGAGCATCGGCCTGCGGACTGAAGGGTTCCGGTTCGATTCCGGTCAAGGGCATGTACCTTGGTTGCGGGCATATCCCCAGTAGGAGATGTGCAGGAGGCGGCTGATCGATGTTTCTCTCTCATCGATGTTTCTGACTATCTCTCTCCCTTCCTCTCTGTAAAAAATCAATAAAATATATTTTAAAAAAAATAAAAAAAATATGAAGACTTGTGTCCTTCAATTCTGTTAAATTCTTTTTTTTATTTCTATTATAATTTTTCCTCCTTTTTGCTTTATTTTTTAAGCAAGTTTATTCTTTTCTTTTTTTTTTTAAATCCTCACCCAAGGACATCTTAGAAAGAGGAAGGGAGAGAGAGAGAAACATATATGTGAGAGAGAAACATTGATCAGATACCTTCTGTACATGCTCCAACTGGGGATCAAATGTGCAACCCAGGTATGTGTCCTGACTGGGAATCAAACTGGTAACCTTCAGTGTACAAGGTGATGCTCAACCAACTGAGCCACTCTGGCTGGGCTCTTTTCCTTTCTTGATGTTTCTATTGATCAGAACAATTGGGGTGGTATATTACAGCTCTTATCTTTTTCTCATTTTTATATATTTTTTCTTTTAAATTCTACTTTCTGGGATATTTTCTATTCATTTTACTTTCCAACTCAGAAGACAAATTTACTGTTATTTTCTTTTTCAGGGAGCCATAGTTTTAAGTGTGTGTGTGTTTTTTTTTTTAAATAGCATCCTGTTCTTGTTTTATTTAACCTATTATAAATTACTGTATTCTCAGAGATTTGAGAAATCATGGCATTCATAAAACAAGACTCATAGTGTCTTTTTACAGTTCTTTTTTGATTCCCTGAATTTTCTCCTACTTCCAATCTTTTCATATTAGCTTATCTTCATGTTATAAGATCTTTGGTTCTCATTTGTATTTAAATATAAGACAACAGGTAGACATACTGTGAGCTCTGCATACACAGGTGGAGGGGGTCGAAAGGGGAAGGGGCAGTACTAGTAAACAGGGCATTATGCTTTGAGATCCCTAAGTGCCGGAAGGGCCCAACTTCCACAGTAGTTTCCCAGCTTTCCCCAAAGAGTCTATTCTGTTTCCTTCGGGTAGACCCCTTCGTTCTTCTCTTCCTGCGTAAACGGCTGACTGCCTCACACTTTTGCAGAGTTGGGGATGTGTTGAAAGGTGACTGTTGTATGTAGAGATGCTTGCTTTTTTCCTGAGTTTAGGCCTTGGCCTCTCTCCTGAAGTCTCAAGCTTCTGCTGAGCTCTGCAGGACAGACCAACTTCCTCCTCGGCCACAGCCACCGCTGGGTCTATAGTCTCAGTTCTGTCTCCTCCATCCTGCTTCATCAGTCACTACTCTTTCATCTTCCACAAATATGTTGAAATTCCTTGTGCCCTGATGCCCCCTCTCTCTGTCTTGGTCAAAGAGGATTGATAGCTTTTAAATTATTCCTTTAGCATTATTTAATATATTTTGGGGAGCGAAGACACAAATGTGCATGCTCAACTAACCGTCTTGAGCCAGAGGTTTCTCTCTTAATATCGTGACTCTCAAAGCCTCTCTCAATTATGTTTTAACTACTGCTTGTAATACACATCAATTAGAAATTAATCTTTTATATTTGCCTATTCTTTTAATTCCCATTTCCACTATTTAGTTCTCTCACTGCAGATCACCTAAGTTATTACAATAACTACCTGACTAGCCACTCTAGCTTGATGTACCATCTTCCATAAAACATAGATCATGTCAAATTCCTGCTCAAAACATTTTAATGCTCCCTAATGACTGTAAAAACAAACAAAAAAAACCCTACAATTTGCCTTACATGGAAATTTCTCAATAGTATCTCCCATGAGCAATCCTATTTCTATGTCATTTGTCAGATTGCTTCTTCCTCCTAGAATGTCCTTATTTCCCATTTCTGCAGCTGGAAGTCTTATTCTTTTTATTTTCCCCTTTATTCACACCACAGCCAACCTCCTTAGATTACCCCTAAGATGCTACTCCTTCTGGAAGACTTCATTGATTGTTTTTCACTCCCTCCCCCATGCCTCTTCCCCAACCCCCCAAGCCTGGGCTCTCCAGAATGCTGGCTGAGCCTCTCTCAGAGCGTGTTACCAAAGGCCTGAGCTTCCTGAGGGCAGGGACCGGCCTCATTCACCTCAGCAGAGTGGCCGGCACAAGATAAGAATCCAGGAAGTATTTGTTCAAGCAAAATGACTGATTTGCTCTCCTCTCTGTGTAAGCCCTTTTCTAAGGGTGCAGTGCAGACCTCTGCCCACTGCATTTCGTGCTTGGCACAGGATAGCACTCGAGCATTATTTGGTAAATGGTTGGATGTTATTACCACTTTGTCTTTCCCTAGGGAAACTTTAAAGCCCTGCAACCTATCAGCTTAGTATCAGCCAGATAAATCTAATAAACTAATTTATGCTGAAGTGCTAGTGGGAAAGGCTGAAATTCAGGCTCTCAAGAAGTGGTGAGCATTTAAACTGAGGCCATTTAGAAATGCAGCCTTTATTATCTCAAAAGACCCCAGCAGTCAGCTATTAGCCTGGGGCGGGGGGTGGGGGGAGCCCGCCTCCCTAAGTAATGGAGCTGGAGAGACCAAAAATCGATGTGAGAGAGAGCCAGAGACAGCACCAGCGGAGTGATGTTTAAGTAACTAGGCTGCAGCCCAGAAACAAGGAAAGGCGCTCACTGTTCAAACAGCTCCGTAGTGAATGATGTGGAGGCATTCAGGATGGCGATGGGTCTAGGAAATAGAATAATCCCTGGGGGAACCAAACAGAAAAGTAAACATGAATAAATACTGAGAATTATCCTGATCATTATATCTCCTTGACACAGAGTGTATCAATCATTAATTGTTTGGTTAATTAGGTCACTGGGTAAATGTTTGTGTTGTTTAGTGGACCAAATCCACTAGGTAATAAACCAAGTGCCATTTCTTGTCCTGTGTACCCACACTCACTGCCTTAGGCAAATCCTTTTTAATGGGATGTGCCTAGAGGGGAAATAAAGCTAATGCACATGTGTTTGTATATTTATGCAGGTGCGTGTGTGCATATGTGTGCACACTGGGTGTTGGATTAGAAACAGCACTAAAATGATCTTTGTCCCTATTGCACATCTTTCTCTGTGCAAGGCAGAAGCAGGTTGCACAATCTTCTCTCCCAAGATGCCTTGCAGTACTCTTCCAACAACCCAGGGCTTAAATCAAAGTTTGTGGCCACTCACAGTTTTAAGCTCAGCCTTTCAGGTAAAGAGCCAGAGAACTGGGCTCTGGGGAAAGTTTCCCAGTGGGGTTCCAGGAGGGGAAGGAGACTTTCTCGTTTCGCCACTTTTCTCCGTTGGCTTTTCTAGGTATGATCCTGTCCTGGGGCCCGGGGGCCTGGAGCCAGGAGAGGGGTTAGCAAATGTTTCCCCTCAGTGTTTCTGAGGGATTCCTGACAGAGCCCATCAGAGCTGCCTTTTATCAGTGCTGCACGCTTTAGTGCATCTGTCATGGCTCGCAGACATCATGTTCCCCGCCGGATTAATCCTCCCTGCATTCATACTCAGGATGTGGGACATGGGGAGGGAGGAGTGGGAGGAGAGGGAGAAGGGATGGGGGTAGTGGCAGGAAATAAGGTGAGAGGAGAAAAAGAAACTTTGAAAGTACCAAACGACAGACCTAGGAAGAAAAAATGCCAAATTTCCAAATTTGGGGGGAAATACAGTTTTGATAAATTAAAGCTAAAAATCTGAAAAGAGAACAAAGGACTAAAAAGTAGGGTAAACCCAACGTCCCAGGATGTAAGAGACATTCAAGACTCAAGCTCTAGGCTAGTGCTGTGGGAGGTGGCTTACTGTTTTAGATTATAAAGCCGTGATCATTCGCTGGTACAGTCTTTCACTTGGCCCACGCTTAGTGAGGGCCTGTCCTGTGTGGGCCCTACGCTGGCCCACACCGGGAGACGTGGTCAGGTACTCAGTTCTGATATTTAATGTATCAAAGCCTCAGTTTTGCTTTCTGGCAAACTTGTACCCAAATCAAACCTATTACAAAAGCACTTAAGCATTTCCTCCACGATAGATATTTTTGAAAGAAACAGGTTTCTGGAGTGGCACACGATGAACTCCAGCTCTACAGGTGCTGCTCAGGTTCATGCCATCGGGGCCTCCCGTCTAGGCTGGCTGACACTTCAGCCTCCTCCCGCGCTGTGGTTCCGAGAGCCCAGTCTCTCCTGTGAGAGACTATAGGCACAGACACAGGAGGTCTGTCACGCTGAGTGAGCCATCTGGAGGACAGAGACTGGACCTAGTTCGTTTCTGTTTCCCCTCTGCTTGCTGAACCTGCTAGCTACTCAGTTAATTTTGTTGATTGTTTGAGAGGGATCAGGAAAGGCATCAGAGAACCCATCAGTATGAGCTGGGCCTTGAAGCCTTAGTGTACGGCTGCACTCGGCCGCATACGGAAGGTAATCAGGAAGGAGGTTCAGTAAGTCTGTGGCGAGGACAAGAAAAATAAGGCAGAAGAGCCAGAGACAAAAAGTGCATGCTGAGCCCAAGGAACAGAGAGTTTGTTGAGTGTGGCTGGACTAGAGCCTCCCAACCTCCTGTGTTTATAAGAATTGCTGGAGGAACTAGTTTTGACACGCAGATTTCTGAGGTCTCTACACCCAGAAATTCTGATTCAGTAGCTCTGAGACCCAGCAAGTCCAGCATTTTAAACAAACCCTTATTTTCTTACAGGTTGTCAGTCTACAAACCACACTTTGAGAAGCACAGGCCCAGAGGTTTGGGGGTGGGCGGGGGTGGGAGTGGCCTGAATGTGGAGAGATGACACCTGGGCTGAGCAGAGTTTGGACTCTGTCCAGGAGGGGAGCCCTCCAGGCTTTCTAAGCAGGGGAGTGACAGCGCCAGATCTGCGATGGAAATCAACTGTTCTCACCGAAGCGCAGGGCATTTTCTCTTTGCTTCTGCTCCATTAGATATCATTGCTTCAAGGGCCTTGAACAAATAAGGTTCCATTAAAGCCTCCAGGTTTTGCAGGACCCAGAGTTCCACTTACCAGTGGAATGTGGAGTTCACAGGCCGCGTTCAGGCTTGCAAGGAGAGGATTAATTAGGTAAAAAGGCAGTTGCACACATAAGTGAGTGCCCACACCCCAGTCTGGCCTGGTGTTTTGGTGCACTCATTCAGGCACACAATGCTCTTTTCAGTTCTAAGCGCCACCTCTTGAAACAAGTTAAAAAGCAAGTTCCAAGCGAGATGCCCAAGTGCTGTGTTTTACATAGACTAATGATCAACAGCCTTGTGTTTTTACGGTCCTGGCAACCAGACTGGTCTCACTCTGCTGAGCACACTATAGAAAAGAATCTGCTGCGTGTAACATCTGACTACATAGCTAAGCGCTGAAAAATACATTTTAGGGTTTTTTTTAAAAAAAGATTGGTTCACTAAAATTATTTGTGTCTAAAAATGTGTGCCTCTTTTTTTACATTTAAAAAATGCCGTATGTTTCATTGTATTGGGACAGTGAAATTTAACATTTGTAGTGTTTTGCCCTTTGAAACACACTTTCACACTGATCCTCAAAATAATCTCATTTTTTACAGATGAAAAAAACGAACTGTAAAGTTGAGTGATTCATTTTAAAGCCACACAGCTGGAAACTGTGGCACCAGAAGCCAATCTCAGGTCTTCTGATCACAAGATCCCTGATTGTGCAGTTGCTGCGGGAACCCTGGCTATCGGTGGGAACTCAGCTAGTCAGGTATCACCCTCACACTTCAACACCGTGCTGCAGCTCAGCTTCCCAGCTAGTTGCCTCAACACTTTGTTCAGTTCAAACATCTCTGACTGAGAGAGCGGTGGATTGCCTATGAGAATTAAACTATAACGTGAATTCTAATAGGCAAGGAGATACCCCAAGTCACTTTAGAAGTGGAATGGCTGCCGAACCTGTAAGACATCTTAATGCGTCTAAGAAATTATATCGCAAGCAGAAAGAGGAGTTGGTCATTATCCCAGAGACAATGTAGCAAGACCCACTTGAGTTCTGCTTAGGGGAGGATGTGGCTCAGTGACTTGACCCATATAGGCCTACCGGCGTGGATGACTTCACCATGATAATAGTTGTCATTCAATATTTGGACCGCAAATTTAACTCCCTGGTGTTACTGCTCCCTAAGGCAACTCTGGGATTTGACTTCCCTATTTAAGGTGTCTGTGAAGTCTCTGAGATATAGGCCACAGGCTCTCCATGGCTCTCCTCATTTTGGCCCCTGGCCAAGCACTCATTTACTCTCCTAAGACATCCAGAGCAAGTCCTGGAGGTGATGCTCATAGCTCCAGAATAGGCCTTAGCATTGTGGAGACCCACACTAGCCCATAGCTGCTTGAGTGGAGTGGACCTCTGGTTTTTAAATGAGTGACTTAAAATGAGAAATGATGATTTTTCCTTTATAGTTAAAGCAATAACAAACATTTTCTACTTCCCTGCTCCGCTGAACCATTCTGAACTCTCTTCCATTCCCACAGTACAGTTTGTCTCTCTCAGAGAACTTCAAATATGCCATTCTCCATTTTTTCTCTTGTCCCCCACTACCCTTTCACTTGCATGGCCCTAACTTATTTTTTCAATTTTGTATTTTAAGTAACTTTACAGAAAATTTGCAAATATAATACAATGAGTTTTTTAAAAATATATATTTTTTATTGATTAAGATATTACGTATGTGTCCTTATCCCCACATTACCCCCTATCTCCCTGCTCATGCCCTCACCCGCCCTGTTGTTCGTGTCGATTGGTTAGGCCTATATGCTTGCATATAAGTCCTTTGGTTGATCTCTCCCCCTACCCCCACCCTCCCCTACCATCCCTCCAAGGCCTGACCCTTCACCCAACTTCCTCTATTGTTATCATCTTTAACAACCTCAATAATCAAACTAAGAAACTGACATTGCCGAAACCGGTTTGGCTCAGTGGATAGAGCGTCGGCCTGCGGACTGAAGGGTCCCAGGTTCGATTCCGGTCAAGGGCATGTACCTGGGTTGCGGGCACATCCCCAGTGGGAGGTGTGCAGGAGGCAGCTGATCGATGTTTCTCTCTCATCGATGTTTCTGGCTCTCTATCTCTCTCCCTTCCTCTCTGTAAAAAATCAATAAAATATATTTTAAAAAAAAAGAAACTGACATCATTATAATACTATTGACTAAACTGTGGACTTCATTTAGATATCACCAGTATTTCCACTAATACCCTTTTCCTGTTGTAGGATCCAATCCAGGATCCTTGCACCCAGTTGTCAATCTGCAGCAGTTCCTTAGTCTTTTCTTGACTTTGACACTTTTGAGGAGTACTGATTAGTTATTTTGTAGAATGTCCTTTAATTTTGATATGTCTAAAGTTTCCCATTTTGAGGCCAGAATAACCGAAGAAGTGATATGTTCTTTTCAGTATATCATATTGGGGGTACATGATATCAATATATATTATTATTATTATTATTATTATTATTATTATTTAAATATATATTTTATTGATGTCAGAGAGGAAGGAAGAGAGAGACAGAAGCATCAATGATGAGAGAGAATCATTGGTTGGTTGCCTCCTGCACTCCCCCTACTGGGGATTGAGCGTGCAACCTGGGCATGTACCCTGACTGGGAATGGAATCCATGGGATGACTGATGCTCAGTCCACTGAGCCACCACAGCAGGGCCCTTATTTTGATGTTAACATGAATGCTTGATTAAGATGGTATCTGTTGGGATTCTTCATAGTAAAGGTAGTTTTAACAATATATACTTTGTAATTACTAAATATCTTAGAGATGATATTTTGAGACTATGCAAGTATCTTGTTTCTCCTGAAATATTTACCCACTAATTTTAGCATCTATCATTTTTCAGTGAGTATCGGCCTGAAAAATTATTTCTGTGGTGTTCTAATAAAGATTTTCTATTTCTAACTGCTTCTACACTTATTATTCGGAATTCTTCTCCGTGGAAGAGCTGCCCCTTCTACCCCATTCATTCATTCAATTATTTATTTATTTCAGTATGGATTCATGAATATTTATTTTGCTCTGTGTGTTAGAATCTAATACAACTGCTGTTTATATTTTCTCTGAAATAACTTCAATTTTGGCTTCAGGTTGACTCCTTTGTCCTTTCAGCACATCCCCATCATTTTTATTTTCCTGGAGCATGAAATGCTTCTGGCTCATCTTGTCTTTTTCCCACCCCAGACCCAGAATCAAACACTTTTCTAAGAAACCCTGAATTCTTATATTAGAGAGTAGAATACAGAAACCAAGACTTTGGTGCTGGGTGTGCTCCCCGCTACTGGGATGTCATTGCTTCTAGGCCAGGTCAGCAGATAGAGCTAGGATATCTATGGAAGAATTACCAGGACCATACTAGGTACATACACCTATCTATATGCCTCTCCCCCTCCCTCTCCCTCTCCCTCTCCCTCTCCCTCTCCCTCTCCCTCTCCCTCTCCCTCTCCCTCTCCCTCTCCCTCTCTCTCTCCCTCTCCCTCTCCCTCTCCCTTTGAATTCATGCAGATCCCGCCAACTCCAGTGCAGCACCATAGAGTACACTCTAGCCTTCCCCTTATTCACAACTTCTTTCTCTCACAGTGAGAAACCTGGCTTTCATTATCTACAATGTATTTAATTATTTGTTCAACCCCAGTATATATACAAAGTAGTTTCAGACTTGCTAATCCATATCCCTGTGAGAAATAAATTTACTAACTAGAATACAGTATTTGTATACAGTTCTTTTCACCATTAGCCTTATAGTATCCAGTCAAAGTACTGATTTCCAAAGTAACTTGAGTTAGTTCTTTTCTTCCCCACCACCTACATGATGGTTATGTTATTCATTTGTAATATAGTTCGGTTCAGTTGTTACAGTTTGTATTTCATTTTTGGGTTCCCCCTCTTTCCGGTTGATTTTTTTAAAAATTTACATGCAGTAAAATTCTCTTTGTGGAGTATAGTTCTATGAGTTTTGACAACTGCATGTTATGTATTTTAAGTTATGTCCATAAAACTGAATTTTTTTCTTGCTGTATATATTTAAGCATTTCCATTTACTTTTCAAAATGCTTTGTGATAACTTTGTGACTTGGTCATTCCTGAGGGAGATATGTCCCAGCATATCTATGTTTCGCATCAAAAGGCCCCAAGTTAAGGAGGCAAGTTACACAACCACTGCTTCAAATCTGTTCAAATCATTATTTTCATCACCCCAGCAACCCATGCCTGCATAATCAGATTGGCTGTGCCGTGAGTCTACATTGGCTCTTAAGACATCACAGCTGCCGGAGGACGGATGTGTGGGGCCCGGTTGGGAGAGAAAGAAAGGCTGGCAGCTGTCATTCTTCCCCTCTCCTTTCCTTTTTTTTCCTTCCTTTTTTCAGCAAACAGCTACCCACTGCTTGCCTTACTCCATAAGCTGCGCAAGGCAGTAGGACGGCAATGGTGGTTCAGCCCAAGCCCTGGTTTCAAGGGTGTCTCATCAGGTGAAGAAAGTTGACAAAACCCCCAATGTGAATGGCATGCCCTGTGGTTGATAAACACGACAGCCTGAAATAGTTCATTGTAAAACAGTGCAGTCAGTGCACTAATAAGGGTAAACACTGAGCGAGAGGGTCCTTGGCTAACAGGTACCTGTCACACTCTGGGAAGGTGAGGTGGGCAAGGAGGGCCAGAGGAACTAACAATTGGGCTACGCTTCTCCAGAAAGCAGGACTTTGGTGCAGAAGGCAGTCAAGGCACTCCAACTGAAGGTACACATTCAAAAACCTCGAGATATGAATGGTCCTGGAACATTGCGAAGAACTCTGTATGGTGAGGGAGGCAATAGGGTCTGAGGTGGGGAATGGTGGATCACACTGAGGAGATACTTCTGAGAGGTTTTGTGTGCTTTGCTAAGCAGTTGGACTTCATCCTAAAAGGAGCGGGGGGGAGGGATATGACATGACCAGATTTGCCATTTCTAAAGCTGTCTCCATCAGGAATGTGGGAAATGGACCAGTGGCGGAGTCAGACGGGAGGTAGGAAGATCGTTCAGGAGGCTTTTGCAATATTCCACATATGAAATGAACGAAGGTCCGGGTGAGGGCCATTGCAGAGGGGACTGAATGCCGGTAGTGAATTTCTGGGAGACTGTGCATGTGGCACTCCAGGAGTTAGCGACCGTCGAGTGAGAAGAGTGAAGAAAAAGGAGGCACCGAGGATGGTTCCCAAGTTCCTTTCTCAGACAGCTGGGGAGATCATGGAGTTGTTCACGAAGGCAGTTTGATTTAAGACTTTGTTTTCTTACATCAGACAGAGAGAAAGAAGCAGGTTATTTTTCTGCCCAATAGGTGGGGCTTTGCTACTATTACTCATATTCACTGAGGAGGGGTCAAATGTAAGAAAGTGTCACTGCTCTGAACCACCCCCCCTAGACCCCACTGGAGAAGCCAGGAGGGGGCCCCAGTCCCAAGGGGAGCGAAGGTTACAGCTTCAGGTGTTGGAGTTTGATGTGTCCACGCAGCACCTTGGGCAAGCAGCCAGGGCAGTTCCACAGAGACTGGCACTCAGAAGGGCCTGTCGCTTGGCCTTAATCTCTGTGGTCACCACTGTGAAATTCTGTCTTTGAATTTCTGTTTTGTAAGTGAAGTTTAACAGGACAATGGGGCAGGCACAGGAGGCTTGGAGTCTCAGCACACATGTGGTCCTGCTTCCCACCACCTCCCTGGGATAGCTTCTCAGTTGCCCACTCCTTTGATCCCTAGTGCCCTGGCTTCCCCCAGCCTTTTCCCCGCCCCCCCACCCCACCCCAGCCTCCTTGCTCCATGACCTCAGTTGACTTCTGCCCCTGGTGGGAGCCTGGGAATAGTGTGTATATGGGAGGGTGAGGGTAGGGCATGTACCCCACTGCATCTCAGGAAAGGGCAAGGTAGTGGCTGTCCCAGCCCAGGCTGGCAGTGCTATCAGTAGACATATGGGCCAGGGCCTCTAGCTCATTCCCTAGTGCGCCTTGGTGGGAAGGTTATAACTCCTGGGGAGTCGCCTACCTACTGTGGATATGAGAAAGGGAGATTGACGTCCCCTCTCCTGACTGGGGCCTGCATTTTCATTTTTCACTGGACTCTAAAAATTTTATAGTCTATCCTGGGTGTGTTGGCCAATGGCAAGAAAAGGTAGATGGAATTGTTCCAACTCATCATGTGTCCTCCAGGAAACTGGGTCTTTCTATTCCTGTCTGAGGAGGAGCAGACATTCTACAGTATGGTCTTAGTGGGTGCAAAGCAGAGACCAGCCAGTGATGAATCTTGTTGCCACCGCTTTTGGGGAAAGACTCAGCCATTTCTTTATGGGACCCGCTGGGCATGGCTTGACAAATGTGGTCAATCAGGGGCACAGATGCAATAGCCTACAGATCATTGTTAATACACACAGCTACTTACAATTCAGTGCGCCAGTAAAACTAGCAAAATCTGAATAAGGTTGCTGATCTTATCAGTCAATTGATTAAGATATTGTTAAGATATCTGTGATTAAGATATTGTACTATAATTAGGCTGGATATTGTGCTAATTAGGGGGAAACTGGGTGAAGGGTATACAAGATCTCTCTCATTTCTTACAACTCATGTGAATCTATAGTTATTTCCAAATTAAAAGTGGAAAAATATAACTAAAAATCAGTGATATGCTATCACTTCAAAATACCATTAGCATCTAAATTAAAAATACTGTATAATACCCATTTAGTGGTTTTTTTTGTTTGTTTTTGTTTTTGTTTTAATCTATTTTATTGACCTTTCACAGAGAGGAAGGGAGAGAGATAGAGAGAGTTAGAAACATCGATGAGAGAGAAACATCGATCAGCTGCCTCCTGCACACCCCCCACCGGGGATGTGCCCGCAACCCAGGCACATGCCCCCGACCAGAATCGAACCCGGGACCTCTCAGTCCACAGGCTGACACTCTATCCACCTAGCCAAATCGGTTTCGGCACCCATTTAGTTTTGTATCTAAAACAAACCAGTCTCCCTTGCTTTAGCCAAAGGCCTGGTTTTAAAACTGATCCCACACATGCGCAGTACCAGTTATTTCCATCTTTCAACATTCCAGACCACGTGGATCCATTAGGCTTCCACTGCTGTGACAGAGATACCTGATCTTATGAATTCTTCATTCATTCATCCAGCCATTTGATATATGTGTATATTGGGCACCCACAAGTGTCAGGCGTTGTGCTAAGCACTGGGTGTACAAATGAAACAGGGGTCGCCCTCATGCTTGAGGATATTTTAGTCAAGAGCAGAAGTCAGATCGACCCACAATTACAATTGCAGTGCTCATGATAGATGCTACAGTAAAGGTAAGAAGAGGGCTCCATGGGAGAACAATTGGAGGGGAGAAGGGAGGTTCAGACAAGTGTCCCTAGAAGGGAGGTTGTTAGAGGGAAGTCTTAAAAAGTAAGTGGGAGATAGGTAAGTGCAAAAGAAAAGAAAGTGCTTATAAAAGGACAGAAATCAGGCCGATGAGAAGTATGAAATCATGTGGTGCTTTGAGGAAGGGAAAGGAGGTGGCTGGAGCATAAGATACAGGCAGGCAGGGGCCACTGAGGAGCCAGGCTAGAGAAGTAGGCTGGGCCAAAGTAGAGAGTGCTTGTCCCCTCTATCAAAGATGCTGGACCTGGCCAGTGTGGCCCAGTGGTTGAGCGTCAGCCCATGAACCAGGAGGTCATGGTTTGATTCCAGATCAGGGCACATGTCCTGGTTGAAGGCTCGATCCCCAGTGGGAGGCATGCAGGAGGCAGCCGCTCAATTATTATCTCTCATCATTGATATTTCTATCTCCCTTCCTCTCTCTGAAATCAATAAAAAAAGTGTGTGTGTTTTTTTTAAGGCGCTGGGAGCTACTAAAGAACTTCAGGCAAGGCAGTGACATGACTGATCCCATCTTCATCTCTCCTGGGTAAAAAAGGACAAGGTTTATGGGTTTGATTTGATTTTCATTTCTGCTTTTAGGTATGAGGATATCAGTGGGTTGTATGATTCATTTTCTTAGTCCTCCCTTATTCCTGGCAGAGGTAAGATGCTTCTCAACCTGGGCCCACCAAGTCTCAAGCGAATCCATTTCCTGGTTGATGAATCCAACCAGTAGAAGGCGAACAAGATGAAACTGGTTTCTGAATGAGTGGAAGAGGCAGGGGGAGGCTCCCACTTCTCCTCCAGCCCCAGCATCTCTGTCTTCCTCTCAACTCCCCTCCCTTCTTCATGGCCTTCCCTTGAGGTAAGAACCCAAAGAAGTGGGGTGGAGAAGGGTTAGGGTGGGGCATAGTCATTTTCTGTTGCTGGGACCAAAAGTCCCAGTAAATCCCCAGTACCTCTTTAAGGAGAAAGAAAATAATATCTTAGGAGCAAAACAAGCCAGCACGCTACCTGTCTCTGAGCTTGCAAGGGCAGCTTTGGCATTTGACTCTGCCCTGCTCAGTCCCTGTAACATTGATCCCCCTCCTGGAAGCATCCCATCACTAAAACCCTTACAGGATGTGTGAGAAACGCCTTCCCTCTTAAATGGCTGGCTGAACAAATTTAACGGAGGCTGTTACCCACTGAGTTTGGTATCAAAGCTCTGAGGTTCAGTTCTCTTTGAGTTTTTGCTTTCATCTGGAGTCTCTTGCCCCCTGCCCTCCATCAACCACACAATATCAAACAGCTGGAGTCTGGGCAGCTCCAGAATCTAAGTTTCTCAGCCTAACACGAGAAAGGGGTTGGGGGGACAGATGGAGGTTGTTGAGGAAGGTGGGGGTTTCATGTGGGACTAGATGGGGCCTGTGCTTGCTTCTGATATAACAGAATAATGGAGTCTCTTAAAACTCAGTGTCAACAGACAGATTCTACTTAAAGAATGTGCAAAAATCAAGCATGCACCATGGGCCAAAGAAATGGTCTTATATTACCCTATTTTCCATTTCTCTCTATTAGCTTCACCTGTTGCTCAAACTTACTGAATAACTACCATGGACTGTATTTGGTAATAACTACCAAAGATTATATTAAACTAGAGGCCCGGTGCACAGATTCGTGCACCAGTGGGGTCCTTCAGCCTGGCCTGCACCCTCTCACAATCCAGGAACCCTCAGGGGATGTCAGATTGCTGGTTTTGGCCCGATCCCCGCAGCAGTCCGATATCCCCCAAGGGATGTAGCAGTGCATGAAGTGGCTGGGAAGGAACCGGAGTCCAGGCCAGGCTCTGCACTGCTCCCGCTCATCCTGGCCCTCTGCGCCTGCTGCTGCCACTGCCCTGTTAGTGTTGCCACAGAGGCAGGAGAAGCTTGCACTGCCGCAGCTGCACTCACCAGCGGTCAGCCAGGCATTTGGCACTCACTGGTCAGTTGAGCAGCACTCCCACTGTGGGAACGCACAGACCACCAGGGGGCATCTCCTGCATTGAGCATCTGCCCCCTGATGATCAGTGCATGTCATAGCGACCAGTCGTTCCATGCTCATTCTGCCATTAGGTCAATTTTCATATTAAGCTTTTATTATATAGGACTAGAGGCCCGGTGCATGAAATTCGTGCACGGGGGCGGGGGGGGGTGTCCCTCAGCCCAGCCTGCACCCTCTCCAATCTGGGACCCCTTGGGGGATGTTCGACTGCCTGTGGGATCAGGCCTAAACTGGCAGTCAGACATCCCTCTCACAATCCAGGACTGCTGGTTCCTAATCACTCGCCTGCCTGCTTGATTGCCCCTAACCTCTCCTGCCTGCCAGCCTGATTGCCCCCTAACCGCTTCCCTGCCAACCTGATTGATGCCTAACTGCTCCCCTGCCAGCCTGATCACCCCCAACTGCCCTCCCCTGCTGGCCCAGTTACCACCATCTGCCCTCCCCCGCTGGCCTGGTTGTCCCCAACTGCCCTCCTCTACTGGCCTGGTCACCCCAACTGCCCTCTCCTGCCAACCTGGTCTCCCCCAACAGCCCTCCCTTGCCAGCCATCTTGTGGTGGCCATCTTGTGGCAGTCATCTTGTGACGATGTGAGGGTGGCCATCTTGTGATGATGTTATGTATGACGCCACCTAGGCTTTTATTATATAGGATATACACAGGGTGGGGCAAAAGTAGGTTTACAGTAGTTTGTATGTGAGTACTCACTACTCTAAACCTACTTTTGCTCCACTCTATATACACAATGGACATGACATGAGAACTGACTAATCATAACAAGCACTGGCCACAAACAACTGGCTTAGTTTTGTACCAGATGACCCAGTATGAGAGAAAGACTTCATACATGTTATTTCTAATGTTCACAGAAGAAATGGATTCAGAGTGTTCAAGCTCACACAGCTTGCTCATGACTGGATCCAAACCCAGATTTGTCTTGATTCCACAATCTTGCTTTTTTATGTCATCCTCTCCTAGGGTACCCTTGTTTGTAGGGAGCTCCAAGGAATCCAGAGACTGATCTCTTAAAGACAGTAGAACACATGGCCAGCAAGAAAGCCTGAGTTGGCAGCACTGGGCTAGAGAAGTCAGTCCCAGCCAGCTTAATTTGTATGGGGAGTAGATGGCATTGTACCAGGCTCACCTGTAATTCTGCCTGAACCATGCAATTTAGGCTTTAATTACATGCTGTCTTGCATTGTTTACTAATTGTTGCAGAGGTCAATCATATACTTTCATTTATCATTCTTCTTTCAGTCATCAAATATTTTGGAGCAACTACGCACATTCTTTCTCAAGCAGCCCTTGTGATGCCTAGCACGAAGAGGGAGGCCAACTCAGATAACTAAAGAAAAAAATGAGGGCTATCTTTTCAAATAATAAATAAATTAATTAATTTTTGCATTTATTTTTAAAATGCATTACAACATTGCAATAATAAATGTAAACTTTATACATTCAACAGCTAGAATTTGAGACACAGAAGTTGGATTCACAAATATTTTACTTCTAGCACCTCTGATCAAGATAAAACGTCTTTATCCAAACATCAGTTTTGAGAGTAGGAATGTATACAAACGTCAATTTGCTAATTACTGTTGGTACTGTGAATTTAAGTATCTAGCCTTTCATCTTAACTCATACACTGAACTGCATTCTCTTAAGGTATACAATCCTTGGACTCTTCTATTAATTACAATTAGTAAGTTACTGTACTCTTGGATGCCCTTTGAAACAACGGTCGTTTGGAAGCCCACTAAAGACTCCTTAATGGCTTGACAAAATTCAAGCATCTTCTAAATATGCCTTTCTTACTCCATCATGTATGTAGCCTGTAACTCATAAAACAGTTGCAGGGAAACAGTGTGTTGGACTGTAAAAACCTTGGGCTTTGAAATTAGTACAACCACTTGGTTGTTAGGGATCTTAGGCAAGCTACTTAATTTTCCATATCTGTAAAGTGGAGATAATCAAACCTACAGCAAAGGGTTGCTGTAGGGGTTCAAGATTGAATGTGCGCACGGAATCCAGTATAGAAGCTGAGAGGTGGGTGCTCAATAAACTTTAGGTTATTTTTCAGAGGGTTTTTGGAGAGGTTAAATAAGATCATGAATATAATAGAACTCCCATAGTCAGCAATTACTGTTTAACTCCTCCCACTTGGGTGTTGTCTCCACTGTACTGAATATTGGGCAGTTGTTTTCTTTATCTGGCCAGTAGAGTCTTCCAAAATAGATAATTCAATCAAGTGTCCACTTGGGGCCTTGTGTTTGATGACCTTGTTGAGATCCAAGAGATGAAAATGTACATTGGGGCCACTAGAGGCCCTTTCTGCAATACCAATCAAAAGCTTTAAAAATGTTATATCCATTGATCCAAAACTTCTACCCATAGGAATTCACCCTTAGGAAATAATCAAAATCTATAATAATAAAAGCATAATATGCTAATTAGACCAGATATCCTTCCGGATGAAGCCGGGGCTGCAAAGGGAAGCCCGGGTGCCAGAGGGAAGCCGGTGCCGGCAGCTGGGGGAAGGAAGGCCTATTCTTGCATGAATTTCATGCATCGGGACTCTAGTTTTAAATAAAGATTTATGATAAGATGTTTAGTCAACTGCAAGGCATGATCATAACAAAAATGGAAACAATCTAAATATATAACAATAGGAAGACAGTTAAATAAATAACAATCTCTCTTTTTGATGGAATAATACATAGCTGTTAAAGTTAAACTTTAGAGAAGACTTAATGACCTGGGAATAAGAATCACATTAGGATATTAAATTTAAAAAGTAGGATAACAACTTGTAGATGCTGTGCAATAGACTCAATTTTGCAAAATATGCAAGTACCAGATAAGTCAATAAAGAAACTGGCTCCTGTCTAAATTACCAAATGCATAAAAAAAGTACTACAAAATATTGAGTAAAGGTATCTGTTTATGTTGCCCTTTAAAATATTTTCCAATTCTGATCAATTAGACACATATACTCAGTGTAGATGAAGTATGTATTTGTATTAATGAGAAACAAAAATAATAGAGAAAAATGACTAGAAAAACCACCTCAATTTGGTTACAGTGTCATCCCTGGGTAGGATTTAAGGCGATTTCCCCTTTCTTTGTGCTTTTCTAATTTTTTTTTTCAATAATCAGGAGAATATATATATATATATATATATATATATATATATATATATATATCCTATATAATAAAGAGGTAATATGCAAATTCACCATCACACCATCACACAGATGGCTGCCCCCATGTGGTCACAATATGGCCTCCACCATGTCATCACAAGATGGTTGCCCCATGTCATCACAAGATGGCCACCACAAGATGGTCGGCAGGGGAGGGCAGTTGGGGGCGACCAGGCTGGCAGGGGAGGGCAGTTGGGGGCAATCGGGCCGGCAGGGGAGTGATTAGGGAGTGATCAGGCTGGCAGGCAGAAGTGGTTAGTGGCAATCAGGCAGGCGAGCAGTTGGGAGCCAGCAGTCCCGAATTGTGATCCCTGTGGGATCGGGCCTAAACTGGCAGTTGGACATCCCCTGAGGGGTCCCAGATTAGAGAGGGTGCAGGCTGGGCTGAGGGACACCCCTCCCCCCTCCAGTGCACAAATTTTGTGCACCAGGCTTCTAGAGTGTGTGTGTGTGTGTGTGTGTGTGTGTGTGTGTGTGTGTGTGTGTGTGTGTGTATACTTGTATATAATGTATTTGGAATTTTTTAACTTTTATTTTTCAAATACAATTTGCATTCAATATTATTTTGTATTAGTTTCAGGTGTGCAGCATAGTGAATCATATGCCTACAAATTGTTCCCCCTGATAGACCACCTGATACCATACATGGTCATTACAATATCATTGACTATATTTCCTATGCTGTACTTTACATCACTGTGACTATTTTATAACGACCAATTTGCACTTCTTAATCCATTCACCTTTTCACCCAGTCCCCCAAGCCCCCTTCCCTCTGGGTAGAACAGATTTATATTAAAAAGAGAGAAAATTATTCTCTTTGTCTACATCTTAGTAATTTTCTCAGCATAATCCTCTCCAGATCGCTTTCACAACCTAGCTCTCTGTTTTTATGATACAGGTAGTACCTGCAGCACACTGAGGAGGGAACGCCCCTCTCTTCACCTCACTCACTGGGATTCCTTCCAGTTACTCTGCACAGCCTTAGTGATGTGCTGACTTATTAGACCCACAGCCCCTGCCTGCCCCCCAAACATAATAAATGTGATGATCGCCTCCATACTAAATGCTTCCTTCTTGACGGAGGCTCAGAAAGCCCATAAGAAAGTAAGATGCCAGAGGGAAGTCACCTTGAACAGCAGAGTGAAGAGGAGCAGAAAGCATCTTACCAGAAGCCCAGTCTCTGACTACGATGGCTCAGGGCTACTATGGGGTGGGGAGGGTTAGAATAGAGAAATTAACAGAGAGGGAGGGAGGGAGGGAGGGAGGGAGGGAGGGAGGGAGGGAGGGAGGGAGGGAGAATTAAGCAAGGCAAAGGGGGAGAGTTCAGAGATACAATGTTCTTAACAGGAATAATAACAACAAACACAATTATATTAATACAAAGAGCCATAGCAACAGTAAGATATGTTATCAGAGGTGCCAACAGTGTGCTTGCTGCTGCAGCAGAATTAAGCCCTCTCAATTAAGCTGTGATCTGCATTCTGTCTAAACTGTATGGGAAGGATGAGCAGCCATGTGGACAGCCTGGGATGACTCTTCTGTTAATTACAAGGCCATGGGTTTTTCTCCTGGCTAAATAGTGTGGGTGAAGACTGTGATAATCTTTGTTTCCTGCTGTGCTCTGACTCCTTTCCACGGAGTCCAGGGTGAGACCCAAAGGCCAGAATAGAGGGTATGGAGAATCCTGGGAGTAAGTCCTAGGACAATGTGAAGAGGTAAGGGAAATCTTGGAGATGTTGAGTAATATCTACCTATCTATATAAAAAACCAGTGACCATAACGGCCATATGACCATAACTACCGGTGGCCAGCAAACTGGCTGATCAGGGGGTGGGGCCAGCCAGCCAACCTCAGGGCCCCTCCCCCCTGCCAGCATGCAGGGTGGATTCTCCCACCCTGATCAAGAGCAGGCTGGCTGGCCAAACACCCCCTCCCTTCCCCTGGCCAGCCCTGCCCGATCAGCCAGCCCCACCATGATAGGCCCCTCTCCCCAGCCAGCCCACCCCAATATGGGGCGGGGCTGGCCCTCCAACCTCCTGCAACCCCTCCCCCCCGCCAGCCACGCCCCTGATGGGCCCCCACCATCCTGCATCCCAGATGGGCCTCCCCACCCCAATTAGGGGTGGAGCCAGCTGGCCCACCGCCCACAGCCCCTCCCCATGGCCAGCTCCACCCCCAATCGTCCCCCCAACCCCAATCAGGGGCCAGTTGCCCATGGCCCCTTCCTCCAGCCGGCCCAGCCCTGGTCAGCCCCAATCAGGGCGGACCAGCCGGCCAACCTCCCACCATCTCCTTTCAACAGGCCCAACCCTGATCTGCCCCGATTTGGGCCGGGCTGGCCGGACCCCGGACCCCACCTGTGCACAAATTTGTGCACTGGGCCTCTAAAATATATATATATGTATATGTATATATATGTATATGTATATATGTATATGTATATATATACATATATATATTTTCCTATATATAGGAAATTGAAGAATCAATGAAAAGTTCATGCATCTGTTCTCATTGGACTCCCACATTACCAGTGATACTTGGAATCATCTTTGAAAACCAAACAGCAGGATCCCCTTGGTGGGGCTGTGGGGAAAGGGGGTATTTTCAGTGCAGTGGAAAGCTGGCTGACCCATTCCCTTGGGAAATGAAGAGTTCTGTACCCAGGGTGGACCCCAGGAGTTGTAGGCCTGAGTTGTGCCTCAGAAGGAGGACAGTAAGAAGGTAGAAGCTAACATCATAATTGACTGGGGGGGAAAACAGGTCTTGGAGAATGTTGGAGGGAGAATGTTGGCTATTAAAAGAGAAGGATAGTGGGGAGGGAAGAAACAAGAGAAGAAAGGAGAGGAAAGAATACAAGTATATAGTTCAAAGAGGGGGTTCATAGTCTTTTTCATCTTGCTGAAAATGTATAAAATATATTTATGTTGCCCTTTTAAACATCTTTCTATTCAGATTCTATTAAAATCATATATTCAGCATAAAGTATGTATTTTTACTGATGAGAAACTAAAGAGAACAAAATTGAGGTCCAGAGGCCCAGAAAGGTGGTGACTTTTTCAAAGCCACACAGTGGCATCCTGACTCCCAAGGGGGGGGGGGGCAGCACTGTCACTCTGGACCCACTCTTGGCCTGCCTGACCAACTCCCAGGTCACCTTCCTTCCCACTTTTGCACAAACTCAGGTCCACTTTGAATAAACACCTTAACCCTTTTGGGTCTTGGTTCACTCAATGGCCATATAAGGGTATGAAATGACCCTTCACAATTTATGTTTCATCCACAAAGAATAAGGGGACCTAACATGCCACCAACTCAGCATATGTTTGACTTCTCAATACCCTGAAAAAGTAGTTTTTAAATGTGGCCCTCACGGGGCAGGTGTGGCTTAGTTGGTTGAGCGTGGTTCCATGCACCAGGAGGTGGCTGGTTGGATTCCAGGTCAGAGCACATGCTTGATCCCCAGTAGGGGCTTCAGGAGGCAGCCAATCATGTTTATCTCTCATTGATGTCTCTACCTCTCTCCCCTCCTCCCTTCTTCTTTCTCTCTGAAATCAATTAA
The DNA here is from genome assembly GCF_963259705.1 of Myotis daubentonii. Classification (NCBI taxonomy): domain Eukaryota; kingdom Metazoa; phylum Chordata; class Mammalia; order Chiroptera; family Vespertilionidae; genus Myotis; species Myotis daubentonii. Next base: position 67,510,077 of record NC_081842.1, on the reverse strand, counting down.
AATTTTTAAGTAAAAAATAATAAAATAAAAAGATAAATAATGAATAAATAAAATGTGGCCCTGGACCAGCAGCGGCATCAGCACCTGGGAACTTACTAGAAATGAAAATTCCCGGGGCCCACCCCAGACCCTGCTGGCTCAGAAACTCTGGGGGTGGGGCCCAGCAGACTGTGTTTTAATAAGCCTCCTGGGGGTTCTGATGCAACTCAAGTTTGAGAACCGCTATTCTGAATGTTTCCTGCCCAACACTAAAGAGAGGACTTAACACACACACACGCACACGCGGAGATAACTTTTCTCTGGAGCCACTCGCCCTCCCCCTCTCACCCTTTTCCTTGCTCCTCCATCCTGGGATGATGAATGGAGGTCAGGGCAGGGCGCTGTCAACGAGGACGGCAAGCCCTCCCTCTCCAATCCACCGGAGGGGGGGGGGCGGGTTGGGGGGGTGTCCGGGGAGGTGGCCTTGGGGCTTCCCCAAGACTGGTTTCCTTATCATTTTCTCCACAGTTGCTAACGAACTTTAGGGGAGGGGGGGGTCAAGTTTAATAAAAGAAGTTGCTTTTAATGATTTAGTCAATAGTTTGCAGCTTGAATGAGAGACTATTGCGAGGAGGGATGTCAGAAAAAAGCTTGGGGAGAAGAGACTGGAGGGAGGAGGATAGCCTATGAGAGCAAGGGTCCCAGGTTAAGCTAAGGAGAAAGTGGGTGTCCAGGGGAGCCCGCGGGTGTGGGCGAAAGGCAGAGGACATCCCATTTGTATTGGAAAGAGAGGAGCTGGGGGAAGCGCGAGACGAAGGCGCAACAGAAAGAAAATGGGTGTTAGGAGGAAAACTGAGTTTGGGAGACTTTTTTTTCCAGCTTCCTTTCCAAGACGTTTTCTTTGCTCCATTTTGCTCCTCCCCCTCCTCCCCGCCTTCTCGGCCCCCCTCCTCCGCCTCGCGCGGTAATGGGAGGTTCCTAGGCAGGAGAAGCAAAAGAAGATATTGTCTGCGAGTTCAGTCATCCAAAAAAGCTTCTTCCATATGGAGGGACCGGGTGCGCCCGGCGCGGCGTCCCCTGCCTTGTCCTGCTGCCGCCGCCGCCGCGGGCCCCGCTTCCTGCCGCGGGGACCCTGAGCCCGGCCCGCGGTGTCAGCCGCGCGCGCGCACACACACAAGCGCACACACACACACACGCGCGCGCGCACACACACACACTCACACACACACACTCACACACACTCACAATCACGCCCGCCGCAGCCGCACGCGCCCGCACGCGCCCTCGCTCCCGGCCCGCACTCCGGGCTCCTTTGTTGCTCCCGCCGCGGCGCTCTCCGGTGCTGCGCGTTGCTGCGTGTCACTGTGCGGGTTGCGTGTCCGCGCGGTGCGGTGCTGTGGGGCTCTCTCCGCGCTCACCACGCTGGCCCCGGGCCGGCTCTCCCTTCCCAGGAGCCGGCTGCACCAGAGGTGAGTCACGTCGCTGAAGTTTGTTTTCTTTTCATAAAAAGTTGTGTTTATTTGTTGGTTTGGGGAGGGAGGGGGCGGGAGGCGACCGCAGGCCAGCGAAGCCGAGGAAGCGCCAGCGGGTGGCTGATGGGGACACGCGGGGAGCCGGAGCGGGTCCGAGCGCTCGGCCCGCGCGGGTCTGGCGGTGGCTGCGGCCGAGGCGGGGCGCACCGGCGCCGGGACGAGGAGTGGGGACGCGGCGGGCCGGGGGGTGCCTGGGGCGCCGCATTTCGTTCCCTGTTCCCTGCGGTGCGGGCTGGCCGGTGGCTCCCGGAAGCTCCTGGGCTGGAGGAAGCTCAGGGATAGCCTCCCAAACTTCCCCGAAGGTTGACACCAGTGCTCTGGCTCCGTGCGCCGGACCACGGGGAGAAACCCACATGGGGAGAAGCCCACATGGGGATTGACAAACACACAGAACCACCCAACACCAGTTTGGTCTTGTTAGGGGGTGAGGGTTTATGGCATTGGCGTTTAAAATGAGCATCCCCAGCTGTAGGGGTGGAAGGGACGAGGCTGCAGTGGGGTGTCCAGAGGTGTCTGTGGGGTTGGGGCAGCAGTAAAAAGGAGTGTGTGTGCGCGCGCGCGCTCGCGCGCAGCGTGCTCCTGGGGTTGTGCTCTTGGAGTTTTTGTTTGTATAACTGTGAGAAGGTGGGGCAATGAACCGCTGAACAAGTGGGAAGGGGCTGTGGGGAGGGGCCAGGAACCTAGGAAGAATTTTCTGCCTGGGTTTTGAAGGCCCTGCTAAACCCTTCAGGATGCCCGAGGTTAGTCTGCTCCAGGTGATGGGAGAATTTTGAGGGGTGGTGAGCAGACAGACCAGAGGAATTGAAGGTTTGTTTTATGGAGTTTGTCTTGGGGATGGGGATGGCAGTGGCAGGGTTACTTGAATGGTTATTGTGTCGCTCCAGAGATGTGGCAGTGAAGCTAAGAATACCCAAACCGCACACCAGCGGTCCTAAACAGGCACTTTCTGGGTGTGGTGGGGTGTTCCGCCCCTCCCCCATCCCTTCTCAGCTGGTTCAGATGGGCTCACAAGTTTTTGGCCCAGAGTTAACCTCCTTGAGTGGACTGAGTGAAAAGCATATTTTGGTGTCAGGCCCTTGTGCCACCCCCAAGTGCCCTGTACCCTGCTCCTATTTGTCACCTAGTTCTCTGTTGCCCAGAACTTTGCAAATATTGGCCATTGAACAAATGTCATTTTCAAAATTCTTGAATGCACATACATTTCTGATTTATCCCACAACTGGACCCTGAGTCGGCAGCCCAGCTCTGTGATGGGGTTTGTGTTTTTTTTCACCCTGCTGGTTACAGCTAATAA